>NC_092411.1:298785920-299125920 GCF_040894005.1 Engystomops pustulosus
GGACAGTAACAGTATCCGGCTTAGAGATGGGGATGAAGCTGAATATATATGGTTATTTGTATATACAGCTCTTCCTGCAGATAGTATATACACCCCCCTGTACATACTATATATAGCCCCCTGTAGATAGTTTAGGAAACCAAAAAAAATAAACCTTAGGCTTCAATCCCAGCGCCCCCCCCCCCCCCCCAGCTTCCATCTCATCTTCGTCTCCTTCTCTTCTCCTTCCAAAAGAAGGATGTCTGTGATAGGAAACAGGACGGTGCATGTGATAATCCTGCGTCCTGCATGGCATAGGTGGACATAGGAGGCACTGCTCTGCCTGGCGGTTACATCAGCAGGTAAAAGGCACCAATTTACTAGATTTTTCTGGTAGTGCAGACTTGCCAGCATTTGGCAAGTTTGTACTTCTGGTAATCAGCTGTCCCCCCAAAGGGGTCCGGATTTTCTGCCACCTCAGACATCATCACCGCACCTCATGGCAGATGTGGCCATGAGGAAACAGGATGGGGCTCATTTACTAAGGGCTCTGCGGACGCACTTTCGGCGGGTTTGCCGACTTTTTACGTTTTTCGCCAAATTCCACCGGGATTTTGGCACGCGCGCCAGCTTTCACGTGACAGAGATTGGGGGCATGGCCATCGGAAAACCTGACGGATTCAGAAAAAACGTGAAATTTAAAAAACTAATTGTGTCGCAAAATCAATCACTCACATGCACCAGGAATAGGTTGGTAAACTCCGGCGGACCTCGGAGGACCTCGGCACAGCAGCAACACCTGGTGGACATCGGGTGCACGACCTTAGTGAATCGCCAGAAGACCCGAATCCTCGTCGGAGAACGTGCGGCTGGATCGCGACAGGACCGGGTAAGTAAGTGACCCCTGATGGGTTAGTAAAGAAAGAGGTGAAGTTTCATGCAGTTACGGAATGTGAGAAATCTGCCTGAAGAGATAAGAGCATGTCTGAAGCTTTGGAGGTTGGGTATCAGTCTGATAGACCGGGGTTGGGCATTCCAGAGAATTAGTGCAGCTCAGGAGAAGTCTTGGAAATGGAGTGGGAATGTTGAATTGATAATGAGTTGAGTGATATACTGAGGTGAGAGGTGGGAAGGTTGCAGCATTGTGCAGAGCTTTGTGGATGAGGGTGATTATTTTAAACTGTATTCGGAAGGAGACGGGCAGCCAGTGCAGTAACTGGCACAGACTGGAGGGATCCGTGTAGTGTCAGGATTCACAAACGTTAATGAAATCACTTTTAGATACAAGAATCTTAATCTCAATATTCTTTTTAATATTCTATTAATAAAAATTGCATTTTAAATATTGGAATAGTTAATTACAGAAGGTGCCCTCCCCTGAACAATGCTGTTCTGAGACCGGCTATGACTGTTTGCGGTGAACACCCTGCACGGTGAGCTGGGTTTGACCAGTTGGTCATTGTTGACCCTCCCCATGTTCTATTTATTGCATATCCAGTTGTCTGGGAAGCCCCCATCATTATTATTAGCTGACCTTGCGTTCTCTAAGGTCCCCACCTAATTCAGATTTAGTATAAAGACTCAAGGTTCTACCACACCTTTATCCCCGGCTAAAGGAATGGTGGATGGGCCTCCCCAGACTGGAACTCAACTCATCTTATCATTACTGCAGCCAACACATTTTTATAATTTTTTTCTATTAATTGTGTAAATCCAACAGAGTCCAACAGAGTCCAACAGAGTCCAACAGAGTCCAACAGAGTGTCAATCCCTTAAATTTGTCCCACAAATTTCCAGTTTGCCTACAGGGGCCGATGGTACCTTAACCCCAGGGGCTGAGCCCATACACACTGAAGGGGGGGGGATTTATCATTAGGCGGCTCTTTGTCTGTTCTATGTCTCTATTTGGAGCTCAGCTACCAATAAGATTTATTAATGTCGCTTTGACCATTTAATGGGTTTCTGTGAGACTTATAAAATATTGCTATGCGGTCATTGGAAGGGCCGTGAGCCTTCAATCAAAGATGCACTCAAACCATTTCCCCGGTGGGGAGGGGTGGGCGTGACTGGCACAGAAGCTGGTCAAAAACCGATGCAGGACATTGGGAGGAACCATGGAAGTCATGACTCCGGCGTTGCAGTCGAATTAAGCCAAATTAAGATGAAGTGGCGGAAAAAGCTGTGTGAGACTTTCTAAGAGTGAAAAGTCCCAGAAAACCTCAATGCTACTTTTTTAAAGACTTTTTTATGCCAAAAAAACCCAGGAAAACCAATGATAAATACCTTATATACTCGAGTATAAGCCTAGTTTTTCAACACAAAATTTGTGCTCAAAAACCCTAACTCGGCTTATACTCGAGTATATAAGGTATTTATCATTGGTTTTCCTGGGTTTTTTTGGCATAAAAAAAGTCTTTAAAAAAGCTAAAAAAATAAAGTCAAAACTCACCTTTCTGACATCACCTGTAGGTCCTCTTCTGTCTGGGACAGTCTGAGACAGAAGAGGACCTATGGGGGACGTCGGAAAGATGAGTACAGTGTTATTTTTTTTCCTACTACAGGGGCTGGGCAGGTGGGCAGGCTGTATGCTACAGGGGTTGGGCAGGCTGTATGCTAAAGGGGCTGGCAGACTATATACTGGGAGGCTGTAACCAATGCATTTCCCACCCTCGGCTTATACTCGAGTCAATAGGTTTTCCCAGTTTTTTGTGTTGAAATTAGGGGTTTCGGCTTATACTCGGGTCGGCTTATACTCGAGTATATACGGTAACTACCTGGGTGACTGCTACATAATGCAACATCAGCCATTGCTAAACCCCTCCATCAGTGTAGTCAGAGTAGTATTGCTGTATATGTTAGGATCACTTAGACCACCAAGGGTCTAAAATTACAGCAGAATTTTTTTAAAAAAAAAAGATTAAAATCACGTGTGAAAACCTAAAAGTTCAAAAAGCTCTAATCTATAGAACTGAGATACAAATGAAGTATTAATCAAATCAATATAAAAAAACGGTAATTGCCCGAGGTGAACCCCATAACTGAAAATAGCGCCCAGATTACGGAATCTAAACTTTTTTGCCATTTTGTAACACCTGAAAAGTTTAATAAAAAGTGATCAAAGGGTCGTACAGTCCCCATTATGGCAGCAATGAAAATATCATCACCTCCTGAAAAAAATGTCTCCTTACGCAGCTCCGTAACCCGAAAGATGAAAATGTTATTGGCCCCGGAATATGGAAAAATGAAGATTTTTTTTTTTACAAAAGGTTTAAACTTTTTAAAGCAAACGATATAAATGTGTTATCTTCATGATCTTATGGACCAAACGAATAAAGGGAGGGGGGTGTTTTTTGAAGCAAACTGTGAAAGCCAGAAACACAAGAAAATGGCACAAATGTGTATTTTTGTGTCAATATTACCACATTTGGAATTTTTTCCAGCTTCCCAGTACATGGCATGGAAAATGACAAACCATCACTAGTATAATTTGTTACGCAGAAAACAAGCCACATAGAAATACCCAAAAGGAACTTTAAAAAAGTGAAGTGAAAAGTGGAAACAGAAAAACGCAAAAGGGCTGTGTCCTTAAGGGGTTAATGCGCTGGGGCTCTTCTCTGTCTGATCCTCTCCACTGGTTGTTGCCACTGCTGCAGCTCTCTGACTGCGATGAGCTGCAATTACTCCCACCACCTGTCTACATGGGCGGCGCTGTTCATGTTGTTGACCCAGTGTTGTTTAGTAGTGTAACGTAGATATCTAGTGGGGCCCATTGTCTTATCTAACACAGGGGAAGGCACCAGAAGTACAGCCAATACAGGAACACAAATTACTGTGACATCACTGTCACAGAGGTCCCCTGTGGTAGATTTGATATCACTCCTGCAGCAGTTACATGTCAAAGATGTGACATCACAGGTAGAGCAGCTACATATTTTATATGTGACATCACAGCTGCAGCAGTTACATGTTGTAGATTTGACATCACAGCCGCAGCAGTTACATGTTGTAGATGTGACATCACAGCTGCAGCAGTTACATGTTGTAGATGTGACATCACAGCCACTGCAGTTACATGTTGTAGATTTGACATCACAGCCACAGCAGTTACATGTTGTATATGTGACATCACAGCCGCAGCAGTTACATGTTGTAGATTTGACATCACAGCTGCAGCAGTTACATGTTGTAGATGTGACATCACAGCTGCAGCAGTTACATGTTGTAGATATGACATCACAGCTGCAGCAGTTACATGTTGTAGATTTGACATCACAGCTGCAGCAGTTACATGTTGTAGATGTGACATCACAACTGCAGCAGTTACATTTTGTAGCTGTGACATCACAGCTACAGCAGTTACATGTTGTAGATGTGACATCACAGCTGCAGCAGTTACATGTTGTAGATTTGACATCACAACTGCAGCAATTACATTTTGTAGATGTGACATCACAACTGCAGCAGTTACATGTTGTAGATGTGACATCACAGCCCCAGCAGTTACATGTTGTAGATGTGACATCACAGCTGCAGCAGTTACATGTTGTAGATGTGACATCACAGCCGCTGCAGTTACATGTTGTAGATGTGACATCACAGCTGCAGCAGTTACATTTTGTATATGTGACATCACAGCCGCAGCAGTTACATGTTGTAGATTTGACATCACAGCTGCAGCAGTTACATGTTGTATATGTGACATCACAGCTGCGGCAGTTACATGTTGTAGATGTGACATCACAGCTGCAGCAGTTACATGTTGTAGATGTGACATCACAGCCGCAGTAGTTACCTTTTGTAGATGTGACATCACAGCCGCAGCAGTTACATGTTGTAGATGTGACATCACAGCTGCAGCAGTTACATGTTGTAGATGTGACATCACAGCCGCATTAGTTACATTTTGTATATGTGACATCACAGCCGCAGCAGTTACATGTTGTAGATTTGACATCACAGCTGCAGCAGTTACATGTTGTATATGTGACATCACAGCTGCAGCAGTTACTTGTTGTAGATGTGACATCACAGCTGCAGCAGTTACATGTTGTAGATGTGACATCACAGCTGCAGCAGTTACATGTTGTAGATGTGACATCACAGCTGCAGCAGTTACATGTTGTAGATGTGACATCACAGCTGCAGCAGTTACATGTTGTAGATGTGACATCACAGCTGCAGCAGTTACATGTTGTAGATGTGATATCACAGGTGTTACCACTTTTTATTTTCTTCTGACTCTCTGACTAGATGTGACATCACAGGCGCAGGGGTTATATTTATCGTAACTGTGACTTCACAGCTGCAGCAGATATCCCTCTACTCATTGGTCTTTTTGATGTGTGTGTAATACATAGGGGAGGCTTCGGTTATGGCCTGTATTAGTTGAGCCCTTGTAGTATAGGGGAATTCAGTCTAACACTACAGACTGTGAGTCTTGCTGGGCCTGGGGTTAGTTTTAATCAGTCGCCCTACTACCCCGTTTCGAGCAGTGATCCCCAACCTTTTTGTATTTGGGTACCGGTTGCACCAGAAATTTTTTTCCAGGCACCGGAACCATGGTCCCTTGAAAAAAAAATGTTGTGCCCCATATCTAACCCCAACTCATATAATGTGGCACATTAACTTACCCGGTCCTGTCACGATCCCTGATCCGCACGGTCCAACGAAGATGAAGTCCGGCGCGATTCACCAACATTGTGCGCCCGATATCTTGCATGTGCCGCTTCCCCGCTCAGGTGCACCGGATTTCACCTTCTTCCCGGGGCTTGTAAGTGCGTGTTTTGCGACACAATTTAGGATGTTAATTCCTGCTCGTTGACCGAATAGGTCGCATCTTCCGATGGCCACGCCCCCGATTTGTGTCCCGTGGCCGATGCAGCAAAATATGATCGCGTGCGCCAAAAACCCCTGTTAAATCTCTTGCTAATAAATATAAATATATAATATAAATAACAGAATTATTATTATTATTATTATGATTAGAGTGGTAAATGCAGCCACCACTCATTAACAAAATGTCTAAAGCAGAGCATCTTCTTAAAAAGCATAGCCCCCAATAGTAATGTTCCCTGCCCAGCCCCCAATAGTAATGTCCCCATTGCAGCCCCCCATGTAACATCCCTTAAAAATAAAAAAAACTGTATACTCTCCTCTGACGCTCCGCTTCTCCCGGCTTCTCCCGGTTCTTCCAGGCAGATGACCAGAGGCACCGCCAGTGTGCACACACAATGATGTAATTGGCTGTGCGGCCTGTGTGAGTACTGGCTGCCGCATGGCGGCTGTCTCCCCAGGGAGAAGAGGAGCAGTGGAGGTGAGTATACAGTCTTTTATTTTGAGTTCTTTTGGTCGTGGCCCAGGACTCGGTACTCCACGGCCCAGTGGTTGGGGACCACCGATTTAGAGTGATCAGTAACATGTACAATATCCCCCTACAGTGAGCCCCCCATAAAGATGATAAGCTGTAATTCCATCTGACCTGTGACCCCGGGGATTACAGCTTCAGCGGCACCTAGCAATATGCTGGAGGCCGCCTGTCACCGGCTGCCCCTTCCCTCTGAATAGTTAGATGTTTGCAGGCCCAGGAGCCGCTGCCAAGTATGATGTAGGAAGTTCACATTTCTTACGTTCTCTCCGAGGAGGTTTTATTACAGCTGAAGGGGAGCAGCCAGGCCAGCTGTGAAAACAGGCCTTGGAGAGCTTCCCGCGTAGCCCCCTCTGTCACCCCTTCCCCTGAAATCCTGCTCCCTTTCCAGTGGATATTGCAGATAATAATGGTCTCTGTGTCCTTTTTTGCTTGTTCTTCTTCGGCAGCCCACGCAGCCGCCACATTTGGTGATCATTAGGCTGACAATGGAGAGTAGGAAACATGGAAGGTGCGGCCACCAACACAACGAAACCCAAGACCATTGTGGATCTCACAGATAAGACGGAAAACTGCCCCTTCCCCAAGAAACCCGCAAACAACCCCATCACACACAAAACCAAGAGAGAATCTTCCAAGGAAGACAAGAACAAACAGCAAAATATCAGAATAAATTCATGTTAAAGAGGAGCAAAAATGGAAAACAATGCCCAGGAGGTCTCTACCCGGCAACACACAGCGAGGGCACAAATGGAAAATCAATTAGTTATAATAGGCTAATAGGATCCAAAGGAGCGCATTTGCATCATTGTCTTATAATATGATCCATTGTCCATATGACCCTATAATCCACATGACCGCACTGTCCGTATGACCCCACCATCAGTATGACGATCCTACTGTCTGTATAATCACACTGTCTATACATTCCCACCATTAACATGATCAATTGTCCAAAAGACCGCAATGTCCCTATGACCCCACCATCAGTATGACCCCACCATCAGTATGACCCCACTATCCATTTTACCCTACTGTCTGTATGATCCACGCATTCCCACCATTAATAGGACCGTCTGTATGACACCTCCATCCATACAACCCCAGAATGTAGATGACCCCAATACTCAAACTTCTCGTCCCTATCCCCCTATCTATAAGACTCTATTATCCAGAAAACATAGGCGTATCCGTTCTTTCTAATTGTTGAGTGATGGTAGGGATAAAAACCCATGCACATCAATTCCATCATCTAAAATCAATGTTTTCACTTGATCTCTTGGATCTACTTCAAGAACTGCAATCACAACAATGGCAAGAAAGGAGAATAATGATGCAAAGACTTGTAGGAAACTTGGGAATTGATGAGGTTGATTTAATCTAAGGACATAACTGGTGCCTAAGGGTGCAAACGTATGTTTAGTTTTTGATGTCCAAACCAGGAATGAGGTAAAAGTAGGAGGTGGAGTAGCCTCTCAATTATTTGCCTCCACCCATTATCATTTTGGCTTGTAAAACTGGATCTGAAGAACTGAACGTGTGGATGTACCCTAAAAGTTGGTATATGGAGCCGTTTTCTATCACAACCAGCTTCAGCTGTAAATAATCCAGGAGATGAAGTTCTCCGGACCAGCCCTTTCTTCAGCTTCAGTTTCTCCTTCTACCTTGGTCCCTGTATGTCTGAAGGATCTGCAACATCCCCCACCGGGCCTCACCTTTTCTTGTTGGCCCGGAGACAGCCGGGGCCGAAATACTGGAATGGCTGGCTAGTGCGGCCTTGGGCACGCTGTGGTCACGGTGCTTGGTACGGGGACCGGAGGGCTGTCCTACAGCCTGGCAGGTCTCCAGCAGGTGGTGTGTGCAAGAAATAAGGAGGGAGAGCCTGGTGTACTGGTTCTCCTTAGGGGAAACCCCTGAGTGTCTGTAGGTTGAGTCCCTGGGATCAGACAGAGGCAACATTATGCAAATCAACTTTACAGTTCTTTATTAAACAGCAGGCAACAGCCATAAATAGATAACATTTTGTTGCTGGAGTGGTCATGGAGAGTGGTCCGCAGGAAAGGTGCACACAGCCTGATAGTAGATGCAGGGTGGACTGGTTCAGGGAGAACTGTGTCCATGTAGTGGAAGCTGCAGTTCTGAGCTCAAGTCTTCAGACTTGTCCTGGGTGCTAGACAGTAGGCCTGAGGCACTGGATGTTCCTGGGATTGAATAGCTGAGGCAGCCTTGAAGGTGTGCTCTTCACTCCAAGATGGAGTCTCTCACTCTGCCCATGTGCTCTCACCCAATATGGGTTTATATACTCCACCTGGTCAGGTGGTAGCACCTCTCCAATAACCTTCCAGCTTGGGTTACAGAAACACTTGCACAGTCACAATTAACTGTTGCCTTACCAGGCAGTAGCTTCCAGCAAGTTCCCATGTAACAGCTTCTGACATGGAGAGGGAAACTTTCGCAACACCTACCTAACCCTTAGCAACTGCAGGGGTGTTGGAGATCCTTCACGGTAGATATGAAAAAGGCCACTTTCACCATTCTTCCATCACTCACAATGACCACTAACTAGTTAGAGTTGCTGGTTACTTTGTGCTCCACATTAAACCATCATGATGGACTCATCACTGTCCTCCAGTGACCAAAAACTTTGATCTAACAAGCAGCCTATGGTAAAGGTATACTATACATTATTACCTTGGTTTCGGCTTCCACAATATCCGCCAATGGCTTCACTGTTCCTAGAGCACAAATATCTTTTTAGAAGACCAGAATCACATACATCATGGCCAAGACCTTTAAAGAGAACCCGTCATGTAAAATAACCCCCCTAAACTAAATATATTTTCATACACTGCCATTAGAGAGCATTGCCTCTATCCCTTCATTGTCCCTCTACATGCCTGTAAACCTAAGCAATGAGGTCCTAAAGCTGTATGCAAATGACCTGTGAAATGTCCAATGAAGCATTAGCATATTCAAGCTGTCCACTCTATTCATGAGTGGGAGGCACAGTTGACTGACAGCCTGTATAATGATGTGAGGCTGTATAATAATGTGAGGCTGTATAATGATGTGCTTCCTGGTGCTGGCGCCCCCTGCAGCCTGTGTGTATATGAGATACTCCTATACATATGACTGACAGCCTGTATAATGATGTGAGGCTGTATAATGATGTGCTTCCTGGTGCTGGCGCCTCCTGCAGCCTGTGTGTATATGAGATACTCCTATACACATGACTGACAGCCTGTATAATGATGTGAGGCTGTATAATAATGTGAGGCTGTATAATGATGTGCTTCCTGGTGCTGGCGCCCCCTGCAGCCTGTGTGTGCATGTGTGTGTGTATAGGAGAGATACAGCAGCTCCAGGATGCAGCCATGTTACAGCAGAACATGTCAGATTCATGTGTAGCTGATGTCTGTGTCTCTCACCTGTATATTAGGAGGATGCAGCCTGTGTGTACATGTGTGTGTATAGGAGAGATACAGCAGCCCAGGCAGCCATGTTACAGCAGAACATGTCAGGTACTTGTGTAGCTGATGTCTGTGTCTCTCACCTGTATATTAGGAGGATGCAGCATGTCAGCAGATGCAGCACACACTAGCCATGCTTTACTATACATTACACACCGACAGGAGCAGGGGGAGGAGAGGGGAAACAGGGGTGACATCACTGCCTCTGACCATGTGACCAGCCTCATTTACATGATAAAGAATAGATGATTTTATAATGATTAATGTATGAAATAACTAGATAAAGGCTGGGATGGATCCTTGTGAGCTGCTCCAACAGGTAGAGGTGACAGGACTAGTGACACAGACCTAATGACAGGTGTCCTTTAAGTCTGGCCATATCCACAAATGATTCCTTCTCAATATCCAGGTCACACAGTACAAGGCTTGACCTCATGAAGTAACCGCCATGCAATGCTCCCATTCCATCAATGAAACGTTCGCCATCACAATCATCACATTCATACGACTCAAGACCTATTCATACTTGGTGACGTCTGGTCAGATCTTTACATTCATCTACCTTATAGTCCCAGCATCCAGGTCACACAGCTGGATGTTCTCCTATACATAGACTGGTATCTAAGTCTTGATCTCCACGGAAGAACCTCCAAATAAACTTCCGATACCCCAAGAAAGATATTTTTTTCATCACTGAAGTTTTCGTTTTTATTTGTCATGGCCAAGACCTCATGATTTTTGGAGATCGCTAGCCATATCCTTGGAGATTCTTCTTTATCTTCCCATTATCAAGTTCACACCGTGAGATGTTCTCCTTCCAATAGCTTGACATCCTACCAGTTATGATCACCATGTAACCTTAACCCAAAGCTCCCATCCTCTCCATGCATGGTATTTACTTCTTCACAAGCCTTCGCTGTCATACGTGATGGCCAAGATCTCTTTTAACATGGTGAAGGCTAACCATTTTCTTGCATGCTTGTTCCTCATCTTCTTAGCATCCAGGTCACTCAGTGAGATGTTCTCTTACACTTAGCCCTACATCCTTAGAGATGTCTTCATGTTCTTCATCGCGCCTCCCTGCTGTTGGATGTCACCTGACAGCCTCAGGCGATAATATTGTCCACGGGCAGGAAGCTCCTCATCCCCTGATAGCGATAGCTCAGGAGATGAGGTCACAGACACAGGGGGTCTCCGCATCGTATCAGCTTTCCCAGAGAAGACTTACATTATTACTTAGGAAATTGCTTGGGCAATTATTGCAATTATCTTGTGATTACGACGTCCCCCCCCCCCATAATCAGTTCATCAGGATATTATTCAGCGGCAGCCAGATCTACATGTCTTAGGAGTCTGACATGAGGATCTAATACTACGACAAAAGATTATACCTCACACAGTTACTACACCAGGTATACACCTCGCAGAGAGGAGAGGGAAATCACATCTTATTTCTAAGGATAATTTTGGAGTATATTTTTTTCAATCACAGCCAAACAAAAAAAAATGTGTATGCGAGCTTCAAGAATAGGAGCATCCATCTTTATTACATACCAAGGAAAATAGACAGAAACAAAAGACCCAACATTTAAAAACACATAAAAGTGCAAAGTGCAGCAGATTAGACATTCCCACCGCATTATCACTATATCCCACTACCAAATGAGCATGGACCCGTTCAATATATGGACATTCCAGACTTTTGGTTGCTCAGGCTTGGCTTAGATGTCCCGTGTTTCCATGATCCCTATGATACCATCATGTGACTCCTCTAGTTCCGGGACTGCATAGTCCATTTCTATACCCACTTGTCTCGTTATCTTCATGTGGATTTAGGGATTAGCCCATAGGTAATGGAGCATGTTCAAAAAACCCTGCCAATGCATAGGGTGAGTAGTTGTTGCGATTAGTGCCCTCTCCTTGTCCTTGCACATGTCCTATATTTTGCCAAGCACGGTCAAAGTGTGGTGAGACAACACACCATGACCAATGGCCAAATCGGTTCCCATTGCATTTGTGTAATTAAGACATAAGAAGAGACAAATCTTAATAACCTTGTATGGCTGTGCACTGCTGCTATAGCTTCATGTATGTCTGTGTACTGCTGCTGTAGCTCCATGTATGGCTGTGTACTGCGGCTGTAGCTCCATGTATGGCTGTGTACTGCGGCTGTAGCTCCATGTGTGGCTGTGTACTACTGCTGTAGCTGCATGTATGGCTGTATATTGCTGCTGTAGCTCCATGTATGGCTGTGCACTGCTGCTGTAGCTCCATGTATGGCTGTGTACTGCTGCTGTACCACAATGTATGGCTGTGTACTGCGGCTGTAGCTCCATGTATGGCTGTGTACTGCGGCTGTAGCTCCATGTATGGCTGTGTACTGTGGTGTGTACTGCGGCTGTAGTTCCATGTATGGCTGTGTACTGCGGCTGTAGCTCCATGTATGGCTGTGCACTGTGGCTGTAGCTCCATGTTTGGCTGTGTACTGTGGCTGTAGCTACATGTATGGCTGTGTACTATGGCTGTATCTCCATGTATGGCTGTGTACTGTTGCTGTAGCTACATGTATGGCTGTGTACTATGGCTGTATCTCCATGTCTGGCTGTGTACTGTGGCTGTGGCTCCATGTATAGCTGTGTACTGTGGCTGTAGCTCCATGTATGGCTGTGTACTGCTTCTGTAGCTCCATGTATGGCTGTGTACTACTGCTGTACCACAATGTATGGCTGTGTACTGCGGCTGTAGCTCCATGTATGGCTGTGTACTGCGGCTGTAGCTCCATGTTTGGCTGTGTACTGTGGCTGTAGCTCCATGTATGGCTGTGTACTGCTTCTGTAGCTCCATGTATGGCTGTGTACTACTGCTGTACCACAATGTATGGCTGTGTACTGCGGCTGTAGCTCCATGTATGGCTGTGTACTGCGGCTGTAGCTCCATGTTTGGCTGTGTACTGTGGCTGTAGCTCCATGTATGGCTGTGTACTGCTTCTGTAGCTCCATGTATGGCTGTGTACTACTGCTGTACCACAATGTATGGCTGTGTACTGCGGCTGTAGCTCCATGTATGGCTGTGTACTGCGGCTGTAGCTCCATGTTTGGCTGTGTACTGTGGCTGTAGCTCCATGTATGGCTGTGTACTGTGGCTGTAGCTCCATGTATGGCTGTGTACTGTGGCTGTAGCTCCATGTATGGCTGTGTACTGTGGCTGTAGCTCCATGTATGGCTGTGTACTGTGGCTGAAGCTCCATGTATGTCTGTGTACTATGGCTGTATCTCCATGTATGGCTGTGTACTGTGGCTCTGGCTCCATGTATAGCTGTGTACTGTGGCTGTAGCTCCATGTATGGCTGTGTACTGTGGCTGTGGCTCCATGTATGGCTGTGTACTGTGGCTGTAGCTACATGTATGACTTTGTACTGCTGCTGTACCACAATGTATGGCTGTGTACTGCGGCTGTAGCTCCATGTATGGCTGTGTACTGCGGCTGTAGCTCCATGTATGGCTGTGTAATGCGGCTGTAGCTCCATGTATGGCTGTGTACTGCGGCTGTAGCTCCATGTATGGCTGTGTACTGTGGATGTAGCTCCATGTATGGCTGTGTACTGTGGCTGTATCTCCATGTATAGCTGTGTACTGTGGCTTACGCGCCATGTATAGCTGTGTACTGTGGCTTAAGTGCCATGTATAGCTGTGTACTGTATCTGTAGCTCCATGTATGGCTGTGTACTGCGGCTGTAGCTCCATGTATGGCTGTGTACTGTGGCTGTAGCTCCATGTATAGCTGTGTATTGTGGCTGTAGCTCCATGTTTGGCTGTGTACTGTGGCTGTATCTCCATGTATGGCTGTGTACTGTGGCTGTAGCTCCATGTATAGCTGTGTACTGGGGCTTACGCGCCATGTATAGCTGTGTACTGTGGCTTAAGTGCCATGTATAGCTGTGTACTGTATCTGTAGCTCCATGTATGGCTGTGTACTGCGGCTGTAGCTCCATGTATGGCTGTGTACTGCGGCTGTAGCTCCATGTATGGCTGTGTACTGCGGCTGTAGCTCCATGTATGGCTGTGTACTGCGGCTGTAGCTCCATGTATGGCTGTGTACTGTGGCTGTAGCTCCATGTATGGCTGTGTACTGTGGCTGTAGTACCATGTATGGCTGTGTACTGCGGCTGTAGCTCCATGTATGGCTGTGTACTGCGGCTGTAGCTCCATGTATGGCTGTGTACTGTGGCTGTAGCTCCATGTATGGCTGTGTACTGTGGCTGTAGCTTCATGTATAGTTGTGTACTGCTGCTGTAGCTCCATGTATGGCTGTGTACTGTGGCTGTAGCTCCATGTATGACTGTGTACTGTGGCTGTAGTTCCATGTATGGCTGTGTACTGCGGCTGTAGCTCCATGTATGGCTGTGTACTGTGTCTGTAGCTCCATGTATGACTGTGTACTGTGGCTTTAGCTCCATGTATGGCTGTCTACTGCAGCTGTAGCTCCATGTATGGCTGTGTACTGTGGCTGTAGCTCCATGTATGACTGTGTACTGTGGCTGTAGCTCCATGTATGGCTGTGTACTGTTGCTGTAGCTCCATGTATGACTGTGTACTGTGGCTGTAGTTCCATGTATGGCTGTGTACTGCGGCTGTAGCTCCATGTATGGCTGTGTACTGTGGCTGTAGCTTCATGTATAGTTGTGTACTGCTGCTGTAGCTCCATGTATGGCTGTGTACTGCGGCTGTTGCTCCATGTATGGCTGTGTACTGCGGCTGTAGCTCCATGTACTGGGACCGCTACTCAATGTAAAACTCTTGTATTCTATACTATTCTAGCTTGGGGGCCAGTGTATATTTCTGACGTCTGGTTTAAGGTCTAATTATATTGCCTAGGTTTGGCTTGGGGTCTCTATATATTTACAAGTTCTGGCTTGGTGTTTGTGTATATTTCTAAGATCTGTCTTGGGGTCAGTGTATACTTCCGAAGTCTGTCTAGAGTCTGTCTATATTTCTAAGGTCGGGCTTGAGGTCTAAATATGTTTCCGAGGTCAGGGTCGGGGGTATTTGTATATTTCCAAGGCCTGGCTTGGGGTCGGTGTATATTTCCTATGTATGCTTGGGATCGGTGTATATTTCGGAGGCCTGGCTTGGGCTCGGAGTATATTTCCAATGTATGCTTGAAATCTGTGTATATTTCCGAGGCCTGGTTTGGGATCGGTGTATATTTCCGAGGCTGGGCTTGGGCCCGATGTAAATTTCTGAGGCCTGGATTGGGCTCGGTGTATATTTCCGAGGCCTGGCTTGGGATCAGTGTATATTTCCAATGTATGCTTGAAATCGGTGTATATTTCCGAGGCCTGGCTTGGGATCAGTGTATATTTCCAATGTATGCTTGAAATCGGTGTATATTTCCGAGGCCTGGTTTGGGATCGGTGTATATTTCCGAGGCTGGGCTTGGGCCCGATGTAAATTTCTGAGGCCTGGATTGGGCTCGGTGTATATTTCCGAGGCCTGGCTTGGGATCAGTGTATATTTCCAATGTATGCTTGAAATCGGTGTATATTTCCGAGGCCTCGCTTGGGGTCATGTATACTTCAGAGGCCTAGCTTGTGGTTGTGTATATTCCCAAGGCCCGGTTTGGGCTTGTGTATATCTCTGAGGCATGTCTTGGGGTCATGTATATTTCCGAGGCCTGGCTTGGGGTTGTGTATATTTCCGATGCCTGGCTTGGGGTCAGTGTATATTTTTGAGGCATTGCTTGGGGATAGCGTATATTTCCAAGGCCGGGCTTGGGGTTGACATATATTTCCGAGGAATGGCTTGCGGTCTCTGTGTATTTACAAGGCTTGGCTTGGTGTTGGAGTATATTTCCGATGCCTGGCTTGGGGTCAGTGTATATTTTTGAGGCATTGCTTGGGGATAGCGTATATTTCCAAGGCCTGGCTTGGGGTTGACATATATTTCCGAGGAATGGCTTGCAGTCTCTGTGTATTTACAAGGCTTGGCTTGGTGTTGGAGTATATTTCCGATGCCTGGCTTGGGGTCAGTGTATATTTCCGAAATATGTTTTTGGTTTAAATTTCCTCTGGGGATTAGATTGAAGTGTGTTTAATTTAGGAGTTTCGGTTTGGATTGTGTGATTCTGGGTATACCTTATGTTTCTATTAGATAAAAATTTCATCTCTGGTTCTAAGTAAAGTTAATTCCCACACAAGACCCAACTTTTATCCCTATTAACCTGAGGTCTATGGTTGTACATACATAGGCAATTGACAGAACACAGACAGAGCCACTGGATGGGATGTCTCACACAATGACGGATATTTATTCTCTGATATTTGGCCATCAGGGTCTTGGCGCTCCATGAGATGTTGCTGACTCTCTCCCTTTAATCTCTCCTACGCGCTCTGCTTCTGGTTTAATCTCTCTGACTTTCTTTCCCTCGACTTCCGCATTATCGGAGGTTTAGAGGTGATAGTGTACCGTTTATGGCAGACCCTCAGATAACAGCCGCCATGACGGGTGTATGTTCAGTGTCTGACTACAAAGTGCCGGATCTACAGCAATGGAGCCCCTGACACAACAGTGCAGGGGGAACAGAGACCAAACACTGAGAGCAGAGATAACAGAATCTGTATACAGAGGAGACCGGAGGACGACTGCATCATCTACAGCAAACACGGAGACCGTCACATACAGTCCTATGTAACACCACAGATAACACAGTGGTATCTCTGAGTACAGATCATGTAGTAGATGTGTAACACCCCTGCCAATGTGCAGGAAGAGGAGTGTTGTGAATAAGCCCCTCAGCCTTTGTCTCTCCCAGTAGGTGAGCCTGCACAACTCACCTCAGGGATTATACAATCTAGATGTAATTAGCAGTGATCAACCCTGCCTGTTCAGCAAGTGTTAAGATATGTAATGATTGTTATCCAATGATATTCTTCCATGTGAACTGGAGTGTGATTGGAGAGTGTGCCGCCACCTGACCAGGGGATAACAAAACCCTGGACAGGAAGAGGCAAGGCCCTTGGAATCCAGCTCTCCTAGAGAGCACACCCTGCAGATTGTGAGTGACCAGAGATAGTGTGAGGCACACCTCCAGTACTACACACAGAACACCCAGGACAAAGCTGCAGCTTCCATATCTGGACACAGCTACAACCCAACCAGTACCTACTACCAGGCTAGTGAATCTATTCCTGAGGATCACTCTCCATGACCACTTCAGTAATCCGGAATCTACAACAATCCGGCATCTGTAACAAGATTGTTTTGGCCCCTTGCGTGCAGTTGTTCTAATAAAGAACCGTGAGTTATTTTGCACAACTTGCCTCCGTCTGATCCCTGGATATGGCTGTATCACCACCACGGGCTCCCCCATCCATTATCCAGGGACATATACTACGGACACTCAGGGGTTGCCCCAGGGAGAACCTGTACATCAGCCTCGCCCTCCATATTTCTTGTACACACCACCTGCTGGAGACCTGCCAGGCTGTAGGACAGCCCTCCGGTCCCCATACCAAGAACCGTGACATCAGTGTGCCCTAGGCCACAACCGCCAGCCACTCTGGTATTCTGGGCCCTGGCTGCCTCCAGGCCCCAAGAAAAGGCTAGGCACCGATGGGGGATGTTGCAAGTGGTGTCAGGCAACAGGATATAGACTTTTGTGCCTTATACTGGCACTATAGACAGTCCTTTATTACAAGACTGTGCTGCCTAGCCCTGCTGGGTTCATCTGGGTTTAGGCCCAAGTGATTTTGTGCTATTTAACATAGACAGTGTTTTTCCATTGCCACGTGCTGTCGAACAAAAACTTTCTCAGCTACATAAAGTTTTAATCTCAGAAGATTGTGGCGCACCAAGGAGCTTTAGCCCGCCAAACCTTTACTGGCGGAAAATCCAGGTGACTCATCAAGCTCCACCCATGCGCATATGGCGCAAACCCCGCCTTCTGTGGCGCAGAGGAAAATAGAGTCTTTCCTTGACCAGAAAGACATTGACTCCACTCCCTGGCACGAAGCGGACTTCCTGCCACGCCTGATTTGGAGATTCTTTGCAGAGAGGTCCATTCGAGAAAGAGGCCCAGCGGTTCATGGCAGGCTACTCCAAGCAGGGCGTCTGGGTCAAGCAGAACCGGACCACTGGGCAGGTCCACTGCTTCGACCTACAAGCGGGCTTCAGCTTCACCACCCAGGGCTAAACCCAATGGGAGTTCTTAATTTTCCGCCTGTCCGTCAAGAGGCCCGATCTGCCGGAGCGACTCCACAACTTGAGGGCCGGTGAGTGGATTGGGTTCTCCTTGCAGGAGGGTCCCCGCGGACCTTGAGCGGCTGGAGTCATCCACATCCCAGATCCGGAGGAAGAGGGCTTTGAATCCTATGCGGAACTCTTCAAGGACGATGTCTGGCCGGAATCTTCTGCTCCTTCCGGGGCTGCGAGTCCCCAGGCGGTGACTCATGTGAGTGCCCCATCGAAAGTGATTGTCAGCACAGGTCCTATTGCCATCTATGGGCCAGGCCTGGTCCAAGGGAGTACCCCAGCCGCCACCCCCGCAGCAAGTGTGGATGGATCCCGTGGGTCCTCTGTGAAGGGAGATGGCCCGCCAGATGAGCCCCATCCGGGGCCTCCGTTAAAAGATCACGGGCAGCTGCCTACCAGCGGGGTGATGACCCGGCCCCAGAAGATTTGGAGCTGGAGGTGGCTGCGGCACTGCTGCAGACCCCTATTAATTGTTCTTGGAACAGATAACATTTTCATAGGCTTAGCAGGATTGTAGTCAAGGCTGTGTTGGACCGTCTTTATGTGTAAATCCTGACCACAAGCTTACACCTAGAATTGGAGTACAGTATAGTGTGGCCTCTGTAAACTGCGGGTCCTTAGGGGACCGGGGGTGTTCACATAGAAGCACCTAGACATCATGCACCCAGGGTAAGACCGTCAGACGGCAGGTAAATTGCATTGTATGCACAACATATAGGGGCAGATTTACTTACCCGGTCCATTCGCGATCCAGCGGTGCGTTCTCTGCGGAGGATTCAGGTTCTGCTGGGATTCACTAAGGCAGTTCCTCTGACGTCCACCAGGTGGTGCTGCGGCGCTGAAGTTCATCGGATTGTACTGAACTTTACCGCCCTATCCCGGGTGCAGGTAAGCGCGAGTCAAGCGACACTTTTTTGTTTTTAAATGTAGCGGTTTTTCCGATTCCGCTGAGTTTTTTACGGCCACGCCACCGGATTTCCGTTGCGTGCATGCCAGCGCAGATGCGACACAATCCGATCGCGTGCGCCATAATTCCGGGGCAATTCAGGGAAAATTGGCACAAATCCGAAATATTTGGATAACACGTCGGGAAAACACGAATCAGGCTCTTAGTAAATGACCCCCATACTGTTACATTAATTTTATTTGTCGCCAAGGAAGAAGAGTTTGCGAACAAATTGTCAGGCCTTGGTGCATGGAGTGGACTACAGGACATGACACCACACTTTCTCCTCCACACCTTTCTGCCTCCAGACCCCAAGAAAAGGCTAGCCGCCGGTAGGGGGTGTTGCAGATGTGTCATGCAGTCCTATGTAACACCGCAGATAACACAGTGATATCTCTGAGTACAGATCATGTAGTAGATGTGTCCTGCAGTCCTATGTAACACCACAGATAACACAGTGATATCTCTGAGTACAGATCATGTAGTAGATGTGTCCTGCAGTCCCATGTAACACCACAGATAACACAGTGATATCTCTGAGTACAGATCATGTAGTAGATGTGTCCTGCAGTCCTATGTAACACCACAGATAACACAGTGATATCTCTGAGTACAGATCATGTAGTAGATGTGACCTGCAGTCCTATGTAACACCACAGATAACACAGTGATATCTCTGAGTACAGATCATGTAGTAGATGTGTCCTGCAGTCCTATGTAACACCACAGATAACACAGTGATATCTCTGAGTACAGATCATGTAGTAGATGTGACCTGCAGTCCTATGTAACACCACAGATAACACAGTGATATCTCTGAGTACAGATCATGTAGTAGATGTGTCCTGCAGTCCTATGTAACACCACAGATAACACAGTGATATCTCTCTGAGTACAGATCATGTAGTAGATGTGTCCTGCAGTCCCATGTAGCACCACAGATAACACAGTGATATCTCTGAGTACAGATCATGTAGTAGATGTGTCCTGCAGTCCTATGTAACACTACAGATAACACAGTGATATCTCTGAGTACAGATCATGTAGTAGATGTGTCCTGCAGTCCTATGTAACACTACAGATAACACAGTGATATCTCTGAGTACAGCTGAGGACCACTCCTTGTATCTATGGAGGGGCAGGGGTGGCTGGGAGACCTAGTGATCTACACAATACTGTGAACAACTAGGACTCAGATAAAGGTCTACTGTGAAAAAATGGGAAGTCCTGCTCTCACTAGATGATGGCCACCAGAGGGAAAACGGAATGTAACATCTGATGGACTCCTAAGGCTACTATGGTGGATAGTGGTGGATGATGAAGGACTCCTATGGCTTTTATGGTGGATAGTGATGAGATCTTATGGACTCATATGACTTCTGTTGTGGGTAGTGATAAGATCTGACAGGCTCCAATGACTTTTATGGTGGATATTGATGGATTTCTATGACTTATATTGTCAATAGTGATGCGATCTGATGGACTCCAGTGACTTTTAAGGTGGATAGTAATGAGATCTGATGGACACCTATGACTTCTAAGGTGGATAGTGATGAGATTGTATGGACTCCAATGACTTCTAAGGTGGATAGTGATGGATGATGAAGGACTCCTATGACTTCTAGGGTGGATAGAGATGAGATCTTATGGACTCCAATGACTTCTAAGGTGGATAGTGATGAGATCGTATGGACTCCAGTGACTTCTATGGTACGTAGCGATGCATTCTGATGGACTCTTATGACTTCGATTGTGGGAAGTGATGAGATCTGACAGGCTCCAATTACTTTTATGGATATTGATGGACCACTATGGGTTCTAGAAAAGACATTTCATCAGTCTTTTAATGTGGTAAAATCTGGTGACAGGTTCCCTTCAAGGGCATGCACATAACAGAGGAGCCTATATGGAGCCTTTGAGGTCCATGGTAACAGTCTTGGTAAGGTGGCTGGTAGGCTTTTGACCCCCAGACCTCCAGCCCCTAGTGATGGTGGAGGAGACCGTTCACTGTGCCTGGCTTTGCTCTGAGGGCTCCACTTTCTGGAGTCATTGTGATGCACCTTGTAGTTTAGTTCTACGCCCTCATACATCCCACATCCTTCTTCTCACCTACTTTACATGTGAACAAGAGAATCTGAGCAGGAGATAATCTTCCATTTCCTCTCAGTCTGTTGCTCATCTGTGGAGCATTTGGCAGCGGTGGTCACCAGGTGCGTGGGCTGCACCGTCGTTGGCACACACCCGGAGATGAAATTTTTGGGAAGGTTGTGAAGCTTCTTCCCTTCTACAAAACCTTTCCTACTGCACGCATCTTCCGACTTTCCAGTTTCCGAGAGTGAATCGTACATCTTCCAGGACCTTCCCAGGAGAATATTTCATTCTCTCACACCAGAAGCCAAAAGTCTCTGGCACAGCGGAGTGACAAGGAAGCTGTTTTCAATTATCCCTCTGGAAGGAGTCCACGCTCACTGCTTCTGCCAAAGCTGAAATCCCAATAGCTCTCAGAATCCCGGATCATATCAATGTTTCATGTGGGAGTGGGAAGCATCAGAGATGTATCTGCTGGAGTAAAGTTATAGCAGCTTAATCCGCGGAGTAGGGAGTAAGTATTGGTGGAAGTGAAGGTTCTCTCTCTCATCCTCTACTCATTAAGGAGCTGTCAGAACATGAATGGTCCCTTTTCCCTGACTCTTGTATCCTCTGCAGAATTACTAGCCGAGAACTTACATCTGGCCTCATGTGGTGATAACATTAGTCATACATTTTTCAAATACCTCGTTTCCCATATAATATTAACTCATATCATGTTGTGCTCGGAATGTCTTGGCCCACAAATGTCACCAAATTTCCAGAAGAAATGGGCACAACAAAGAACAAAGAAAAAACCACTGAGCACAACGTTCTGGTCTCTTTTGTATCATCAATGATATCACCAGTCATCTGCTCCTTACCTGAGGATCTGGCTGCCTTGTGCTATGGCCAGGTATGTGATGACCATGAGCTCCTTCTAGCAGCAGACAAAGGAACGGCTATGACAATTGGATGACGGGATGAGGTTCATGCTGGAGAGGACAGTCCTTATCTTCTAGGCACAGTTTTAGTTTTACAATTTTGAACCTGACTTGAGGTCTCCTACACTTTACCTCTGCGTCATTGGCTTGAGGTCTTACAGGATCGATACAACTTTATTTTAGTTTTCAAGCTCAGAAGGTCAGATCTCCTGGTGGTCTCCAACATCAAACTGTAGGCATCAATATTCATTGTGGTATTACTTCTAGCAGATACCAGAAACTAGCGATACGATTTTGAGTGTCATCTGCAGGTGCCAACATTTAGAAGTGGTTACACCATTGTAAAGAAATACTCAAAGTCAACATCTACACTGACGGATATCACCCAGCTCTAGGAGCAATCATGACCTCGCTCCAAAAGCCACAAAACATCTTCACTGCAAGGTGTCTTCTCCTTGATTCCAATGGAGACCTTACATCATACTTGAGGGTCTTTTTTGGTAAAAGTTAAAATGATATTTTCTTAACAGGAACGCAATGTTTCGAGGTGTAGGTGACAAGTCTCCTTCCAGAGGCAGAATTCCACCCCAATGTGCTTCATGGTCAGGAACGTGACAGATATCAGTGCCACACGTGGTTACTACATGGAGCAGGGTGACAGGGTGTCAATCAACGAGCAGTGACACATAAACTCAACTGAAGCCGGACCACCCATACATCTTATCACCGGTTACTTAACATCATCTCCAAGGTTGTGTCTCCAAGATGAAGCCACAAATCACAGAAACCTTTGGCTGGTCTACATCTAGATGAAAATCGGTGGTGTGGAGATGTAAGGACCCTGTTTGTGCGGTTAGACAATCTACATGCAGAGGTGTTTCAGAGACCCCAGAAGATTTCTGTGACAGTTATGGAGTGCGTGGTGAACGTTGTAATGTTCTTCAGATCATTCGTTCTTATTACAGATGGTCCTGATGTGCGGTCTAGGATGTTGTGTGGGGTGACATGTGCCCTTGGAAACCTTATTTAACTCATGTCCAAAAAGTCATGTAGTATAACCTTAAAAGGGGAATGCCAGACCTACAGTAGGCGTGTGCATTACAAAAGAGCTCAAAGTCAGAATAGAGGGTCAAGGACAGGATGTAGGGCTTGCCAAGGTATCATAGTTTATACGGTTGTAAAAAGACACTTGTCCATCAAGTTCAGCCAAGGAAGGGAAGGGATTGGATGATGAAGGGATTTAGTGGAAACAATTCTATATAACATAACCATCAATGTTATCTAGGTGTAAAAAGGCATCTAGACCCTTCTTGAAGCTCTCTGCTGTCCCTGCTGTGACCAGCGCTTGAGCTCCGCTATTCCGCAGTTCTCATAGTAAAGAAAGTAATCTGGAACAATTTACCACCATATTTTTTGTATGGACCATTCATATATTTATATAAATTAATCATGTCCCCTCGTAGTCGTCTCTTTCCCAGACTAAATAAATCTAGTTGTTTTAATTTTTCCTCATAACTGAGACCCCCCATACCCCTTATCATTTTTGTGGCTCTCCGTTGTCCCCTCTCCAGCTCCAGGGCATCCTTTTTATGGACCGGTGCCCAGAACTGCACAGCATATTCCAGGTGAGGCCGAACCAGTGCCTTGTATAGTGGTAATATTACATCCCTATCACGAGAGTCCAGACCACTGATGATACATGACATGATCCTACTAGCTTTTCAATTTATGATCTACTAGTCACCCAGGTCCTTCTCAACAAGGGACTCTCCCAGATTTACTCCCCCAAGGACATGTGTTGCCTGTGTATTATTAGCCCCCATGTGCATAACCTTACATTTATCCACATTAAACCTCATTTGCGAAGTGGACAACCAAACACTCAGTTTGTCCAAGTCTCCTGCAGCCTAGCCAGTATCGCAGGCAGGATCGGACAGTACTGGCACACTGGCGATGAAGGGTGCCTTTCCGATGCACATCTGTAACGTCCGTGCCTAAACGTCGCTCTATCCGCTGTTGGCAGAATACATCGCGTTTATTTGTGTGTGAACTGTGGCTTAGTGTTTGTGTTTGGATTAACTGAGCCACACCCTGCTCCTTGCATTTCAGTCCTGCCCAGCAAGGGTTACTAGCCTGATTGACAGTTCCACCAGTGTGCTGTGGAGGCGTGTCTGGGAACTGCTTATATACCTGCCTATTCCCATCAGACCTTGCGGGTTATTTCACGTCTTACCTGTGTATCTAGTGCTCCTGCTATCTTGTTTGTTATTCTGTGTTTTGTATCTGAATCTGTACCTTTGCCGCCATCTTGGTTTTGATCCGGTTTGTGTGACTCCGCTTGTCTGTCTGTATCTGTTGTTTGTCCCTCAGTATTGTTTATCTCCTAGTGTGACCCCACCTTCCTATCTGTCTTGTGTCGGTTTCTGTTACCATTGTGAACACTGACCTATATCAGGATCCCGGTTACCTGTCCGCTCCACCATCCAGCAGCTGCCAGACGAAGTAAGTTTTCCCCTTTATCTTGTAGGGTCACTCAGGGACCATCAGTTAGGTTCCTGATAGTGGGTTCGCCCTTATCAGGGCGTTTTATCTGTTTTAGGCAGGGCCTTAGCCCGCAGGGACGTCGCAGGGTGAGTTCGCCATCACTTACCTAGTCTGACAGCGAGCGCCAAGCCTGGTTGTGGTTGTGTGGTTGCTGGACAGGTGCTGACAACATCAGTCCACTTCAAAAAGTCATCACGCGGCCGCACATTCCCACCCTCATTATACACACTGCACCCCATGAATTGTAAACAGAACGCCCTTATTCTACACATTGTCGGATGGAGGGGCAGTCTGTATATAGAGGGGGGCAGTGTGTAAAATGAGGGGGCCAATCTAAAGTTCATGGGGGCAATGTGTATAATGGGAGGCAGTGTCTTAGTATATTAAAAATTAGGCGCAGGGCAGTGTTTACAATGAAGGGCCCTATTTAAATTTCATGGGGGGAAAGTGTGTATAATGAGGGGGCCCATTATAAGGATTTATAGGAGGGGCAGTGTGTATAATTAATGAGGGGGTCCAATATGTATTATTTATGAGGGGACACAGTATATAAAATGTTTAGGGGCAATATAAAGAAATAAAACAATTTATATGAAGAGGGAATATGTCAGCACGCTCCCCTGTCATAAGTATTCATCCCCTGTGATAAGTATTTGGCCCCTTTGCTCAGTGTTGAGTAGAGCAGGAGTCTTCTTGGGAAGATGCTACAAGTTTCTCACCCCTGGATTTGGGGATCCTCTGCCTCTTCCTTGTAGATCCTCTCCGGTTCCCTCAGGTTGGATGGTGCTGGTGTTGGTGGAGGCCATTTTCCAGTCTCTCCATTGGGTTTAGGTCTGGGCTCCGGCTGGGCCGGTCAGGAATGGTCACAGAGATGTTCTGGAGCCTCTGCTGTGTTATTTTAGTTTGTGCTTAGGGCCTTTGTCTTGTTGTAAGGTGAAACTTCGGCCCAGTCTGAGGTCCAGAGCATCTGGAAGAGGTTCTCATGCAGGATATCTCGATGCAGGCATCTTTCCTTCCATTACACCCAGTGGTCCTGTCCCTGCCCCCATAGCATGATGCTGCCCCCCCCCCTCCCCAGCATTCGGCACTGTCTCCCCTCCCTCACCCCCATAGCATGATGCTTTCCCCACCATGTGTCACTGTTGGGATTGTATTCGGCAGGTGATGAGCGACGTCTGTTTTCCTCCAACACTTAGAATTAGAACTAAAAAGTCCAATATTCACCACATCAGAGCAGAGAATCTTATTCCTCATAGTCCGGATCCCTCATGTGTTCTGCTCACTGTATGCGGCTTTCACATGTCTTACACTTAGGAGAAGCTTCCAGACTCTGCCATAAAGCCCCGACTGCTGGAGGCTGCAGTGATAGGTGACCCCCAACTACCTACAGCAGTGATAGGTGACTCCCATCTCCTTCCTGCACCTCGGGAGCTCAGACACAGGGATCTTGGGATTCTTTGTTCTCTCTCACCACGGCTCTTCCCCCACTATTGCTTGGATTAGCTGGAAGAGTTGTAAGGATTATGGAGGCCACTGTGCTCTTAGGAACCTTAAGTGCTGCATAAATTCTTTTGGAACTTTGTGTGTAATATATGCCTTGCCACAATTCTGTCTCTGAGCTCATTGGGCAGTTCCTTAGACCTCATAATTCTCATGTGCTCTGACCTCCACTGTGAGCTGTGAGATCTTATATAGACAGGTCCAATCAGTTTATTTAAACACATCTGGACTCCAATGAAGGAGTAGAACCATCTCAAGGAGGATCAGAAGGAAATGGACTGCATGTGAGTTACATGAGTGTCACAGCAAAGGGTCTGGATACTTATGACCATGTGATATTTCAGTTTTTCTTGTTTAATAAGAAAAACCATCGTAATTGACATGTGCGTGTTTTGTGTATGAATGGCTGATCATGGTGGCAGCAATTCCATATCCATCCGTGGTGGCAATGCCTCTTATAATTTCCCCATAGACCCTTCATCTATGAGCGTCCACCGTCATGCTCCCTTATAGCCTCTCAGCGTCAGAAGAGCTGATTGTGTGTACAAGTGTGAATTGTGCTCTGGGGTGACACTGCTGGGTGCTGTGCCCTATGTGTAGTAAGAATGTGGTAAGTACATATAACATTCCACTATGTAGATACTCAGGGGTCTGGTTCTTTAAGTAGTTCTGGTGCTGACCCTCACGAGCAGCTGCTTGCAATTATCCGGGCTGACTATGATGAATGACAGCGTGAGGGTGAGATGCATCTTCCGTTCTCATAGGGGGGGGGGGGTGCAGATTCGGCTACTAGGATGATACATCTGACCACCACTAGGCTTTACTGCCATGAGAAGTCACATTTCCCATGGTACACTTCAAAGATCCGGAGCTACATCATGTGTTATACTCCAGCTACACCCAAAGCTGCTGTCTCAAATCTGTTCTTATATTGGGGCTCATTTACTATGGGTCGCGCTGTGCACTTTTGCCGGGCTGTGCATGTTCTTCTAGGCTAAAACGGTTTGCACAGGTATTTACGAAGTGTCTGCGCTGGGATTGTGGCACATGTGACTCTTTTGTGGCGCAGCGGCACTCCTTCCATGTGTCACAAATTAGGAGGCGAGCCATCAGACTGAGCGACGTATTTAACTCCCTAGCACTTAGACGCACCACAAAATAGAAGGTGAAGGTGGAACTGAGTGGGAAAGCGCCATATTCATGACTTCTGGCGCACAATCTTAGTGAATTGTCGCACACAGCATTATAGTTCTGTGAGCTCCGGTGACCCTGTAAGTAAATGTGACCCATTGGGGCCCTTACCGGGTCCCTGCACGACCCCCGATCCAGAATGTCCAACGAGGATGAAGTCCTGCATGTGTCGCTTCCCCGCTCAGGTCCCCGGAGTTCACCTTCTTCTTCCTGGTGCATGTAAGTGCATTGTCCGTGTATAATGCGCTGTGCGGGGAGTCACTAAGATCCTGCGCCCGATATCCTGCATGTGTCGCTTCCCCGCTCAGGTCCCTGGAGTTCACCTTCTTCTTCCTGGTGCATGTAAGTGCATTGTCCGTGTATAATGCGCTGTGCGGGGAGTCACTAAGATCCTGCACCTGATATCCTGCATGTGTCGCTTCCCCGCTCAGGTCCCTGGAGTTCACCTTCTTCTTCCTGGTGCATGTAAGTGCATTGTCCGTGTATAATGCGCTGTGCGGGGAGTCACTAAGATCCTGCACCCGATATCCTGCATGTGTCACTTCCCCGCTCAGGTCCCTGGAGTTCACCTTCTTCTTCCTGGTGCATGTAAGTGCATTGTCCGTGTATAATGCGCTGTGCGGGGAGTCACTAAGATCCTGCGCCCGATATCCTGCATGTGTCGCTTCCCCGCTCAGGTCCCCGGAGTTCACCTTCTTCTTCCTGGTGCATGTAAGTGCATTGTCCGTGTATAATGCGCTGCGGGGAGTCACTAAGATCGTGCGCCCGATATCCTGCATGTGTCGCTTCCCCGCTCAGGTCCCCGGAGTTCACCTTCTTCTTCCTGGTGCATGTAAGTGCATTGTCCGTGTATAATGCGCTGTGCGGGGAGTCACTAAGATCCTGCGCCCAGTATCCTGCATGTGTCGCTTCCCCGCTCAGGTCCCCGGAGTTCCCCTTCTTCTTCCTGGTACATGTAAGTGCATTGTCCGTGTATAATGCGCTGTGCGGGAGTCACTAAGATCCTGCACCTGATATCCTGCATGTGTCGCTTCCCCGCTCAGGTCCCTGGGGTTCACCTTCTTCTTCCTGGTGCATGTAAGTGCATTGTCCGTGTATAATGCGCTGTGCGGGAGTCACTAAGATCCTGCACCCGATATCCTCCATGTGTCACTTCCCCGATCAGGTCCCTGGAGTTCACCTTCTTCTTCCTGGTGCATGTAAGTGCATTGTCCGTGTATAATGTGCTGTGCGGGAAGTCACTAAGATCCTGCGCCCGATATCCTGCATGTGTCGCTTCCCCGCTCAGGTCCCCGGAGTTCACCTTCTTCTTCCTGGTGCATGTAAGTGCATTGTCCGTGTATAATGCGCTGTGCGGGGAGTCACTAAGATCCTGCACCTGATATCCTGCATGTGTCGCTTCCCCGCTCAGGTCCCCGGAGTTCACTTTCTTCTTCCTGGTGCATGTAAGTGCATTGTCCGTGTATAATGTGCTGTGCGGGGAGTCACTAAGATCCTGCGCCCGATATCCTGCATGTGTCACTTCCCCGCTCAGGTCCCTGGAGTTCACCTTCTTCTTCCTGGTGCATGTAAGTGCATTGTCCGTGTATAATGCGCTGTGCAGGGAGTCACTAAGAGCGTGCACCTGATATCCTGCATGTGTCACTTCCCCGCTCAGGTCCCCGGGGTTCACCTTCTTCTTCCTGGTGCATGTAAGTGCATTGTCCGTGTATAATGTGCTGTGAGGGGAGTCACTAAGATCGTGCACCCGATATCCTGCATGTGTCGCTTCCCCGCTCAGGTCCCCAGAGTTCTCCTTCTTCTTCCTGGTGCATGTAAGTGCATTGTCCGTGTATAATGCTCTGTGCGGGGAGTCACTAAGATCGTGCACCCAATATCCTGCATGTGTCGCCTCCCCGCTCAGGTCCCCGGATTTCACCTTCTTCTTCCTGGTGCATGTAAGTGCATTGTCCGTGTATAATGCGCTGTGCAGGGAGTCACTAAGATCGTGCACCCAATATCCTGCATGTGTCGCCTCCCCGCTCAGGTCCCCGGAGTTCACCTTCTTCTTCCTGGTGCATGTAAGTGCATTGTCCGTGTATAATGTGCTGTGCAGGGAGTCACTAAGATCGTGCCCCCGATATCCTGCATGTGTTGCTTCCCTGCTCAGGTCCCCGGAGTTCACCTTCTTCTTCCTGGTGCATGTAAGTGCATTGTCCGTGTATAATGCGCTGTGCGGGGAGTCACTAAGATCGTGCCCCGATATCCTGCATGTGTCACTTCCCCGCTTAGGTCCCTGGAGTTCACCTTCTTCTTCCTGGTGCATGTAAGTGCATTGTCCGTGTATAATGCGCTGTGCGGGGAGTCACTAAGATCCTGCCCCCGATATCCTGCATGTGTCGCTTCCCCGCTCAGGTCCCCGGAGTTCACCTTCTTCTTCCTGGTGCATGTAAGTGCATTGTCCGTGTATAATGCGCTGTGCGGGGAGTCACTAAGATCCTGCGCCCGATATCCTGCATGTGTCGCTTCCCCACTCAGGTCCCTGGAGTTCACCTTCTTCTTCCTGGTGCATGTAAGTGCATTGTCCGTGTATAATGCGCTGTGCGGGAGTCACTAAGATCCTGCACCTGATATCCTGCATGTGTCGCTTCCCCGCTCAGGTCCCTGGAGTTCGCCTTCTTCTTCCTGGTGCATGTAAGTGCATTGTCCGTGTATAATGCGCTGTGCAGGGAGTCACTAAGATCGTGCGCCCGATATCCTGCATGTGTCGCTTCCCCGCTCAGGTCCCCAGAGTTCACCTTCTTCTTCCTGGTGCATGTAAGTGCATTGTCCGTGTATAATGCGCTGTGCGGGGAGTCACTAAGATCCTGAGCCTGATATCCTGCATGTGTCGCTTCCCCACTCAGGTCCCCGGAGTTCACCTTCTTCTTCCTGGTGCATGTAAGTGCATTGTCCGTGTATAATGCTCTGTGCGGGGAGTCACTAAGATCGTGCACCCGATATCCTGCATGTGTCGCTTCCCCGCTCAGGTCCCTGGAGTTCACCTTCTTCTTCCTGGAGCATGTAAGTGCATTGTCCGTGTATAATGCGCTGTGCGAGGAGTCACTAAGATCGTGCCCCGATATCCTGCATGTGTCGCTTCCCCGCTCAGGTCCCTGGAGTTCACCTTCTTCTTCCTGGTGCATGTAAGTGCATTGTCCGTGTATAATGCGCTGTGCGGGGAGTCACTAAGATCCTGTGTCCGATATCCTGCATGTGTCGCTTCCCCGCTCAGGTCCCCGGAGTTCACCTTCTTCTTCCTGGTGCATGTAAGTGCATTGTCCGTGTATAATGCGCTGTGCGGGGAGTCACTAAGATCCTGCGCCCGGTATCCTGCATGTGTCGCTGCCCCGCTCAGGTCCCCGGAGTTCACCTTCTTCCCAGTGCATGTAAGTGCTTGGCTTGTGACACAATTTTAAATGTTAAATCCATAGGAGTTCAAAGATGGTGGAGTGATGGCAGGACCTCCAAACAAGCTCAGATATGGTAAATAGGTGGCCAGTACTTCTGATTGGCTGAGTTTCCTTCCTTTATCACTAATAATATGCACAAGCCCTAATTCCCACAGACAGGGCTACAAATGCATCAGCACCTACTGCAGCCCGGGGCTGGAAGCTCTTCCTGTCTGATTTACATGACATAAGTTGTTCAGTGCTCACAGGGCGCCCCCGTCCTGTCACCCAGACGCTGCACAGTGTTCCAGCACAAGCTCTTCTTCCCATGGGATTTCGCTCTGTTAACAGTTTTATTGCTGAAATTTTAATTTTTGGATGTTTCTTGAATTGTGGGAAAGAATGTTTCTTTTGAATTAGATTCATCCTTCTCCTGCTCCCACATTTTCAGAAGCCACTGTATAAGATGTTTGTTTCCAAGCAGTAAATTAAAGGATTCTACTCCGATCATCAAGGACATGATCTCCAGTACATTTCCATAAAATCTATGTACAACACATCTATACATGATGGGTAGTCGCTGTGTGTGGGGGGTGTAGTCACAGAGGGGTCAGAGCGCCCATGCTGACCCCTGACCACTGCTGGCTATGATAGAAAGGTGTCAGGACACAGGACATGGCAGCTCGCTGTGTATGGGGGGTGTAGTCACAGAGGGGTCAGAGCGCCCATGCTGACCCCTGACCACTGCTGGCTATGATAGAAAGGTGTCAGGACACAGGACATGGCAGCTCGCTGTGTATGGGGGGGTGTAAACACAGAGGGGTCAGAGCACCCATGCTGACCCCTGACCACTGCTGGCTATGATAGAAAGGTGTCAGGACACAGGACATGGCAGCTCGCTGTGCATGGGGGGTGTAGTCACAGAGGGGTCAGAGCGCCCATGCTGACCCCTGACCACTGCTGGCTATTATAGAAAGGTGTCAGGACACACAGGACATGGCAGCTCCCTGTGTATGGGGGGTGTAGTCACAGAGGGGTCAGAGCGCCCATGCTGACCCCTGACCACTGCTGGCTATGATAGAAAGGTGTCAGGACACACAGGACATGGCAGCTCGCTGTGTATGGGGGGTGTAGTCACAGAGGGGTCAGAGCACCCATGCTGACCCCTGACCACTGCTGGCTATGATAGAAAGGTGTCAGGACACACAGGACATGGCAGCTCGCTGTGTATGGGGGTGTAGTCACAGAGGGGTCAGAGCACCCATGCTGACCCCTGACCACTGCTGGCTATGATAGAAAGGTGTCAGGACACACAGGACATGGCAGCTCGCTGTGTATGGGGGGTGTAGTCACAGAGGGGTCAGAGCACCCATGCTGACCCCTGACCACTGCTGGCTATGATAGAAAGGTGTCAGGACACACAGGACATGGCAGCTCGCTGTGTATGGGGGGGGGTAGTCACAGAGGGGTCAGAGCGCCCATGCTGACCCCTGACCACTGCTGGCTATGATAGAAAGGTGTAAGGACACAGGACATGGCCGCTCGCTGTGTATGGGGGGTGTAGTCACAGAGGGGTCAGAGCACCCATGCTGACCCCTGACCACTGCTGGCTATGATAGAAAGGTGTCAGGACACACAGGACATGGCAGCTCGCTGTGTATGGGGGGTGTAGTCACAGAGGGGTCAGAGCACCCATGCTGACCCCTGACCACTGCTGGCTATGATAGAAAGGTGTCAGGACACACAGGACATGGCAGCTCGCTGTGTATGGGGGGTGTAGTCACAGAGAGGTCAGAGCACCCATGCTGACCCCTGACCACTGCTGGCTATGATAGAAAGGTGTCAGGACACAGGACATGGCAGCTAGCTGTGTATGGGGGGTGTAGTCACAGAGGGGTCAGAGCGCCCATGCTGACCCCTGACCACTGCAGGCTATGATAGAAAGGTGTCAGGACACACAGGACATGGCAGCTCGCTGTGTATGGGGGGTGTAGTCACAGAGGGGTCAGGGCACCCATGCTGACCCCTGACCACTGCTGGCTATGATAGAAAGGTGTCAGGACACAGGACATGGCAGCTCGCTGTGTATGGGGGGTGTAGTCACAGAGGGGTCAGAGCTCCCATGCTGACCCCTGACCACTGCTGGCTATGATAGAAAGGTGTCAGGACACACAGGACATGGCAGCTCGCTGTGTATGGGGGGGGGGTAGTCACAGAGGGGTCAGAGCGCCCATGCTGACCCCTGACCACTGCTGGCTATGATAGAAAGGTGTCAGGACACAGGACATGGCAGCTCGCTGTGTATGGGGGGTGTAGTCACAGAGGGGTCAGAGCACCCATGCTGACCCCTGACCACTGCTGGCTATGATAGAAAGGTGTCAGGACACACAGGACATGGCAGCTCGCTGTGTATGGGGGGTGTAGTCACAGAGGGGTCAGAGCGCCCATGCTGACCCCTGACCACTGCTGGCTATGATAGAAAGGTGTCAGGACACACAGGACATGGCAGCTCGCTGTGTATGGGGGGTGTAGTCACAGAGGGGTCAGAGCGCCCATGCTGACCCCTGACCACTGCTGGCTATGATAGAAAGGTGTCAGGACACACAGGACATGGCAGCTCGCTGTGTATGGGGGTGTAGTCACAGAGGGGTCAGAGCGCCCATGCTGACCCCTGACCACTGCTGGCTATGATAGAAAGGTGTCAGGACACAGGACATGGCAGCTCGCTGTGTATGGGGGGTGTAGTCACAGAGGGGTCAGAGCACCCATGCTGACCCCTGACCACTGCTGGCTATGATAGAAAGGTGTCAGGACACACAGGACATGGCAGCTCGCTGTGTATGGGGGGTGTAGTCACAGAGGGGTCAGAGCGCCCATGCTGACCCCTGACCACTGCTGGCTATGATAGAAAGGTGTCAGGACACACAGGACATGGCAGCTCGCTGTGTATGGGGGGTGTAGTCACAGAGGGGTCAGAGCGCCCATGCTGACCCCTGACCACTGCTGGCTATGATAGAAAGGTGTCAGGACACACAGGACATGGCAGCTCGCTGTGTATGGGGGGTGTAGTCACAGAGAGATCAGAGTGCCCATGCTGACCCCTGACAACTGCTGGCTATGATAGAAAGGTGTCAGGACACACAGGACATGGCAGCTCGCTGTGTTTGGGGGATGTAGTCACAGAGGGGTCAGAGCGCCCATGCAGACCCCTGACCACTGCTGGCTATGATAGAAAGATGTCAGGACACACAGAACATGGCAGCTCGCTGTGTATGGGGGATGTAGTCACAGAGGGGTCAGAGCGCCCATGCTGACCCCTGACCACTGCTGGCTATGATAGAAAGGTGTCAGGACACACAGGACATGGCAGCTGGCTGTGTATGAGGGATGTAGTCATAGAGGGGTCAGAGCACCCATGCTGACCCCTGACCACTGCTGGCTATGATAGAAAGGTGTCAGGACACAGGACATGGCAGCTCGCTGTGTATGGGGGGTGTAGTCACAGAGGGGTCAGAGCACCCATGCTGACCCCTGACCACTGCTGGCTATGATAGAAAGGTGTCAGGACACACAGGACATGGCAGCTCGCTGTGTATGGGGGGTGTAGTCACAGAGGGGTCAGAGCGCCCATGCTGACCCCTGACCACTGCTGGCTATGATAGAAAGGTGTCAGGACACACAGGACATGGCAGCTCGCTGTGTATGGGGGTGTAGTCACAGAGGGGTCAGAGCGCCCATGCTGACCCCTGACCACTGCTGGCTATGATAGAAAGGTGTCAGGACACAGGACATGGCAGCTCGCTGTGTATGGGGGGTGTAGTCACAGAGGGGTCAGAGCACCCATGCTGACCCCTGACCACTGCTGGCTATGATAGAAAGGTGTCAGGACACACAGGACATGGCAGCTCGCTGTGTATGGGGGGTGTAGTCACAGAGGGGTCAGAGCGCCCATGCTGACCCCTGACCACTGCTGGCTATGATAGAAAGGTGTCAGGACACACAGGACATGGCAGTTCGCTGTGTATGGGGGGTGTAGTCACAGAGGGGTCAGAGCGCCCATGCTGACCCCTGACCACTGCTGGCTATGATAGAAAGGTGTCAGGACACACAGGACATGGCAGCTCGCTGTGTATGGGGGGTGTAGTCACAGAGAGATCAGAGTGCCCATGCTGACCCCTGACAACTGCTGGCTATGATAGAAAGGTGTCAGGACACACAGGACATGGCAGCTCGCTGTGTTTGGGGGATGTAGTCACAGAGGGGTCAGAGCGCCCATGCAGACCCCTGACCACTGCTGGCTATGATAGAAAGGTGTCAGGACACACAGAACATGGCAGCTCGCTGTGTATGGGGGATGTAGTCACAGAGGGGTCAGAGCGCCCATGCTGACCCCTGACCACTGCTGGCTATGATAGAAAGGTGTCAGGACACACAGGACATGGCAGCTGGCTGTGTATGAGGGATGTAGTCATAGAGGGGTCAGAGCACCCATGCTGACCCCTGACCACTGCTGGCTATGATAGAAAGGTGTCAGGACACACAGGACATGGCAGCTCGCTGTGTATGGGGGGTGTAGTCACAGAGAGGTCAGAGCGCCCATGCTGACCCCTGACCACTGCTGGCTATGATAGAAAGGTGTCAGGACACACAGGACATGGCAGCTGGCTGTGTATGAGGGATGTAGTCACAGAGGGGTCAGAGCGCCCATGCTGACCCCTGACCACTGCTGGCTATGATAGAAAGGTGTCAGGACACACAGGACATGGCAGCTCGCTGTGTATGGGGGGTGTAGTCACAGAGAGGTCAGAGCGCCCATGCTGACCCCTGACCACTGCTGGCTATGATAGAAAGGTGTCAGGACACACAGGACATGGCAGCTCGCTGTGTATGGGGGGTGTAGTCACAGAGAGGTCAGAGCGCCCATGCTGACCCCTGACCACTGCTGGCTACGATAGATCTGTGGTGTGAATACTACTCTACACTTTGTGAACTGTGTATTATATCTCCTAGCACAAGATGTACCAGTAAACAAAATATACTCAATTTGTATTAAGACTATGATGAAAATGTTTATTACGTTACCAATATTGTTCCATTTTACAATGTGCATTCCAAGTCTGGATCTCATTTATTGTGTTAAAATAGTAAATGGAAAAAAAATCTGCAAAATCATCCCGAGAATTTATTGGAAATATGAAACATTTAGTTATTTCAATGGGTAGAACTTAGAATCTAGGATTTCTGGACAAACCCTTGGCCTCAGGAGACCTTGACTGTAGTCCAATGTTCAGTAAGATGTGTGGGCGCTTCCTGACGATCGGCAGCCCTGGGTCGCACAGCATTGGAGGCCATGGAGGAAGCAATATAGGTAGCCCCGGTAGCCCAGAGTCTCTTCCAGTGCTGAACCCATGGGGTATAATCCAATATCTACGCTGCTAGTTTTATAAGGACTGATAAACTCGGGCCCCCAAAATAATTTGTATCTGATGGTTCTAGTCTATCACTAATTATCAATAAGTGCTATTTGGGCATAGAAACGAAATAGTGGGACCTCTCCTTCTAAGCCCATGCCCTATGAGCCGGAGCGGAGAGCGGGCTATAGTCCACATAGACACCCATTCAGATGGACCCCCCTGACATCACCTCATCACAGAGACCTATGGAAATTGGTTCCTAAAACATAAATAAATAAAATGTAACAAAATGATAATAAAATAATAAATCATTTGTGCGTTGTTTCCAGCATGATAGGAAGTCAATGAGGTGGCTCCCGCACATGGACATTGGGGGGAGGTTACTGGGCTTCATGGGCCAGGCCTTGGTGCTCATGAGAGAAAGGAATAAGTAGTAGGATATAAATAATGGCTTATTCTTCTAAGAATCACAACCTTGTGGCTCCAAGTCTTGTATCTGCTGCCCAAGGACCACCACAACTGATGTTCGGGATATTGAAGAGTATGAGTTACACGCTATGGAGACGATGGACAGAAAACAGATGAAGAACTTATGGAATGAATTGTTCGTCCACTCATGAGAAGTTGTTTTTTCTTTACAAAAAAGGATCAAAAAATCATCTTGTCGAGATTTTTCTGGTGGACCTTTTGCTCCCAGACAGGAGATGGCAAAAGTATTCACATAACTTAATTAAAAACAACACAAAGGAAAGTCCATAATGTTCACAATGTATAGAAAGTGCAATATAAAACAGTTCCCCTCCACCATCGGGACCACCCCATATGAACTGCATGGGTAGGAGAACCATATATCACTCCTATGTTATGAGGTCTTCAAGGTAGAACGCATGAGTTGGCTCCATCTTTGTCTTCCACACCCGATGGCCAGATCTCTGGTTGGATCTAGTGTTGTCAAGAAGGATGGGCCTGGCAGTGCATTTAGGAAAAAAAATCCAGAAGAGATGAGTTTAGATAGGAAAATTGTCCATCACAGGGTACACAGGAAGAGAATGTTTGGTCCTATATGTACAAGAGTTCTCTATCAAAAGAAGAGCTGGGAAGGCACCTTGAGTCCTCTTCTGTGTAATGCTTATCCTTCTCCTGAAGAAAGGGATCACTATTAATGGATTCTTCATGTAGGAAACCTCTTGGATCACAATCTAGATCTATGTTCTTTGATGAGTCCATTGCACAAGTCAGAAGATCCAAGACCACATTCTCCATCATATGATGCACTTGAGTCAATGATCTTGAGTTAAGTATCTTACATAGGTGGCACAATGAGGCCGGTCATGGCTGGAGGCAACAAAGACAAAGAAGTCGCACATCATCAAGTCAACTCTCCATTGGTCAGTCATCACGTTAATTCTATAGCTGGGCTTATTAATAACCCAAATAATAGATTGACTTAAACTTCACAAGCTATGACACCCCCCCTGCCCCCCCACTTTCCCTTCTTTCAACTCATGGAGCAGCTCAAGTTGCTTAGATATTCCCCTCTTTTATGACATCATCCATGTACACATTACACTATTATTAAGGAGAACCCTACCATGCTACAATACATATATCGTTCATAATGGTTCCCATCAGTTCCCATCAGCCACTTACCTTGAAGACTGTTTGCACTGGAGCTGGTGCAGGTTGGAGGAGGGGAGTTCTGAGGCCGCACGACAGGAGCAAAGGCGCTTTTCTGCTTGACGGCAGAAATCATATTGACTGGAGAAAAGGAGAAGACGCCAGCAGCGGTGGCAGAGTTTCCACCTGATGGAAGGGATATAGAGGAGGCTCCTAGTGGAGGACTGGCAGGCATAACTGAGGGAATAAAGGTGGATACTGATGACCTCATCACATCAGGTACTCCATGGACAATCCATGACAGGTGGTCTAGTGATGTATAGTGAATGTGTGCATCGTTATGATTGGTGTAGACCATCCATAGTATTAACTATTACCTAAGACCCCAGATGATGAGCCCGAGAAGACATTGAGGACACTTATCAAGGTCTGTAGTCTCATCTCACCACCTCCACCCCTCTCCAATCATAAGTAATTCCTACATTGGCTGAAAACCACTTAACCTGTGATAAGGAGCAATCAGGGAGTCGATGGAGTGTCTACAGCTACAAAGGTCCAGTGCTTGTAGGATGTAGGAAGAAGATTTTACACTCACTTGCATATGGAGAATTGGCCGTTGAGCCATTGAGGAAGCTGGGTGAGGCTGGTACTCCCAGGCTAGTCATCCCAGTACCAGCATAGCCATTCATGCTGGAAGTGATGGTGTTGTAATTAGATTGTTGAGGAGTGGAGCTTGGTACATAACCTCGTGGAGAGACACTGCTTGTGTTTCTGGAGTAACCTAGAAGAGAAGAAATATGAATACCAACGTGGATGGATGGTGGCTAAAAGAGACGGATCCATCACACTGCTCCACCTTGATCGGATGTCTGTGAAGATTCTGCTATGTTAATGGCCAGTTGACTTCCAAATGAGTTGACGCTCATCATGCCAGTGTGGGGGTGGTTGGTGGCAAGTGAGGATAGCTGGTTGGAGTTTCGGGGGACGCTGTACAGTGCTTCTGCTATATCTGCTGCTCGTTTTAAGATGATGTCCTAGATGGATGAGTAAAGACCTGGAGTTAGTGGTTAACTAGAGGCGACACATTACAACATGACCACTATGGTCAAAGATCAAGAAGACAGAACTAACGGAAGGCAAATGGGTCCTGGATATATCTGGGTGATCGTGCACCCTGCCGAGTCTACAACAAATGTATTATGTATGAGGACAGAGGGACTCATCCTGATGTCTGCCTGGTCTATGGGGCGGTATTTGGCAGTAGTTTATCCCCTTCAGTGTTTGACCGCCGTGATTGTGCCCGTTCATGGGGGATTGGGTCTTGATTTTATAGAAGCAGAACAAGACTTTTCCAAAGTCATTCTACCATTCAATCTGTAATGATATAATCTATAAAGTAGACAACGGACCCTGTGAGGGTCATACTCCACTCCAACAAGTGTTACCTGGTTATTGTGTGGCATCCCATATAACGCTTCCACCAGGTCAGCCGCTCTCTTCAACAAGACTTCCTAAAGACAAGAGCAGAGGATCTTAATGTCAACAAACAACAGGGTGCAAATGGTAGATCTGAACCTACAGGTTTTCTTTAGAATGGGCACAAGTATATTTTGAATGGTATGACCTGGAAGTGGGGACAAATAGATTTTAATTTATAGGTAGACCTCAAGGTAGGAACCAGTAAATATTGACCTACACCTTATGAGAACCAGTAGATCACAAACTGAAAGTTGGCTTCAGGGTGAAGATCAGTAAATCTGCAAGTGGACCTTGGAATAAGGATCATGAGGCTTCTTGTAAAGATAAGGCACTGGTAGATATTGGATTACAGGTGGACCTTTGAGTGCAGTGCCTTGCAAAGCTTGGGTCCTGGGTTCAAGTCCCATCCAGGCCAACATCTGCAAAGAGTTTGTATGTGCTCTCCGTGTTTGGGTGCGTTTCCCCCATACTCCAAAACGTAGTGGTAGTTTGATTAGATTGTGAGCCCCATTGCGGACAGGGACTGATCTGGCAGCTCTGTGCAGCGCTGCGGAATCTGTGTGCACTATATAAATAAAGGAATTATTATTATTATTAGATCTCATTCTTCTTGTAGAATGAGCATATCTTGATCTACAGGTGGACTTTGTATTGGGGTTAGAGTTTGATCTGTCTTTTAAAGACTTTAAGGACCTCAGTAGCTTCTGATCTCCTTGTAGATGGTTGTGAGGAGGACAGTAAGATAAGTCTACTTGACCTCAGAGGGGAGGCGGATGAAAAAGTAGAAAGTTTTGCCTTTGTTACCCTTATGAGAGTTTGATCAACATATCTGACCTGGAAGAAGCATCCATGTGTGATTGTCTGGAAGGGTCAACTTGACTTATTAACTTGATGGCCTATGTTTGGGTAAATCCATCTCAGCTCCCCCAAACCGCTTTTAGCTCACAAATATGTTGTTTCTTGATTGTCCAAGGGCCTTAAAGTTCTTACAAACTCCGATTTCCACTTCAGTACAAACTGCTGATGGTTTCCACAGATATGTCTACATCCTGCTGCCTTTATTTCATTATTCTTCTTTAAGTACTTCCTATTCCTTCCCACCCCCTCCATCCCGCACTCTCCTCGCTCCACATCTTCTCTCTTCTTCTATAAAACAATGCATTAATCTTCCATTACTTCTTCTGCCGCAGCCCTATCAATCGAAGATCACACCAAGACTGAGCTCGAAGCCTCAATCAGCTGCTAATTGTATTCATTGGCGTCCGTGGGGACCGGAGCAGGTTACAGCGCCGCACCTCCACTTAGGGCCCAATCTACTTAGTAACCGCTTCTTTGATGGTCGTAATGCAAAAAGTGGATTATGTGTGATGTGAAATTATTGACCCACATAAGTGGCTCCTTTAAAAAGCATCGTAGAGTGATAGTAAGTACGGGAGAGGCGAGGCAAAGACAGCACTAGATCATTTCATCTTATAAATCCCCATAAATAATAATGATGGATGGGAGGTAGTTACTCTTCCCATTTGGGATAATCTTGGTCAACCTTCATTTATTGATCTTACTAGTCCAAACACATCTAAAGCTGCACCAACAAATGTTTTGGTCAAACATTATGGGTTTTTCGGGGTCAAACATTATGGGTTTTTCGGGGTCAATCTGGGATGTGTTCTTCTCCAAGTGGAGATGACTATGACTAGATATGACTAGTATGTGCAGAGATGACGAGGGGGAGGTGAGTGTGGTCCCAGGAGAATGTCTAGTTTACCATCGTCACATAGAAGGTCACATCCTATTTACTGTAAGTCAGAAGGTAGTAGACATCCCATGAAAGGTCAGGGGGTCTCTGTGGAGAGCAGGAGCAGTGAAGCGGCAGGATAATGACTTCCCTCCTTGGACAGCTCCTCAGCAGATCACTGGAGCATCATACAGGGAGGCAGGAGACACCCTCAGGGGACGCCCGATGGAGAGAGATGTGGCCCTGGGATGGCATGTACTGAGAATAACTATTGTGCCGAAGCTCCTGCCACCTCTACAGAAGAGACAACTCCAAGGAATGACTAACGCTACAAGACTCCCCAGGAGATGTCTACAACAAGACTTTACACTACACCGGCGAATTAACACTTGTTGGTGGATGTGTAGGTCATGACTGAAAATATGGAAAAAAGCTGACAGACCAGATCAGGGAGAGGGCTGGACATTCAATTTGATGACCCCAGCAGTGAGGGAGGGGACACGGCGATCCCAGCAATGGGGGAGGGGACACGGCGATCCCAGCAGTGAGGGAGGGGACACGGCGATACCAACAGTGAGGGAGGGGACACGGCGATCCCAGCAGTGAGGGAGGGGACACGATTCCAGCAGAGAGGGAGGGGACACGGTGATCCCAGCAGTGAGGGAGGGGACACAATGATCCCAGCAGTGAGGGAGGGGACACAGTGATCCCAGCAGTGAGGGAAGGGACACGGTGATCCCAGCAGTGAGGGAGGGGACACGGCGACCCCAGCAGTGAGGGAGGGGACACGGCGACCCCAGCAGAGAGGGAAGGGACACGGTGATCCCAGCAAAGAGGGAGGGGACACGGTGATCCCAGTAGTGAGGTAGGGGACACAGTGATCCAAGCAGTGAAGGAGGAGACACGGCGACCCCAGCAAAGAGGGAGGGGACGCGTTGATCCCAGCAGTGAGGGAGGGGACATGTTGATACCAGTAGTGAAGGAGGGGACAGGTGACCCCAGCAGTCGTTGTGCAGCAGGTGAGCTGTGACATCACCTGTACAGTATATGGGAACTCCAGGATGATCTACCGACAGTATATACCGGTCAGTGTAACCGGGACCAAAGTATAACCCCGGACTCAACCAGCCCCAAATCCATCAACACTACTGCACCCGTCGTTGAATCACCCCAAAAGGAAAAAAGGGAGAGCCACCAATTGTGCAGGTAAAAGATGAGAGGACGGTAATTACACCATAAATAAAATTTCAACTATGAGAGAAAAATGAGAAAACATCCATCTGTCCTCCTCTCATTACCTGTAGTAATGGCTCCTGTGTCCTCCTCATTACCTGTAGTAATGGCTCCTCTGTCCTCCCTCATTACCTGTAGTAATGGCTCCTGTGTCTTCCCCTCATTACCTGTAGTAATGGCTCCTGTGTCCTCCTCTTACTACCTGTAGTAATGGCTCCTCTGTCCTCCTCTCATTACATGTAGTAATGGCTCCTGTGTCCTCCCCTCATTACCTGTAGTAATGGCTCCTGTGTCCTCCCCTCATTACCTGTAGTAATGGCTCCTGTGTCCTCCCCTCATTACCTGTAGTAATGGCTCCTGTGTCCTCCCCTCATTACCTGTAGTAATGGCTCCTGTGTCCTCCTCTCATTACCTGTAGTAATGGCTCCTGTGTCCTCCCCTTATTACCTGTAGAAATGGCTCCTGTGTCCTCCTCATTACCTGTAGTAATGGCTCCTGTGTCCTCCCCTCATTACCTGTAGTAATGGCTCCTGTGTCCTCCCCTCATTACCTGTAGTAATGGCTCCTCTCCTTCTCTCATTACCTGTAGAAATGGCTCCTGTGTCCTCCCCTCATTACCTGTAGTAATGGCTCCTCTCCTCCTCTCATTACCTGTAGAAATGGCTCCTGTGTCCTCCTCTCATTACCTGTAGTAAAGGCTCCTCTGTCCTCCTCTCATTACCTGTAGTAATGGCTCCTGTGTCCTCCCCTCATTACCTGTAGTAATGGCTCCTCTCCTCCTCTCATTACCTGTAGTAATGGCTCCTGTGTCCTCCTCTCATTGCCTGTAGTAACGGCTCCTGTGTCCTCCCCTCATTACCTGTAGTAATGGCTCCTGTGTCCTCCCCTCATTACCTGTAGTAATGGCTCCTCTGTCCTCCCCTCATTACCTGTAGAAATGGCTCCTGTGTCCTCCTCTCATTACCTGTAGAAATGGCTCCTGTGTCCTCCTCATTACCTGTAGTAATGGCTCCTGTGTCCTCCCCTCATTACCTGTAGTAATGGCTCCTGTGTCCTCCCCTCATTACCTGTAGTAATGGCTCCTCTCCTCCTCTCATTACCTGTAGAAATGGCTCCTGTGTCCTCCCCTCATTACCTGTAGTAATGGCTCCTCTCCTCCTCTCATTACCTGTAGAAATGGCTCCTGTGTCCTCCTCTCATTACCTGTAGTAAAGGCTCCTCTGTCCTCCTCTCATTACCTGTAGTAATGGCTCCTGTGTCCTCCCCTCATTACCTGTAGTAATGGCTCCTCTCCTCCTCTCATTACCTGTAGTAATGGCTCCTGTGTCCTCCTCTCATTGCCTGTAGTAACGGCTCCTGTGTCCTCCCCTCATTACCTGTAGTAATGGCTCCTGTGTCCTCCCCTCATTACCTGTAGTAATAGCTCCTGTGTCCTCCTCTCATTACCTGTAGTAATGGCTCCTGTGTCCTCCCCTCAATACCTGAAGTAATGGCTCCTGTGTCCTCCTCTCATTACCTGTAGTAATGGCTCCTCAGTCCTCCTCTTATTACCTGTAGTAATGGCTCCTGTGTCCTCCCCTCATTACCTGTAGTAATGGCTCCTGTGTCCTCCACTCATTACCTGTAGTAATGGCTCCTGTGTCCTCCTCTCATTACCTGTAGTAATGGCTCCCGTATCCTCCTCTCATTACCTGTAGCAATGGCTCCCGTGTCCTCCCCTCATTACCTGTAGTAATGGCTCCTGTGTCCTCCCCTCATTACCTGTAGTAATGGCTCGTGGGTCCTCCTCTCATTACCTGTAGTAATGGCTCGTGGGTCCTCCTCTCATTACCTGTAGTAAAGGTTCCTGTGACCTCCCCTCATTACCTGTAGTAATGGCTCCTGTGTCCTCCCCTCATTACCTGTAGTAATGGCTCCTGTGTCCTCCCCTCATTACCTGTAGTAATGGCTCCTGTGTCCTCCCCTCATTACCTGTAGTAATGGCTCCTGTGTCCTCCCCTCATTACCTGTAGTAATGGCTCCTGTGTCCTCCTCTCATTACCTGTAGTAATGGCTCCTGTGTCCTCCCCTCATTACCTGTAGTAATGGCTCCTGTGTCCTCCCCTCATTACCTGTAGTAATGGCTCCTGTGTCCTCCCCTCATTACCTGTAGTAATGGCTCCTGTGTCCTCCCCTCATTACCTGTAGTAATGGCTCCTGTGTCCTCCCCTCATTACCTGTAGTAATGGCTCCTGTGTCCTCCCCTCATTACCTGTAGTAATGGCTCCTCTGTCCTCCTCTCATTACCTGTAGCAATGGCTCTTGTGTCCTCCCCTCATTACATGTAGCAATGGCTCCTGTGTCCTCCTCTCATTACCTGTAGTAATGGCTCCTGTGTCCTCCTCTCATTACCTGTAGTAATGGCTCCTGTGTCCTCCCCTCATTACCTGTAGTAATGGCTCTTGTGTCCTCCCCTCATTACCTGTAGTAATGGCTCCTGTGTCCTCCCCTCATTACCTGTAGTAATGGCTCCTCTGTCCTACCCTCATTACCTGTAGTAATGGCTCCTCCGTCCTCCCCTCATTACCTGTAGTAATGGCTCCTGTGTCCTCCCCTCATTACCTGTAGCAATGGCTCTTGTGTCCTCCCCTCATTACCTGTAGTAATGGCTCCTGTGTCCTCCCCTCATTACCTGTAGTAATGGCTCCTGTGTCCTCCCCTCATTTCCTCTAGCAATGGCTCCTGTGTCCTCCTCTCATTACCTGTAGTAATGGCTCCTGTGTCCTCCTCATTACCTGTAGTAATGGCTCCTCTGTCCTCCCCTCATTACCTGTAGTAATGGCTCCTGTGTCCTCCCCACATTACCTGTAATAATGGCTCCTGTGTCCTCCCCTCATTACCTGTAGTAATGGCTCCTGTGTCCTCCTCTCATTACCTGTAGTAATGGCTCCTGTGTCCTCCTCTCATTACCTGTAGTTATGGCCCCTGTGTCCTCCTCTCATTACCTGTAGTAATGGCTCCTGTGTCCTCCTCTCATTACCTGTAGTAATGGCTCCTGTGTCCTCCCCTCATTACCTGTAGTAATGGCTCCTGTGTCCTCCCCTCATTACCTGTATTAATGGCTCCTGTGTCCTCCCCTCATTACCTGTAGTAATGGCTCCTCTGTCCTCCCCTCATTACCTGTAGTAATGGCTCCTGTGTCCTCCCCTCATTACCTGTAGTAATGGCTCCTCTGTCCTCCCCTCATTACCTGTAGTAATGGCTCCTGTGTCCTCCATTCATTGCATTGCAGTTTCATCCAGAGATCACCAAACCTACTATGCAGCATGGGGGCGGGGGTAACATCCTGACGAGGGGCTGTTCCCCTGGAAAGGGACCAGGAAGACTGATCCATGTCCATAAAAGAATGAATGGGGTCATATTTTGTGACATTTTGAGCGTAGACCTCCTTCCATCAGCAAGGGCAGTGAAGATGAAGCGTGGCCGGCTCTTTCAGTAGAACAATGATACCAGCGCATTGCCAGGAGAACGAAGGAGCAGCTTCAGAAGAAGCATTTCAAGGTCCCGGGAGGCCTCACCAGTCTCCACATCTCACCCCATAGAAAACCTTTGGAAGGAGTTGAAAGTCCGTGTTGCACAGTGACAGCCCAAAACATCACTGCTCTAGAGGAGATCAACATGGAGGAACGGCCCAACATACCTGCAGCACTGTGTACCTACCTTAAGAAGACTTACAGAAAACCTCTGACCTCTGTCATTGCCAACAAAGGATTTAACAAAATATTGTTTTCTTAATGACCAAATACTTATTTTCTACCATAATTTGCAGATGTATTCTTTTAATTGATTTGTTGATACTTGATTGGTTTAATTGTCACTTTCTCATCTTTTTCAGCGGGAGAACTTGTACAATTGGTGGCTGACTAAATACTATTTTCCCCACTGTAGCATCTCCACCGACCATATAGAGTCTCCAATGTCAGGTTGGACGAGGGTGGCGGGGTGGATAAGGTGGGAAGGGTGAACGTGGGTGGCGGGGTGAACCAGGGTGGGCGGGTAGGACCAGGGTGGCAGGGTGGATGAGGGTGGCGGGGTGGACGAGGGCGGCAGGGTGGACGAGAGCAGCAGGGTGGACGAGAGCGGCGGGGTACACGAGGGGGTGGCGGGGTGGACGAGGGCGGCGGGGTGGACGAGGGCGGCGGGGTTGACGAGGGCGGCGGGGAGGAAGAGGGCGGCGGGGAGGAAGAGGGCGGCGGGGAGGAAGAGGGCGGCGGGGAGGAAGAGGGCGGCGGGCTGGACAAGGGCGGCAGGGTGGACGAGGTTGCTGGGATGGAAGAGGTCGGCGGGGTGGAAGAGGGCGGCGGGGTGGAAGAGGGCGGCGGGGTGGACAAGGGTGGCGGGGTGGAAGAGGTCGGCGGGGTGGAAGAGGTCGGCGGGGTGGAAGAGGTCGGCGGGGTGGAAGAGGTCGGCGGGGTGGATCACAGGAATTTGTAAACATTGAACGGTCTCTTTATGAGGTAGACAAGGGCAGGCAGGACGGGAACGCTTGGGGCTTGTGCAGCATTTTTTCTGGTGCACTTTTTCCCTCTATTGATGACCACCTTTCTGTGAACCCCTCCAGGCCCCCCCCCCCCCCCCGGTAATACACCATTTTGTCCTCCAGGGAGGGGTATACAGCATGCATAGTGTAACAGTAGAGCACATTACATTACAGGGTCATGTATTCGGTGGTTCTCACCTTGGGTAACCTCTCCGAGTCTCCTGGATGCCGGGGGACCACCTTCTGTAACCTCTGAAAGCCGTAGTCTATCGTAGGTTCATTCAGAGCTGTGAAACAAAAAGGTAACATATACAAATAAAATAATACTGCCACCATATAGTGTGAATATAATAACGTCCCTTCACCGTGCCAAAATAATACTGACTTATAATGCTCCCATACATTGCCAAAATAATATTGCTAGGTACTGCCCAAATCATGGTCCTATACAATGGTAGAATAGTGCAGAGGAGGTCCGACATCTCCTGAGGAGGTCCGACATGTCCTGTGGAGGTCCAACATGTCCTGAGGAGGTCCAACATGTCCTGAGGAGGTCCAACATGTCCTGAGGAGGTCCAACATGTCCTGAGGAGGTCCAACATGTCCTGAGGAGGTCCACCATGTCCTGAGGAGGTCCAACATGTTCTGAGGAGGTCCAACATGTCCTGAGGAGGTCCAACATGTCCTGTGGACGTCAACCATGAGGATCCTGAGCCTTCAGCCCTTAACGTAAGGAGATATTTCATTGCTCCACACACATTGGTTCAACCACCGCTTTAAGCCTCCATATGGGGAATGGTGTCTCCATCAATGAGCTCTGGAGTTGGAAGTGATGTCCCCCCTTCCTCCTGCATCACATCTCAGTATCTCATCCTCTTCTTGATATCTGTGACAACTATTCCCAGCAGATAATAAATAAGGCTACTTTTCCTCAGTAATCTCTGAGGAGCGCAGCCAGTGATCCCGGAGGAGAGGTGAGCGGTGCATGGGACCTCAGATCTACACGCCTTCCATCCTGGGTCATACCATTCCACTGACTCAGGTTCGATAATGTATTACTCGATTTAGATAGTGATTCTGAGCTGTGCTGGATCACCACTCTCAACTCCAAGCTAGATCTCTGTCTGAGTTGGACCACCACTCTCAATCCTTTGCTGGACCCTCATTACAGGATTCAGATTTCGTGGTATATACAGGTGTTTAAAATGTTCCAGATTTTTTTTTTCATTATAATTATTATTATATGTGATATCTGCTTCTGACTTTCTCAGGAAGTTATATTATTGGGTTGGCTTACATCTGCTGGCCTGGACCTGTGGACTGCAAATAGCTCAGGGGACTTTGGTTTAGACTACATTGGTAGATGGTAGCTGTCAACTCAATTTGATCAACACTGAGAAATACTATAGACCACAGCAGCCACGTGCACCGTCCCAGGAGTCTATGGGGCACCGTTTGTTCGCAGAGCATTTTGTGACACAGAATATTCAGCTTGAAGACAAAATACAAAACGACACATCTACTTTTAGTGAACACCAAATTTATTTTGTGCTTATAAATAATATGAATAAAAAAATTATTTTGTGTTGACAGGATTATTTTTGTGACACAGAATTGTTAACAAAAGTTTCCCCATAAAAGTCAGCTGTGCCGCCATAGCAATCACCACCCAGGAAGGCAGGTGTACCGACACCTTCATCTTATCAGTAATATAATCGTTCTAGGAAGACACCACCGTCCGATCAGTGAGACCCATGTCCCGGGAATAAGATCCCTGTAGCATCAGTGACACTTTCGACTCAGTGACATCACCGCCCTCTCAGTGACATCACCGCCCCCTCAGTGACATCACCGCCCCCTCAGTGACATCACCGCCCTCTCAGTGACATCACCGCCCTCTCAGTGACATCACCGCCCCCTCAGTGACATCACCGCCCTCTCAGTGACATCACCGCCCCCCTCAGTGACAACACCGCCCCCCTCAGTGACAACACCGCCCCCCTCAGTGACAACACCGCCCCCCTCAGTGACAACACCGCCCCCTCAGTGACAACACCGCCCCCTCAGTGACAACACCACCCCCTCGGTAATAACACCCCCCCCCCTCTCAGTGACATCACCGCCCCCTCAGTGACAACACCGCCCCCTCAGTGACAACACCGCCCCCTCAGTGACAACACCACCCCCTCAGTGACAACACCACCCCCTCAGTGACAACACCACCCCCTCAGTGACAACACCACCCCCTCAGTGACAACACCAACCCCCCCTCTCAGTGACATCACCGCCCCCTCAGTGACATCACCGCCCCTTCAGTGACATCACCGCCCCCTCAGTGACATCACCGCCCCTTCAGTGACATCACCGCCCCCTCAGTGACATCACCGCCCCCTCAGTGACATCACCGCCCCCTCAGTGACATCACCGCCCCCTCAGTGACATCACCGCCCCCTCAGTGACATCACCGCCCCTCGGTAATAACACCCCCCCCCTCTCAGTGACAAAACCACCCCCTCTGTGACATCACCACCCCCTCAGTGACAACAACACCCCCTCAGTGACAACACCACCCCCTCAGTGACAACACCACCCCCTCAGTGACAACACCACCCCCTCAGTGACAACACCACCCCCTCAGTGACATCACCACCCCCTCAGTGACATCACATCACCACACCCTCAGTGACATCACCACACCCTCAGTGACATCACCACACCCTCAGTGACAACACACCCTCAGTGACAACAACACACCCTCAGTGACAACACCACCCACTCAGTGACATCACCACCCCCTCAGTGACATCACCACCCCCTCAGTGACATCACCACCCCCTCAGTGACATCATCACCCCGTCAGTGACAACACCACCCCCTCAGTGACAACACCACCTCCTCAGTGACATCACCATCCCCTCAGTGACAAAACCACCCCCTCAGTGACATCACCACCGCCTCAGTGACATCACCACCGCCTCAGTGACAACACCACCCCCTCAGTGACAACACCACCCCCTCAGTGACATCACCACCCCCTCAGTGACATCATCACCCCGTCAGTGACAACACCACCCCCTCAGTGACAACACCACCCCCTCAGTGACAACACCACCCCCTCAGTGACAACACCACCTCCTCAGTGACAACACCACCTCCTCAGTGACATCACCATACCCTCAGTGACAAAACCACCCCCTCAGTGACATCAACACCGCCTCAGTGACATCACCACCGCCTCAGTGACATCACCACCGCCTCAGTGACATCACCACCGCCTTGGTAATAACACCCCCCCCTCTCAGTGACAAAACCACCCCCTCAGTGACATCACCACCCCCTCAGTGACAACACCCCCCCCCTCTCAGTGACATCACCGCCCCCTCAGTGACATCACCGCCCCCTCAGTGACATCACCGCCCCCTCAGTGACATCACCGCCCCCTCAGTGACATCACCGCCCCCTCAGTGACATCACCGCCCCCTCAGTGACAACACCGCCCCCTCAGTGACAACACCGCCCCCTCAGTGACATCACCGCCCCCTCAGTGACATCACCGCCCCCTCAGTGACATCACCATCCCCTCAGTGACATCACCACCCCCTCAGTGACAACACCACCCCCTCAGTGACAACACCACCCCCTCAGTGACATCACCACCCCCTCAGTGACATCACCACCCCCTCAGTGACATCACATCACCACCCCCTCAGTGACATCACCAACCCCTCAGTGACATCACCAACCCCTCAGTGACATCACCAACCCCTCAGTGACATCACCAACCCCTCAGTGACAACAACACACCCTCAGTGACAACAACACCCCCTCAGTGACAACAACACCCCCTCAGTGACAACACCACCCCCTCAGTGACAACACCACCCCCTCAGTGACAACACCACCCCCTCAGTGACATCACCACCCCCTCAGTGACAACAACACACCCTCAGTGACAACAACACACCCTCAGTGACAACAACACACCCTCAGTGACATCACCATCCCCTCAGTGACATCACCATCCCCTCAGTGACAACACCAACCCCCTCAGTGACATCACCAGCCCCTCAGTGACAAAACCACCCCCTCAGTGACATCACCACCCCCTCAGTGACAACAACACCCCCTCAGTGACATCACCAACCCCTCAGTGACAACAACACACCCTCAGTGACAACAACACACCCTCAGTGACAACACCACCCCCTCAGTGACATCACCACCACCTCAGTGACATCACCACCACCTCAGTGACATCACCACCCCCTCAGTGACAACAACACCCCCTCAGTGACAACAACACCCCCTCAGTGACATCACGACCCACTCAGTGACATCACGACCCACTCAGTGACATCACGACCCTCTCAGTGACATCACCACCCCCTCAGTGACATCACCACCGCCTCAGTGACACCACCCCCTCAGTGACACCACCCCCTCAGTGACAACACCACCCCCTCAGTGACATCACCACCCCCTCAGTGACATCACCACCCCCTCAGTGACAACAACACACCCTCAGTGACATCACCATCCCCTCAGTGACATCACCATCCCCTCAGTGACAACACCAACCCCCTCAGTGACATCACCAGCCCCTCAGTGACAAAACCACCCCCTCAGTGACAACACCACCCCCTCAGTGACATCACCACCCCCTCAGTGACAACAACACCCCCTCAGTGACATCACCAACCCCTCAGTGACAACAACACACCCTCAGTGACAACAACACACCCTCAGTGACAACAACACACCCTCAGTGACATCACCACCCCCTCAGTGACAACAACACCCCCTCAGTGACAACAACACCCCCCAGTGACATCACGACCCACTCAGTGACATCACCACCCCCTCAGTGACATCACCACCCCCTCAGTGACATCACCACCGCCTCAGTGACAACACCACCCCCTCAGTGACAACACCACCCCCTCAGTGACAACACCACCCCCTCAGTGACATCACCACCCCCTCAGTGACATCACCACCCCCTCAGTGACATCACCACCCCCTCAGTGACATCACCACCCCCTCAGTGACAACAACACACCCTCAGTGACAACAACACACCCTCAGTGACATCACCATCCCCTCAGTGACAACACCACCCCCTCAGTGACATCACCACCGCCTCAGTGACATCACCACCGCCTCAGTGACAACACCACCCCCTCAGTGACATCACCACCCCCTCAGTGACATCACATCACCACCCCCTCAGTGACATCACATCACCACCCCCTCAGTGACATCACCACCCCCTCAGTGACATCACATCACCACCCCCTCAGTGACATCACATCACCACCCCCTCAGTGACATCACATCACCACCCCCTCAGTGAAATCACCACCCCCTCAGTGACATCACCACCCCCTCAGTGACATCACCACCCCCTCAGTGACATCACCATCCTCCCAAGGACATCATTAATATATAGAAGGATGTCTGTAACTTTCGGGCTGGCCGTCATTACACAGACTATTAGAAGTGCTTAGGTGGTCTCCCACAGCCTGTCCCCCAGCACTTCCCCCGCATCTCCTGCCTGACTTCATGGATGGTGGGAACTTTCTCCTGCCCTGATGTGAAATATTTCCTCTCTGCTCGTGTAATAATGATGTCGCTCATTTTTCATTTTCTATCGTCTCCTCTGTAAAACATTTTCCAGCGAGAAAAATCTCTCCCGATAATGAGAACCACATGTCGTAATAATAGAAACGAGATCTCCCCGAGATTATGGAGCAACTCCGGCCTCTCCGGCCAAGCCCTCCGGAAGGAAAAGTACATTTACACCGGCCAAAAATGATTGACTCTCTATAAGCAGCTGCAGCGGGCGAAGGGGGGGGGAGGGAGGGGTGTCCAGGAATGGGACCCGGAGAAGGTCCTGTGTCAGGAGGAGAAAGTCATTTCCTCTTAGCAGCTGCTCTTCACACGTTTCATTACACTCCTCCAAAACATGGATCCACCAACATCCCAGTAGCCAGAAAATTCATAATACCGCACCCCATTATTACCCAATGCCCCTCTCTCCAAACCTGGAGACAACCGCAGCCCCAGTATTATAGTAGTTATATTCCTGTACATAGGGAGCAGTATTATAGTAGTTATATTCTTGTACATAAGGGGCAGTATAATAGTAGTTATATTCTTGTACACAGGGGGCAGTATTATAGTAGTTATATTCCTGTACATAGAAGGCAGTATTATAGTAGTTATATTCCTGTACATAGGGGGCAGTATTATAGTAGTTATATTCCTGTACATAGGGGGCAGTATTATAGTAGTTATATTCCTGTACATAGGGGGCAGTATTATAGTAGTTATATTCCTGTACATAGGGGCAGTATTATAGTAGTTATATTCCTGTACATAGGGGGCAGTATTATAGTAGTTATATTCCTGTACATAGGGGGCAGTATTATAGTAGTTATATTCTTGTACATAGGGGGCAGTATTATAGTAGTTATATTCCTGTACATAGGAGGCAGTATTATAGTAGTTATATTCCTGTACATAGGGGGCAGTATTATAGTAGTTATATTCTTGTACATAGGGGGCAGTATTATAGTAGTTATATTCTTGTACATAGGGAGCAGTATTATAGTAGTTATATTCCTGTACATAGGGGGCAGTATTATAGTAATTATATTCCTGTACATAGGGGCAGTATTATAGTAGTTATATTCCTGTACATAGGGGGCAGTATTATAGTAGTTATATTCTTGTACATAGGGGGCAGTATAATAGTAGTTATATTCTTGTACACAGGGGGCAGTATTATAGTAGTTATATTCCTGTACATAGAAGGCAGTATTATAGTAGTTATATTCCTGTACATAGGGGGCAGTATTATAGTAGTTATATTCCTGTCCATAGGGGGCAGTATTATAGTAGTTATATTCCTGTACATAGGGGGCAGTATTATAGTAGTTATATTCTTGTACATAGGGGGCAGTATTATAGTAGTTATATTCCTGTACATAGGGGGCAGTATTATAGTAGTTATATTCTTGTACATAGGGAGCAGTATTATAGTAGTTATATTCTTGTACATAGGGAGCAGTATTATAGTAGTTATATTCCTGTACATAGGGAGCAGCATTATAGTAGTTATATTCCTGTATATAGGGGGCAGTATTATAGTAGGTATATTCCTGTACATAGGGGGCAGTATTATAGTAGTTATATTCCTGTACATAGGGAGCAGTATTATAGTAGGGAGCAGTATTATAGTAGTTATATTCTTGTACATAGGGAGCAGTATTATAGTAGTTATATTCCTGTACATAGGGAGCAGCATTATAGTAGTTATATTCCTGTATATAGGGGGCAGTATTATAGTAGGTATATTCCTGTACATAGGGGGCAGTATTATAGTAGTTATATTCCTGTACATAGGGAGCAGTATTATAGTAGGGAGCAGTATTATAGTAGTTATATTCCTGTACATAGGGGGCAGTATTATAGTAGTTATATCCTGTACATAGGGGGCAGTATTATAGTAGTTATATTCTTGTACACAGGGGGCAGTATTATAGTAGTTATATTCCTGTACATAGAAGGCAGTATTATAGTAGTTATATTCCTGTACATAGGGGGCAGTATTATAGTAGTTATATTCTTGTACATAGGGGGCAGTATTATAGTAGTTATATTCTTGTACATAGGGAGCAGTATTATAGTAGTTATATTCCTGTACATAGGGAGCAGTATTATAGTAGTTATATTCCTGTACATAGGGGGCAGTATTATAGTAGGTATATTCCTGTACATAGGGGGCAGTATTATAGTAGTTATATCCCTGTACATAGGGGGCAGTATTATAGTAGTTATATTCCTGTACATAGGGGGCAGTATTATAGTAGTTATATTCTTGTACAAAGGGGGCAGTATAATAGTAGTTATATTCTTGTACATAGGGGGCAGTATAATAGTAGTTATATTCTTGTACACAGGGGGCAGTATTATAGTAGTTATATTCCTGTACATAGGAGGCAGTATTATAGTAGTTATATTCTTGTACATAGGGGGCAGTATAATAGTAGTTATATTCTTGTACACAGGGGGCAGTATTATAGTAGTTATATTCCTGTACATAGGGGGCAGTATTATAGTAGTTATATTCCTGTACATAGGAGGCAGTATTATAGTAGTTATATCCCTGTACATAGGGGGCAGTATTATAGTAGTTATATTCCTGTACATAGGGAGCAGTATTATAGTAGTTATATTCCTGTACATAGGGGGCAGTATTATAGTAATTATATTCCTGTACATAGGGGCAGTATTATAGTAGTTATATTCCTGTACATAGGGGGCAGTATTATAGTAGTTATATTCTTGTACATAGGGGGCAGTATAATAGTAGTTATATTCTTGTACACAGGGGGCAGTATTATAGTAGTTATATTCCTGTACATAGGAGGCAGTATTATAGTAGTTATATTCCTGTACATAGGGGGCAGTATTATAGTAGTTATATTCCTGTACATAGAATGCAGTATTATAGTAGTTATATTCTTGTACATAGGAGGCAGTATTATAGTAGTTATATTCCTGTACATAGGGGGCAGTATTATAGTAGTTATATTCTTGTACATAGGGGGCAGTATAATAGTAGTTATATTCTTGTACATAGGGGGCAGTATAATAGTAGTTATATTCTTGTACATAGGGGGCAGTATAATAGTAGTTATATTCTTGTACACAGGGGGCAGTATTATAGTAGTTATATTCCTGTACATAGGAGGCAGTATTATAGTAGTTATATTCCTGTACATAGGGGGCAGTATAATAGTAGTTATATTCTTGTACACAGGGGGCAGTATTATAGTAGTTATATTCCTGTACATAGGGGGCAGTATTATAGTAGTTATATTCCTGTACATAGGGGGCAGTATTATAGTAGTTATATTCCTGTACATAGGAGGCAGTATTATAGTAGTTATATCCCTGTACATAGGGGGCAGTATTATAGTAGTTATATTCCTGTACATAGGGAGCAGTATTATAGTAGTTATATTCCTGTACATAGGGGGCAGTATTATAGTAATTATATTCCTGTACATAGGGGCAGTATTATAGTAGTTATATTCCTGTACATAGGGGGCAGTATTATAGTAGTTATATTCTTGTACATAGGGGGCAGTATAATAGTAGTTATATTCTTGTACACAGGGGGCAGTATTATAGTAGTTATATTCCTGTACATAGGGGGCAGTATTATAGAAGTTATATTCCTGTACATAGAATGCAGTATTATAGTAGTTATATTCTTGTACATAGGAGGCAGTATTATAGTAGTTATATTCCTGTACATAGGGGACAGTATTATAGTAGTTATATTCTTGTACATAGGGAGCAATATTATAGTAGTTATATTCCTGTACATAGGGAGCAGCATTATAGTAGTTATATTCCTGTATATAGGGGGCAGTATTATAGTAGGTATATTCCTGTACATAGGGGGCAGTATTATAATAGTTATATTCCTGTACATAGGGAGCAGTATTATAGTAGGGAGCAGTATTATAGTAGTTATATTCTTGTACATAGGTGGCAGTATTATAGTAGTTATATCCTGTACATAGGGGGCAGTATTATAGTAGTTATATTCTTGTACACAGGGGGCAGTATTATAGTAGTTATATTCCTGTACATAGAAGGCAGTATTATAGTAGTTATATTCCTGTACATAGGGGGCAGTATTATAGTAGTTATATTCTTGTACATAGGGGGCAGTATTATAGTAGTTATATTCTTGTACATAGGGAGCAGTATTATAGTAGTTATATTCCTGTACATAGGGGGCAGTATTATAGTAGGTATATTCCTGTACGTAGGGAGCAGTATTATAGAAGGGAGCAGTATTATAGTAGTTATAGCCTGTACATAGAGGGCAGTATTATAGTAGTTATATTCCTGTACATAGGGGGCAGTATTATAGTAGTTATATTCCTGTACATAGGGGGCAGTATTATAGTAGTTATATTCCTGTACATAGGGGGCAGTATTATAGTAGTTATATTCTTGTACATAGGGGGCAGTATTATAGTAGTTATATTCTTGTACATAGGGAGCAGTATTATAGTAGTTATATTCCTGTACATAGGGAGCAGTATTATAGTAGTTATATTCCTGTACATAGGGGGCAGTATTATAGTAGGTATATTCCTGTACATAGGGGGCAGTATTATAGTAGTTATATTCCTGTACATAGGGGGCAGTATTATAGTAGTTATATTCTTGTACATAGGGGGCAGTATTATGGTAGTTATATTCTTGTACATAGGGGGCAGTATTATGGTAGTTATATTCTTGTACATAGGGGGCAGTATTATAGTAGTTATATTCCTGTACATAGGGGGCAGTATTATAGTAGTTATATTCTTGTACATAGGGGCAGTATTATAGTAGTTATATTCTTGTACATAGGGGCAGTATTATAGTAGTTATATTCTTGTACATAGGGGGCAGTATTATAGTAGTTATATTCCTGTACATAGGGGGCAGTATTATAGTAGTTATATTCCTGTACATAGGGGGCAGTATTATAGTAGTTATATTCTTGTACATAGAGGGCAGTAGAGCAGTATTATAGTAGTTATATTCTTGTACATAGGGGCAGTATTATAGTAGTTATATTCTTGTACATAGGGGGCAGTATTATAGTAGTTATATTCCTGTACATAGGGGGCAGTATTATAGTAGTTATATTCCTGTACATAGGAGGCAGTATTATAGTAGTTATATTCTTGTACATAGGGGGCAGTATTATAGTAGTTATATTCTTGTACATAGGGGGCAGTATTATAGTAGTTATATTCCTGTACATAGGGGGGAGTATTATAGTAGTTATATTCCTGTACATAGGGGGCAGTATTATGGTAGTTATATTCTTGTACATAGGGAGCAGTATTATAGTAGTTATATTCTTGTACATAGGGGGCAGTATTATAGTAGTTATATTCTTGTACATAGTGGGGCAGTATTATAGTAGTTATATTCCTGTACATAGGGGGCAGTATTATAGTAGTTATATTCCTGTACATAGGGGGCAGTATTATAGTAGTTATATCCCTGTACATAGGGGGCAGTATTATAGTAGTTATATTCCTGTACATAGGGAGCAGTATTATAGTAGTTATATTCCTGTACATAGGGGGCAGTATTATAATAGTTATATTCCTGTACATAGGGGGCAGTATTATAGTAGTTATATTCCTGTACATAGGGGGGCAGTATTGTAGTAGTTATATTCTTGTACATAGGGGGCAGTATTATAGTAGTTATATTCCTGTACATAGGGGGCAGTATTATAGTAGTTATATTCTTGTACATAGGGGGCCGTATTATAGTAGTTATATCCCTATACATAGGGGGCAGTATTATAGTAGTTATATTCCTGTACATAGGGGGCAGTATTATAGTAGTTATATCCCTGTACATAGGGAGCAGTATTATAGTAGTTATATTCTTGTACATAGGGGGCAGTATTATAGTAGTTATATTCCTATACATAGGGGCAGTATTATAGTAGTTATATTCTTGTACATAGGGGGCAGTATTATAGTAGTTATATTCCTGTACATAGGGGGCAGTATTATAGTAGTTATATTCTTGTACATAGGGGGCAGTATTATAGTAGTTATATTCCTTTACATAGGGGGCAGTATTATAGTAGTTATATTCCTGTACATAGGGGGCAGTATTATAGTAGTTATATTCCTGTACATAGGGGGCAGTATTATAGTAGTTATATTCCTGTACATAGGGGGCAGTATTATAGTAGTTATATTCTTGTACATAGGGGGCAGTATTATATTAGTTATATTCCTGTACATAGGGGCAGTATTATAGCAGTTATATTCTTGTACATAGGGGGCAGTATTATAATAGTTATATTCTTGTACATAGGGGGCAGTATTATAGTAGTTATATTCCTGTACATAGGGGGCAGTATTATAGTAGTTATATTCTTGTACATAGGGGGCAGTATTATAGTAGTTATATTCCTGTACATAGGGAGCAGTATTATAGTAGTTATATTCCTGTACATAGGGGGCAGTATTATAGTAGTTATATTCCTGTACATAGGAGGCAGTATTATAGTAGTTATATTCCTATACATAGGGGCAGTATTATAGTAGTTATATTCCTTTACATAGGGTGCAGTATTATAGTAGTTATATTCCTGTACATAGGGGGCAGTATTATAGTAGTTATATTCCTGTACATAGGGGGCAGTATTATAGTAGTTATATTCCTTTACATAGGGGGCAGTATTATAGTAGTTATATTCTTGTACATAGGGGGCAGTATTATATTAGTTATATTCTTGTACATAGGGGGCAGTATTATAATAGTTATATTCTTGTACATAGGGGGCAGTATTATAGTAGTTATATTCCTGTACATAGGGGGCAGTATTATAATAGTTATATTCTTGTACATAGGGGGCAGTATTATAGTAGTTATATTCCTGTACATAGGGGGCAGTATTATAGTAGTTATATTCCTGTACATAGGGGGCAGTATTATAGTAGTTATATTCTTGTACATAGGGGGCAGTATTATAATAGTTATATTCTTGTACATAGGGGGCAGTATTATAGTAGTTATATTCCTGTACATAGGGGGCAGTATTATAGTAGTTATATTCCTGTACATAGGGGCAGTATTATAGCAGTTATATTCTTGTACATAGGGGGCAGTATTATAATAGTTATATTCTTGTACATAGGGGGCAGTATTATAGTAGTTATATTCCTGTACATAGGGGGCAGTATTATAGTAGTTATATTCTTGTACATAGGGGGCAGTATTATAGTAGTTATATTCCTGTACATAGGAGGCAGTATTATAGTAGTTATATTCCTATACATAGGGGCAGTATTATAGTAGTTATATTCCTTTACATAGGGGGCAGTATTATAGTAGTTATATTCTTGTACATAGGGGGCAGTATTATATTAGTTATATTCCTGTACATAGGGGGCAGTATTATAGTAGTTATATTCCTGTACATAGGGGGAGTATTATAGTAGTTATATTCCTGACCACAGGGGGCAGTATTATAGTAGTTATATCCCTGTACATAGGGTGCAGTATTATAGTAGTTATATTCCTGTACATAGGGGGCAGTATTATAGTAGTTATATTCTTGTACATAGGGGGCAGTATTATAGTAGTTATATTCCTGTACATAGGGGGCAGTATTATATTAGTAATATTCCTGTACATAGGGGCAGTATTATAGCAGTTATATTCTTGTACATAGGGGGCAGTATTATAGTAGTTATATTCTTGTACATAGGGGGCAGTATTATAGTAGTTATATTCCTGTACATAGGGGGCAGTATTATAGTAGTTATATTCCTGTACATAGGGGGCAGTATTATAGTAGTTATATTCTTGTACATAGGGGACAGTATTATAGTAGTTATATTCTTGTACATAGGGGGCAGTATTATAGTAGTTATATTCCTGTACATAGGGGGCAGTATTATAGTAGTTATATTCCTGTACATAGGGGGCAGTATTATAGTAGTTATATTCTTGTACATAGGGGACAGTATTATAGTAGTTATATTCTTGTACATAGGGGGCAGTATTATAGTAGTTATATTCTTGTACATAGGGGGCAGTATTATAGTAGTTATATTCTTGTACATAGGGGACAGTATTATAGTAGTTATATTCCTGTACATAGGGGGCAGTATTATAGTAGTTATATTCCTGTACATAGGGGGCAGTATTATAGTAGTTATATTCCTGTACATAGGGGGCAGTATTATAGTAGTTATATCCCTGTACATAGGGGCAGTATTATAGTAGTTATATTCCTGTACATAGGGGGCAGTATTATAGTAGTTATATTCGTGTACATAGGGGGCAGTGTTATAGTAGTTATATTCTTGTACATAGGGGGCAGTATTATAGTAGTTATATTCCTGTACATAGGGGGCAGTATTATAGTAGTTATATTCCTGTACATAGGGGGCAGTATTATAGTAGTTATATTCTTGTACATAGGGGACAGTATTATAGTAGTTATATTCTTGTACATAGGGGGCAGTATTATAGTAGTTATATTCTTGTACATAGGGGCAGTATTATAGTAGTTATATTCCTGTACATAGGGGCAGTATTATAGCAGTTATATTCTTGTACATAGGGGGCAGTATTATAGTAGTTATATTCTTGTACATAGGGGGCAGTATTATAGTAGTTATATTCTTGTACATAGGGGGCAATTTTTATTAGTAAAAAACAAACATAAATACAGAAAAACTTTTCCATCAAAATAAATCATAGATCATTCAGTATAAATCATACATGTTCATAAAATAAAATGTATATTAAATGTAACTTAAGAGTCCATATTGGCTGAAAGGGAAACAAAGAAAAAACAGAAAAAAAACAAACAAATGCTTCCACATTATATAATCAGACAGATTTTAGCCTAGATGGATGTTCCTCCAGAGTCTTACATTCTCCCCCTCTTTCCTGACCTCTAATGACCGGATCCACCTGAGCTCGGACATGATGAGGCTTATGGCTTTATGATGGTGGAATGGCTCGCTGTGTATGGACACTCTGCTTCTCATGTGCCAGTGATAATACTTGATGACCTGGATCACTATGTACATGGTCTCCTGGTTGATGTTATGTACAGAAGGTGTCACACCATAGAGGATCTCGTGGTACCTGAGGGACTGCAGTGATGGGATTCTTATCTTGGTGGATATGTCACGCCAGATGTTCCGTCCACCCAGCACTCAGATATAAAATGGACCATTGTCTCCTCCTGCTGACACCCGAGGGGACACATGCGATCTGTCACACTCAGGAATTTTAGATTTCCCCTGACAAAGAGCTTTCCCTGTAATGAGAGCCAGGCAGTGTCAACGAACTTTGGGGGCAACCTCCGACCAGTCAGAAACCTCAGACTGTCTTTTAGGGTGGTGGTTGGACAGTCTGGAAGCACCAGCTGTAGAGAGTAGAAGGTCCTACAGACTCTGGAGTACAGATCTTTACTGGTCTTAGTTTCTATGAAAGACTTGTCTATCCCCCATTTCCTTAAACACCTCAGACCATACTCCAGATACTGGGGGAGGAAGCCAGGAGTCCATCGGCCCCTCTTGAGACTGCCGCCTCGCATCCAAGACTCTGCAGAAGGCAATATCCAGTCCCTGACACTACTTACCCACAGGAGACCATTGTTTGAGTCCAGGCAACCAAAATTAACTTTCAGAAACATGGAGTCAAAAAAGACCCTTGGATTTAACATATCCAGTCCACCCTCTCTCCTCTGCAGGTAGGTGATCCCTCTTTTTACTGGGTTCAACCTGTTCCCCCATAAAAGTTGGAAGAACAGGCTAAAGAGCCTAGCGGAGAAAGATTCTGGCAAAGGAAAGACAACAGAGACGTAGAGGAAGACAGGGACCAGGTAAGTCTTCATCAGAGTAACCCTTTCTCTATAGGTCAGCCTCCAGTTCTTCCATCGCTGAACCTTTACATTTCCGGTTTCCAACTTCTCCTCCCAATTTAGTTTGGCATTGTCTTCCCTCCCGAATTTAACCCCAAGGATCTTAATATGGGTGGAGGCCTTGGCGAATTGTGGCAGATCAAAGCCAGGAGCAGTATCCAATGTCCAGAAAGCCTGACTCTTCTCAAGGTTAACCAGAGACCCGGAGGCCCCTGAGTAACTTCTGATGGCTGTGGATAACATCTCCACCTCACGAGGCTCAGATATCACCACAGTCACATCATCCGCGTAGGCAACAACATCCAGGGGCAAGCAATGGGGGACCGGCACCCCCTGAAATTCACACCGCTGCAGTGATCTCAGGAACGGATCGATAGCAAACACATACAGCAGTGGACTCAGAGGACAACCTTGTCGCACCCCGGCCTCTACCCTGAAAGTGTCCCCCTGCCAACCATTAATCAGAGGAAAGCTCTTCGCCTCTCTGTACAAAGTTCTCAGCCAATCAATAAATTGTCCCGGAATACCGTACTTTGATAAAGTGGCCCATAGATAATTGTGATCAACCCTGTCAAAGGCTTTAGCCTGGTCCAGACCTACAACATATCTCCCACACCTCAGAGCTTTACATCTCTCAAACATCTCCCTTATCGAGATGACTGCTCCAGAGATGTTCCGCCCTCTTACCGTGCCGTACTGAGAGCCTGCCAACAGTGCCGGGGACAAACAGACTAATCTAGAAAAGAGGATTTTTGCCAAAATCTTCCTGTCAACATTCAAGAGGGCGATCGGCCTCCAGTTCTTGATGTCAGTAGGCTCTTTCCCTTTAGACAGCAGAATAAGGGAGGACACTCTCATGAATGGAGGCATCAGGTGATTTTCTAGACAATTTCTGTAAACATCCACGAGGATTGGAGACAAGAGGTCTCTAAACTTCTTATAGAATTCTGCTGTTATCCCATCTGGACCTGGTGCCTTCTTGAGATTTAGCTTATTAATCGCCTCTTTTATCTCCTCTACCGTTATTTCTGCTGTTAAAGGAGAAAAGTCCAATTCCCTAGTATCAGGGCCTGGAGTTGCCTCCAAGAATTGGGTCACTTTTTCCTTATCCAAAGCTTTCTTCTGAAACAAGTCAGTATAGTACGATCTCACCACTCCCAGGATTCCCTCCCGAGACTCTTGTAAAACACCCTGGGAGTCAGTGAGACCTGCGATTAGTTTTTTCTCCACACGCTCCCGGCAATTCTCAAATGGATCAGGTGCCCCTCGGGTTCCATAGTCCCTTTCCACTACCAGGGAGGTGTACCTACTGTACTGATACTGTCTTATCTCAGATTTTAACCGGTCAATCCTTTGTTGGTCATCCCCACCCGCCGAATAGAGTGACTCCAATTCTTTCCGCAGTCTCAGATACTGGCTGTACTTACTTCTCCCCTTCTTAATTGACAGTCTCTGCAAGAGGGATCGGATCTCCTCCTTGACGTCCTCCCACCAGTCAGCCATGTTGTTGTAAAAATCCACTCTGTCCAGTTGGTTCTGGAAAAAAGAGTGAACATATTCCTGTACACAATTGTCATCTAGTAGACTAGAATTTAGTCTCCATAGCCCTCTACCAGCCTCAGGATACTTAGAGGCACCCAAACAAAAATATAAGGCCAAATGATCGGAGTATGGGACTGTTCTTTCTGTTCTTTCTCCGATGGTTTCAGTAGGACTCACCAGAGCGAGATCAATCCTACTGCAGCGTCCTGCACATGTGTAGGTGAACTTAGGACTCCTACCACCCTGTACAAAAACATCGGACAGGCCAGACTGCTGAATTATACTGTTTAGGACCTTACAGTCCCTGGTAAGGGGCCTACCGTTCCTGTCCCTGGTGGTAGTGGTGGCATTAAAGTCCCCAGCCATGATGACTGGAATAGACGTGAACAGATAAGGCTTCACATCATTAAAAAGCTGAGTCCTTTCGGTCACTGTCTGTGGGCCTTAGATGTTAATGAGCCGGAGTCTTCTGCCTCTGATGGTGATTTCTAGCAGCAGGCACCGTCCCATCGATACCTCGGTGAGTCTGTGGACGGTGACATCATGGGTGTTAAACAAGATAGAGACCCCGGCATAAGGCTCCACAGCCAGCGACCAAAAGGAAGGACCAGACTGCCAATCTCTCTCCGCCTCTCGTAGGAGACCCAAGGTGTTTAAACAAATCTCCTGTAAGAAATATACATCGGCCTTGAGATATCTTAGATGATCATATACAACATGTCTGGTCCTTCTAGCCCTAATACTATTCACATTGCTGGTGACCACAGTAAGATGGAAGCCTGCCATCATGAGAAGAAATAGAAAGATCATCCCCATCATCATAGATCAGAGTCAGAGTTGTTTTCCTGACTACAAGTTTCCATATCCCAAACTGACTGAGACTCGGCATTAATGGGTTTCCTTTTTGTGGGAGGATCCCCCCCTGGGTCGTCATCATACTCCTCCATCATACGTTTCAGTTCTCTCTCTATCTCCTCCTCTCCATCTGACTCAGACAGTACGCTGTACCTATTAGTGGTTACAGTAACATCAGCCTGACTCTGCACTTTCATTTTAGAGGGTTTTTGGACAGTGGTCCACGCACTCTCAGGTTTTCGGGTGCTCCTGTCCTTCCTCCTCTTTTTAACACTGTGATTTCCCCCAGTGGTGGGTGTCAGGGGAAGAGACGGGCGCTGGCTGCTCTATAGGCTGCTCCACTGCCTCCATGTCCCCCTCTGTGTTACCTGTCCCTGGATGGTCCGGGGCAGCACCACTAATATCCGGGGTCTCTGGCACAGTACACACTGACCCTGACAATAGGGCTTCCTCCTCCTGCTCCTCCTCTGGTACATCTGCCCCTTCCATCAGGTCTTCATCGGGGAGGTCCTTACAGATATTATGCCAGGCATCAGGACAGTCCCTATGGGGGTGACCGGTCTGACCACAAAGGTTGCATCTTATGGTCTGGCAGTTGGCGCTCACATGGCCGAGGTCTCCGCACAGGGTGCACTTCACTGCGGTGCAGTTACTCGCCACGTGACCTGATCTCCCACACCTAAAGCATAACCTGGGCTGACCGACATAGAAGCATACACCCTTCTCTCTACCGATAAAGAAGGAGTTGGGGAGGTGATGGGTGATGTTCTGGTTCTGATGTAATTTAACAAGGACCCTCCACCCCCCGGTCCAGATTCCATCCTCATCCCTGGTCTTGGTCATGTCTGACATGAGGGTGCAATGTCTCTTGAGCCATATGATGATGTCCTGAGGGGGGACAGACTCATTCCAGAACATGATGGTGACAATGGCTGTATCTGGCTTGGAGATGGGAATAAAGCTGAACCTGTTCCACCCCTCAGCATCTCTGTAACGGGGTTGTTGAGCCCAGAACCGGTCCAGATTAGACATCAGCTTGAAGCTAATGTCATACCCCTGTCTGTGAGGGCGCGTTCACACGTTGCGTTTTGACCTGCGTTTTCATTGCGTTTGAAACGCATATACAACAGCTGAGGAGAGGTGATTTGCCTAATTACATCACTGTTAACATTTCCGTTTACAAAACGCATGGTAAACGCAATGTTAACACATGCGTTAACAAAGCGTTAACACATGCGTTTTGTTAACGCATGCGTTAACATTGCGTTTACAAACGTAAACGGTAATGTAATTAGGCAAATTACCTCTCACCAGCTGTTGTATATGCGTTTCAAACGGAATGAAAACGCAATCAAAACGCAACGTGTGAACGCGCCCTCAGGCAGATTTATTACGGCCAGGATGTCGGCTGGCTGGAAACCCATCTGGGTGCACAACATGTCCCTGACCACATGCCTCCTGTCAGGCAGATCCTCCTTAGCCCCTCTATGCCTAAACCTGACAACATTTCTCCTCTTGAAGGCCTGGCCGGTATAGCTGGTATTTGAGGAGAAAAATGGGGAACCCCGACTCCATGCATTACCTGATGACTGACCCCTGTCCGGCTGTGGGGGATGTGTGGGCTGTGGACCATCTGCACTAGGGCCCTGCTGACCACCCGGACCATGGGGCTGCTGACCACCCTGACCATGGGGCTGCTGACCACCCTGACCATGGGGCTGCTGACCACCCTGACCATGGGGCTGCTGACCACCCTGACCATGGGGCTGCTGACCACCCTGACCATGGGGCTGCTGACCACCCTGACCATGGGGCTGCTGACCACCCTGACCATGGGGCTGCTGACCACCCTGACCATGGGGCTGCTGACCACCCTGACCATGGGGCTGCTGACCACCCTGACCATGGGGCTGCTGACCACCCTGACCATGGGGCTGCTGACCACCCTGACCATGGGGCTGCTGACCACCCTGACCATGGGGCTGCTGACCACCCTGACCATGGGGCTGCTGACCACCCTGACCATGGGGCTGCTGACCACCCTGACCATGGGGCTGCTGACCACCCTGACCATGGGGCTGCTGACCACCCTGACCATGGGGCTGCTGACCACCCTGACCATGGGGCTGCTGACCACCCTGACCATGGGGCTGCTGACCACCCTGACCATGGGGCACTGCTGCCTGTGGTGTGACTAGTGGGGGGAACTCCTCAGCTGTAGATTGTCCCTCACCCTCCACAACAACATCAGTGCTATCTGTGTCACCAGCTGCCATAGACTGCACTGGAGATGACTCCTCAGCTGGGACATTATTATGCACAGAAACATCAGACATATCAGAAACAGCAACCACAATATTAGGCACATCAGCAGCAGCATCATCAATATCAGCATTAACCCCTTGCAGATCACAGTCCTGAATGTCCTCCCCAGAAACATCCTGCACAGCAAAGTCCTGAGAACAGACACCCTGAGGTGCTAAGGTGTTACCTTCAGGTGCGAGTCCTGAGTCCTCCTGCAGTTTGCTGCCTCCTGAGACTTGTGGTGTTTGCACAACTTCACTGCTGTCATCAGGTCCACTTACTGCTGGGACTTGTGGTGCCTCACCAAGGGTTGCTGAGACTTGTAGTACCTCACCGTGTTGATGTTGTCTTCTTTTGTATACTTCCCCCTCCTCAAAAAGAAGAGTTGCTGGCTGCAGTACTGGCCTTACATGGGACTGCTGGCTCTCAGACCTGGATGTTGATGCAGACATCTTGTCAAACCTCTGCTGGTTCCTGTAGGTCTCTCCAACTGGTCCCATTTGGTCAATAACAGCCTCCATCTCCCTCACAATGTCAGAAAGCTGTTTGGCCAGGGAGTCCAGCTTGTTATCCAGCAGGTTCTGCTTCCCGGGGTTTGCTGCCTTCAGTCTGTATGTGCAGTCTATCTGTTTTTGCAGGTGCAGTTTTTGCTTTTTGAGTGTCTCCATTTTCCTCACCAGTGCTGGGATCTGAGCGGCCAGCTGGAGCTCCGGTGATGGGGGCTGCAGTTTGCTGCTGGAGTGCTGCTTGCTTGCAGGCCTGGATCCTGTAGACACACCATGAATGATCTTTCCTGGGACCGGACCCTGAGATTTTGGTGCAGAGTCCTGAGACTTAGTGTCCGGAGGTCTTGCAGACACAACTGTGGTAGCACCTTTAGTTTTTCCTTCTTGGCCGCTTTTGCTCTCCTTCACAGCCTGCAGGCCCCCAGACCTGGTGCGCTCAGAAGGAAACACCACACTCTGCTGCAGGTTCTCCTGGATGGTCTGCCTCTCTAGTGATGTCCTCCTCTGCCTGCCCGGGGTGGAGGTGGATTGTCCACCTGAGGCTTGCAATGGAGTTTGCTTCCCACTCTGGATGTAACTTGCCTTAGAACTTTCCATCACTTTACTTTTGCTCTCAGATGATACAACACTCGCACAGGCAGGTTTCTCCAGGTTCCTGCTTTTCACTGCTTCTTTATCCATACAAACTTTCTGGACATTACTGCAGACACTGGTTTCATTCTTGGCAACAATGGCATTTTCATCCCTTGCTATAGTTGTCTGGGTATTGTTTAACAGATTAGGCCTTGGAGCCTGGGCCTTGCATGGGGAGCTTCCCCGCCCAGGGTGGCCCCGCCCTGGGCTATCTCCAGAAATCCAGAGAGATCAGGAGCTCAACTAGCACACAACCTCACCTCTAGGAGGAAGGATTATAGTAGTTATATCCCTGTACATAGGGAGCAGTATTATAGTAGTTATATTCTTGTACATAGGGGGGCAGTATTATAGTAGTTATATTCCTGTACATAGGGGGCAGTATTATAGTAGTTATATTCCTGTACATAGGGGCAGTATTATAGTAGTTATATTCCTGTACATAGGGGGCAGTATTATAGTAGTTATATTCCTGTACATAGGGGGCAGTATTATAGTAGTTATATTCCTGTACATAGGGGGCAGTATTATAGTAGTTATATTCCTGTACATAGGGGGTAGTATTATAGTAGTTATATTCCTGTACATAGGGGGCAGTATTATAGTAGTTATATTCTTGTACATATGGGGCAGTATTATAGTAGTTATATTCCTGTACATAGGGGGCAGTATTATAGTAGTTATATTCCTGTACATAGGGGGCAGTATTATAGTAGTTATATTCCTGTACATAGGGGGTAGTATTATAGTAGTTATATTCCTGTACATAGGGGGCAGTATTATAGTAGTTATATTCCTGTACATAGGGGGCAGTATTATAGTAGTTATATTCCTGTACATAGGGGGCAGTATTATAGTAGTTATATTCTTGTACATAGGGGGTAGTATTATAGTAGTTATATTCCTGTACATAGGGGGTAGTATTATAGTAGTTATATTCTTGTACATAGGGGGCAGTATTATAGTAGTTATATTCCTGTACATAGGGGGCAGTATTATAGTAGTTATATTCCTGTACATAGGGGGTAGTATTATAGTAGTTATATTCTTGTACATAGGGGGCAGTATTATAGTAGTTATATTCCTGTACATAGGGGGCAGTATTATAGTAGTTATATTCCTGTACATAGGGGGCAGTATTATAGTAGTTATATTCCTGTACATAGGGGGCAGTATTATAGTAGTTAAATTCCTGTACATAGGGGGCAGTATTATAGTAGTTATATTCCTGTACATAGGGGGCAGTATTATAGTAGTTATATTCCTGTACATAGGGAGCAGTATTATAGTAGTTATATTCTTCTACATAGGGGGCAGTATTATAGTAGTTATATTCCTGTACATAGGGGGCAGTATTATAGTAGTTATATTCTTGTACATAGGGGGCAGTATTATAGTAGTTATACTCCTGTACATAGGGGGTAGTATTATAGTAGTTATATTCCTGTACATAGGGGGCAGTATTATAGTAGTTATATTCTTGTACATAGGAGGCAGTATTATAGTAGTTATATTCTTGTACATAGGGGGCAGTATTATAGTAGTTATATTCCTGTACATAGGGGGCAGTATTATAGTAGTTATATTCATATACATAGGGGCAGTATTATAGTAGATATATTCCTGTACATAGGAGGCAGTATTATAGTAGTTATATTCCTGTACATAGGGAGCAGTATTATAGCAGTTATATCCTTGTACATGGGGGGCAGTATTATAGTAGTTATATTCCTGTACATAGGGGGCAGTATTATAGTAGTTATATTCTTGTACATAGGGGGCAGTATTATAGTAGTTATATCCCTGTACATAGGGGGCAGTATTATAGTAGTTATATTCTTGTACATAGGGGGCGGTATTATAGTAGTTATATTCCTGTACATAGGGGCAGTATTATAGTAGTTATATTCCTGTACATAGGGGGCAGTATTATAGTAGTTATATTCCTGTACATAGGGGGCAGTATTATAGTAGTTATATTCTTGTACATAGGGGGCGGTATTATAGTAGTTATATTCCTGTACATAGGGGGCAGTATTATAGTAGTTATATTCCTGTACATAGGGAGCAGTATTATAGTAGTTATATCCATGTACATAGGGGGCAGTATTATAGTAGTTATATTCTAGTACATAGAGGGCAGTATTATAGTAGTTATATTCCTGTACATAGGGGGCAGTATTATAATAGTTATATCCCTGTACATAGGGGACAGTATTATAGTAGTTATATTCTTGTACATAGGAGGCAGTATTATAGTAGTTATATTCTTGTACATAGGGGGTAGTATTAAAGTAGTTATATTCCTGTACATAGGGGGTAGTATTATAGTAGTTATATTCCTGTACATAGGGGGCAGTATTATAGTAGGTATATTCCTGTACATAGGGGGCAGTATTATAGTAGTTATATTCTTGTACATAGGGGGCAGTATTATAGTAGTTATACTCCTGTACATAGGGGGTAGTATTATAGTAGTTATATTCCTGTACATAGGGGGCAGTATTATAGTAGTTATATTCTTGTACATAGGAGGCAGTATTATAGTAGTTATATTCCTGTACATAGGGGGCAGTATTATAGTAGTTATATTCCTGTACATAGGGGGCAGTATTATAGTAGTTATATTCATATACATAGGGGCAGTATTATAGTAGATATATTCCTGTACATAGGAGGCAGTATTATAGTAGTTATATTCCTGTACATAGGGAGCAGTATTATAGCAGTTATATCCTTGTACATGGGGGGCAGTATTATAGTAGTTATATTCCTGTACATAGGGGGCAGTATTATAGTAGTTATATTCTTGTACATAGGGGGCAGTATTATAGTAGTTATATTCTTGTACATAGGAGGCAGTATTATAGTAGTTATATTCTTGTACATAGGGGGTAGTATTATAGTAGTTATATTCCTATACATAGGGGGTAGTATTATAGTAGTTATATTCCTGTACATAGGGGGCAGTATTATAGTAGGTATATTCCTGTACATAGGGGGCAGTATTATAGTAGTTATATTCTTGTACATAGGGGGCAGTATTATAGTAGTTATACTCCTGTACATAGGGGGTAGTATTATAGTAGTTATATTCCTGTACATAGGGGGCAGTATTATAGTAGTTATATTCTTGTACATAGGAGGCAGTATTATAGTAGTTATATTCCTGTACATAGGGGGCAGTATTATAGTAGTTATATTCCTGTACATAGGGGGCAGTATTATAGTAGTTATATTCATATACATAGGGGCAGTATTATAGTAGATATATTCCTGTACATAGGAGGCAGTATTATAGTAGTTATATTCCTGTACATGGGGAGCAGTATTATAGCAGTTATATCCTTGTACATGGGGGGCAGTATTATAGTAGTTATATTCCTGTACATAGGGGGCAGTATTATAGTAGTTATATTCTTGTACATAGGGGGCAGTATTATAGTAGTTATATCCCTGTACATAGGGGGCAGTATTATAGTAGTTATACTCCTGTACATAGGGGGCAGTATTATAGTAGTTATATTCTTGTACATAGGAGGCAGTATTATAGTAGTTATATTCTTGTACATAGGGGGTAGTATTATAGTAGTTATATTCCTGTACATAGGGGGTAGTATTATAGTAGTTATATTCCTGTACATAGGGGGCAGTATTATAGTAGGTATATTCCTGTACATAGGGGGCAGTATTATAGTAGTTATATTCTTGTACATAGGGGGCAGTATTATAGTAGTTATACTCCTGTACATAGGGGGTAGTATTATAGTAGTTATATTCCTGTACATAGGGGGCAGTATTATAGTAGTTATATTCTTGTACATAGGAGGCAGTATTATAGTAGTTATATTCCTGTACATAGGGGGCAGTATTATAGTAGTTATATTCCTGTACATAGGGGGCAGTATTATAGTAGTTATATTCATATACATAGGGGCAGTATTATAGTAGATATATTCCTGTACATAGGGGGCAGTATTATAGTAGTTATATTCCTGTACATAGGGGGCAGTATTATAGCAGTTATATCCTTGTACATGGGGGGCAGTATTATAGTAGTTATATTCCTGTACATAGGGGGCAGTATTATAGTAGTTATACTCCTGTACATAGGGGGCAGTATTATAGTAGTTATATTCTTGTACATAGGAGGCAGTATTATAGTAGTTATAATCATGTACATAGGGGCAGTATTATAGTAGTTATATTCCTGTACATAGGGGGCAGTATTATAGTAGTTATATTCTTGTACATAGGGGGCAGTATTATAGTAGTTATACTCCTGTACATAGGGGGCAGTATTATAGTAGTTATATTCCTGTACATAGGGGGCAGTATTATAGTAGTTATATTCTTGTACATAGGAGGCAGTATTATAGTAGTTATATTCATATACATAGGGGCAGTATTATAGTAGTTATATTCCTGTACATAGGGGGCAGTATTATAGTAGTTATATTCCTGTACATAGGGGGTAGTATTATAGTAGTTATATTCCTGTACATAGGGGGGCAGTATTATAGTAGTTATATTCCTGTACATAGGGAGCAGTATTATAGTAGTTATATTCCTGTACATAGAGAGCAGTATTATAGTAGTTATATTCTTGTACATAGGGGGCGGTATTATAGTAGTTATATTTCTGTACAAAGGAGGCAGTATTATAGTAGTTATATTCTTGTACATAGGAGGCAGTATTATAGTAGTTATATTCCTGTACATAGGGGGCGGTATTATAGTAGTTATATTCCTGTACATAGGGGGCGGTATTATAGTAGTTATATTCCTGTACATAGGAGGCAGGATTATAGTAGTTATATTCCTGTACATAGGAGGCAGGATTATAGTAGTTATATCCCTGTACATAGGGGGTAGTATTATAGTAGTTATATTCCTGTACATAGGGGGCAGTATTATAGTAGGTATATTCCTGTACATAGGGGGCAGTATTATAGTAGTTATATTCTTGTACATAGGGGGCAGTATTATAGTAGTTATACTCCTGTACATAGGGGGCAGTATTATAGTAGTTATATTCCTGTACATAGGGGGCAGTATTATAGTAGTTATATTCTTGTACATAGGGGGCAGTATTATAGTAGTTATATTCCTGTACATAGGGGGCAGTATTATAATAGTTATATCCCTGAACATAGGGGACAGTATTATAGTAGTTATATTCTTGTACATAGGAGGCAGTATTATAGTAGTTATATTCTTGTACATAGGGGGCAGTATTATAGTAGTTATATCCCTGTACATAGGGGGCAGTATTATAGTAGTTATATTCTTGTACATAGGGGGCAGTATTATAGTAGTTATATTCTTGTACATAGGGGGCAGTATTATAGTAGTCATATTCTTGTACATAGGAGGCAGTATTATAGTAGTTATATTCATATACATAGGGGCAGTATTATAGTAGTTATATTCATATACATAGGGGCAGTATTATAGTAGATATATTCCTGTACATAGGGGGCAGTATTATAGTAGTTATACTCCTGTACATAGGGGGCAGTATTATAGTAGTTATATTCCTGTACATAGGGGGCAGTATTATAGTAGTTATATTCTTGTACATAGGGGGCAGTATTATAGTAGTTATATCCCTGTACATAGGGGGCAGTATTATAGTAGTTATACTCCTGTACATAGGGGGCAGTATTATAGTAGTTATATTCTTGTACATAGGAGGCAGTATTATAGTAGTTATATTCTTGTACATAGGGGGTAGTATTATAGTAGTTATATTCCTGTACATAGGGGGTAGTATTATAGTAGTTATATTCCTGTACATAGGGGGCAGTATTATAGTAGGTATATTCCTGTACATAGGGGGCAGTATTATAGTAGTTATATTCTTGTACATAGGGGGCAGTATTATAGTAGTTATACTCCTGTACATAGGGGGTAGTATTATAGTAGTTATATTCCTGTACATAGGGGGCAGTATTATAGTAGTTATATTCTTGTACATAGGAGGCAGTATTATAGTAGTTATATTCCTGTACATAGGGGGCAGTATTATAGTAGTTATATTCCTGTACATAGGGGGCAGTATTATAGTAGTTATATTCATATACATAGGGGCAGTATTATAGTAGATATATTCCTGTACATAGGAGGCAGTATTATAGTAGTTATATTCCTGTACATAGGGAGCAGTATTATAGCAGTTATATCCTTGTACATGGGGGGCAGTATTATAGTAGTTATATTCCTGTACATAGGGGGCAGTATTATAGTAGTTATATTCTTGTACATAGGGGGCAGTATTATAGTAGTTATATCCCTGTACATAGGGGGCAGTATTATAGTAGTTATACTCCTGTACATAGGGGGCAGTATTATAGTAGTTATATTCTTGTACATAGGAGGCAGTATTATAGTAGTTATATTCATGTACATAGGGGCAGTATTATAGTAGTTATATTCCTGTACATAGGAGGCAGTATTATAGTAGTTATATTCCTGTACATAGGGGGCGGTATTATAGTAGTTATATTCCTGTACATAGGAGGCAGGATTATAGTAGTTATATTCCTGTACATAAGAGGCAGGATTATAGTAGTTATATCCCTGTACATAGGGGGCAGTAGTATAGTAGTTATATTCCTGTACATAGGGGGCAGTAGTATAGTAGTTATATTCTTGTACATAGAGGGCAGTATTATAGTAGTTATATTCTTGTACATGGGGGGCAGTATTATAGTAGTTATATTCCTGTACATAGGGGGCAGTATTATAGTAGTTATATTCTTGTACATAGGGGGCAGTATTATAGTAGTTATATTCTTGTACATAGGGGGCAGTATTATAGTAGTTATATTCTTGTACATAGGGGGCAGTATTATAGTAGTTATATTCCTGTACATAGGGGCAGTATTATAGTAGTTATATTCCTGTACATAGGGGGCAGTATTATAGTAGTTATATTCCTGTACATAGGGGGCAGTATTATAGTAGTTATATTCCTGTACATAGGGGGCAGTATTATAGTAGTTATACTCCTGTACATAGGGGGCAGAATTTTCATTAACATACATTTGCTCTCTGGATAGCATACATGCCTGTGTGACTCTTTCAGGTTCTGCAGAGATGTTCTCACCTGTGTAGACAAATCGACCAGGAGCCCCTTTACAGAAGTGCTTGGATTTGTAGGACAGGGTGACCTCCACCACCCCAGGGATGTGTCTAGGGGGCGTCTGCACTCGGATGGCATGGGGGGTAATCAACTGTGGAGAAATCAAAAGATCTATCTTTATGGATAAGATCATATGAACATAACCTTCCGTAGAAAGTTCTCAAGAAGATGATCCCTCTGATTATGGTACAAGATACAAAAATAACATGGAGCCGGGTGGTGACTTACCTCACTCCAGACCAACATGGTGCCAAACACCACCTGCAGACCATCAAAGAAGTGGTCCCCTATGAGGATGACGGTGGCCCCGCCAGTGGTCCAGCCTTCACTTGGACTAATGGCCTTGATGCAGGGAGTGGCTGCTTTATGGAGAAAGGTGGGGGGGGGGGCAGAAGAGATAATGTTACACAATGAATGTCCTCACACTGCTGTGCTCTGTGCTATAAATACACTGAGTCAAGATTAATATTGTAGAAATGTTATTCCTGTTATCTGGAATGTCACATCTTCATTATTAAACAGTTTTATTAGAAGGCAAAACAATCAAAAACTTAAGCAAACAAATTAAATCATACGAATGAGATTTCCAGAATACGTCTCCGAGCTCCCAGGATACTCCCATGACACCCTGCTCCCGGCATACTCCCATCACACCCTGCTCCCAGCATCCTCCCATCACACCCCGCTCCCGGGATACTCCCATCACACCCCGCTCCCAGCATACTCCCATCACACCCTGCTCCCAGGATACTCCCATTACACCCTGCTCCCGGCATACTCCCATCACACCCTGCTCTCGGCATACTCCCATCACACCCTGCTCCCGGCATACTCCCATCACTCCCTGCTCTCGGCATACTCCCATCACTCCCTGCTCTCGGCATACTCCCATCACACCCTGCTCCCGGCATACTCCCATCACTCCCTGCTCTCGGCATACTCCCATCACTCCCTGCTCTCGGCATACTCCCATCACTCCCTGCTCTCAGGATACTCCCATCACTCCCTGCTCTCGGCATACTCCCATCACTCCCTGCTCTCGGCATACTCCCATCACACCCTGCTCCCGGCATACTCCCATCACACCCTGCTCCCGGCATACTCCCATCACTCCCTGCTCTCGGCATACTCCCATCACTCCCTGCTCTCGGCATACTCCCATCACACCCTGCTCCCGGCATACTCCCATCACACCCTGCTCCCAGCATACTCCCATCACACCCCGCTCCCAGGATACTCCCATCACACCCCGCTCCCGGCATACTCCCATCACACCCCGCTCCCGGCATACTCCCATCACACCCTGCTCCCGGCATCCTCCCATCACACCCCGCTCCCAGGATACTCCCATCACTCCCTGCTCTCGGCATACTCCCATCACTCCCTGCTCTCGGCATACTCCCATCACTCCCTGCTCTCAGGATACTCCCATCACTCCCTGCTCTCGGCATACTCCCATCACACCCTGCTCCCAGCATACTCCCATCACACCCCGCTCCCAGGATACTCCCATCACACCCCGCTCCCGGCATACTCCCATCACACCCCGCTCCCGGCATACTCCCATCACACCCTGCTCCCGGCATCCTCCCATCACACCCCGCTCCCAGGATACTCCCATCACTCCCTGCTCTCGGCATACTCCCATCACACCCTGCTCCCAGCATACTCCCATCACACCCTGCTCCCAGCATACTCCCATCACTCCCTGCTCCCAGGATACTCCCATCACACCCCGCTCCCAGCATACTCCCATCACACCCTGCTCCCAGAATACTCCCATTACACCCTGCTCCCGGCATCCTCCCATCACACCCCGCTCCCGACATACTCCCATCACACCCTGCTCCCAGCATACTCCCATCACACCCTGCTCCCAGGATACTCCCATCACACCCCGCTCCCGGGATTCTCCCATCACACCCTGCTCCCAGGATACTCCCATCACACCCTGCTCCCGGCATCCTCCCATCACACTCCGCTCCCGGGATACTCCCATCACACTCCGCTCCCGGGATACTCCCATCACACCCTGCTCCCAGGATACTCCCATCACACCCTGCTCCCGGCATCCTCCCATCACACCCTGCTCCCGGCATCCTCCCATCACACCCCGCTCCCGGGATACTCCCATCACACCCTGCTCCTGGGATGCTCCCATCACACCCTGCTCCCAGGATACTCCCATCACACCCTGCTCCCGGCATCCTCCCATCACACCCACTCCCAGCATACTCCCATCACACCCTGCTCCCAGGATACTCCCATCACACCCCGCTCCCGCCATCCTCCCATCACATCCTGCTCCTGGGATACTCCCATCACACCCTGCTCCTGGGATACTCCCATCACACCCTGCTCCTGGGATACTCCCATCACACCCTGCTCCTGGGATACTCCCATCACACCCTGCTCCTGGGATACTCCCATCACACCCTGCTCCCGGCATACTCCCATCACACCCTGCTCCTGGGATACTCCCATCACACCCCGCTCCCGGCATACTCCCATCACACCCCGCTCCCGGCATACTCCCATCACACCCTGCTCCCGGGATACTCCCATCACACCCTGCTCCCGGCATCCTCCCATCACACCCCGCTCCCTGAATACTCCCATCACACCCTGCTACTGGGATACTCCCATCACACCCTGCTCCCGGCATACTGCCATCACACCCTGCTCCTGGGATACTCCCATCACACCCTGCTCCCGGGATACTCCCATCATACCCTGCTCCTGGGATACTCCCATCACACCACGCTCCCGGGATACTCCAATCACACCCTGCTCTTGGCATACTCCCATCACACCCCGCTCCCTGCATACTCCCATCACACCCCGCTCCTGGGATACTCCCATCACACCCTGCTCCCGGGATACTCCCATCACACCCTGCTCCCGGGATACTCCCATCACACCCTGCTCCTGGCATACTACCATCAAACCCTGCTCCTGGCATACTCCCATCACACCCCGCTCCAGGCATACTCCCATCACACCCCGCTCCCTGGATACTCCCATCACACCCTGCTCCCGGCATACTCCCATCACACCCCGCTCCCGGCATACTCCCATCACACCCCGCTCCCGGAATACTCCCATCACACCATGCTCCCGGCATACTCCAATCACACCCCGCTCCCGGCATACTCCAATCACACCCCGCTCCCGGCATACTCCAATCACACCCCGCTCCCGGCATCCTCCCATCACACCCTGCTCCCGACATACTCCCATCACTCCCTGCTCTCGGCATACTCCCATCACTCCCTGCTCTCGGCATACTCCCATCACACCCTGCTCCCGACATACTCCCATCACACCCTGCTCCCAGGATACTCCCATCACACCCTTCTCCCGGCATCCTCCCATCACACCCCGCTCCCGGCATACTCCAATCACACCCCGCTCCCGGCATACTCCCATCACACCCCGCTCCCGGCATACTCCAATCACACCCCGCTCCCGGCATACTCCCATCACACCCCGCTCCCTGGATACTCCCATCACACCCTGCTCCCAGCATACTTCCATCACACCCCGTTCTCCGAATACTTGATGTACCTCCAGACCACCACCATATTATATGTACTCCTGCTATTACACAGCCCAATATTACTGCAGAATAGACTGAAATATACAGACACACCTTCGGAGGGGTCCAGCCTGCGGGCGCGGCGTCCATGTTTGGAGTTATTATGTACAAACATATTATCTGACACTGCGAGGACATGTCCATCCACATTCACCGTTGTGGAAACCACCACCTGTAATATAACACAATAATGGATTGTAGGGGGAAAACTGCTGGGTATATATCGGGGTACAGCACCGGGCTTATATCTGGGTACAGCACCGGGTGTATATCTGGGTATAGCAACGGGCGTCTATCTGGGTACAACAACGGGTGTATATCTGGGTATAGCACCGGGTGTATATCTGGGTACAACAACGGGTGTATATCTGGGTACAGCACCGGGTATATAACTGGGCACAGCACCGGGTGTATATCTGGGCACAGCACCGGGTGTATATCTTGGTACAGCACCGGGTGTATATCTTGGTACAGCACCGGGTGTATATCTTGGTACAGCACCGGGTGCATATCTGGGTACAGCACCGGGTGTATATCTGGGTACAGCACCGGGTGTATATCTGGGAACAGCACCGGGTGTATATCTGGGTACAGCACCGGGTATATATCTGGGTACAGCAACGGGCGTCTATCTGGGTACAACAACAGGTGTATATCTGGGTACAGCACCGGGTGTATATCTGGGCACAGCACCGGGTATATATCTTGGTACAGCACCGGGTGTATATTTGGGTACAGCACTGGGGGTATATCTGGGTACAGCACCACGTGTATATCTGGGTACAGCACCACGTGTATATCTGGGTACAGCACCGGGTGTATATCTGGGTACAGCACCGGGTGTATATCTGGGTACACCACCGGGCGTCTATCTGGGTACAACAACGGGTGTATATTTTGACACAGCACCGGGTGTATATCTGGGCACAGCACCGGGTGTATATCTGGGTACAGCACCGGGTGTATATCTGGGTACAGCACCGGGTGTATATCTGGGTACAGCACCGGGTGTATATCTAGGTACAGCACCGGGTGTATATCTGGGTACAGCACCGGGTGTATATCTGGGTACAGCACCGGGTGTATATCTAGGTACAGCACCGGGTGTATATCTGGGTACAGCACCGGGTGTATATCTGGGTACAGCACCGGGTGTATATCTAGGTACATATCTGGCGGGTGTATATCTAGGTACATATCTGGCGGGTGTCTCCACCATGGAGGAATGTAAATGAAGTGGGAGCTAATCACGTTAGGATGTTATAATTATCAGCTCTTTAAGGAGCCCCCTAATGAGCAGAGGACCCCCGCTGTGAGAAAATAGCTGAAGTTCCTTGTTACATCCAGCGAGCCGTGTCCCTGGGACTTAACCCTTCCAGCACTGCACACATGGAGCAGAGATAATCAGGCACATAGTGGTGATAGCCCGTCATGCAGCGTACATAGTGGGGAGTGATATTCATATACTGTACAAAGAAAGAACTTGTTTCCCTCTAGTAGTAGTCTGCATGTACACAAGATCACAGGGAGCTCCCAATTAACTTATTCTACTAATCCTGATCCACAGTCCTGCTCCTACACCCCCTCTGCAGCATGTAATCCTGATCCACAGTCCTGCTCCTACACCCCCTCTGCAGCATGTAATCCTGATCCACAGTCCTGCTCCTACACCTCCTCTGCAGCATTCGATCCTAAACCACAGTCCTGCTCCTACACCTTCTCTGCTGCCTCTGATCCTGATCCACAGTCCTGCTCCTCCACTTCCTCTGCTCCATCCGATGCCTGATTCACAGTCCTGCTCCTCCACCTCCTCTACTCCATCCGATGCCTGATCCACAGTCCTGCTCCTCCACTTCCTCTGCTCCATCCGATTCTTGATCCATAGTCCTGCTCCCCTACCTCCTCTGCTCCATCCGATGCCTGATCCATAGTCCTGCTCCCCATCTCCTCTGCTCCATCCGATGCCTGATCCACAGTCCTGCTCCCCCACCTCCTCTGCTCCATCCGATGCCTGATCCATAGTCCTGCTCCCCATCTCCTCTGCTCCATCCGATGCCTGATCCACAGTCCTGCTCCCCCACCTCCACTGCTCCATCCGATGCCTGATCCATAGTCCTGCTCCCCATCTCCTCTGCTCCATCCGATGCCTGATCCACAGTCCTGCTCCCCCACCTCCTCTGCTCCATCCGATGCCTGATCCACAGTCCTGCTCCCCTACCTCCTCTGCTACATCCAATGTCTGATCCACAGTCCTGCTCCTCCACTACTATATCTGATCCTGATCCACAGTCCTGGTTCTGCACCTTCTACACCTACACAGTTCCGCTACTGTACTTAATATGCTATATCTGGTCCTTATCCACAGCCCTACCACTCCTACACAGTCCTGCTCCTGCACCTCCTCTGCCGTCTCTGATCATGATCCTGAGTCCTGCTCCTGCACCTTCTCTGCTGCTTCTGATCATGATCCAGAGTCCTGCTCCTGCACCTCCTCTGCTGCTTCTGATCATGATCCAGAGTCCTGCTCCTGCACCTCCTCTGCTGCCTCTGATCATGATCCAGAGTCCTGCTCCTGCACCTCCTCTGCTGCCTCTGATCATGATCCAGAGTCCTGCTCCTGCACCTCCTCTGCCGTCTCTGATCATGATCCAGAGTCCTGCTCATGCACCTCCTCTGCTGTCTCTGATCATGATCCCGAGTCCTGCTCCTGCACCTTCTCTGCTGCTTCTGATCCTGATCCAGAGTCCTGCTCCTGCACCTCCTCTGCTGTCTCTGATCATGATACAGAGTCCTGCTCCTGCACCTCCTCTGCTGCCTCTGATCATGATCCAGAGTCCTGCTCCTGCACCTCCTCTGCCGTCTCTGATCATGATCCAGAGTCCTGCTCCTGCACCTTCTCTGCTGCCTCTGATAATGATCCAGAGTCCTGCTCCTGCACCTCCTCTGCCGTCTCTGATCATGATCCAGAGCCCTGCTCCTGCACCTCCCCTGCTGCCTCTGATCATGATCCAGAGTCCTGCTCCTGCACCTCCTCTGCTGCCTCTGATCATGATCCAGAGTCCTGCTCCTGCACCTTCTCTGCTGCTTCTGATCATGATCCAGAGTCCTGCTCCTGCACTTTCTCTGCTGCCTCTGATCATGATCCCGAGTCCTGCTCCTGCACCTGCTCTGCTGCCTCTGATAATGATCCAGAGTCCTGCTCCTGCACCTTCTCTGCTGCCTCTGATCATGATCCTGAGTCCTGCTCCTGCACCTTCTCTGCTGTCTCTGATCACGATCCAGAGCCCTGCTCCGGCACCTCCTCTGCTGCCTCTGATCATGATCCAGAGACCTGCTCCTGCACCTCCTCTTCTGCCTCTGATCATGATCCAGAGCCCTGCTCCTGCACCTCCTCTGCTGCCTCTGATCATGATCCAGAGCCCTGCTCCTGCACCTCCTCTGCTGCCTCTGATCATGATGCAGAGTCTTGCTCCTGCACCTGCTCTGCTGCTTCTGATCATGATCCAGAGCCCTGCTCCTGCACCTCCTCTGCTGCCTCTGATCATGATCCAGAGCCCTGCTCCTGCACCTCCTCTGCTGCCTCTGATCATGATCCAGAGTCCTGCTCCTGCACCTTCTCTGCTGCCTCTGATCATGATCCAGAGCCCTGCTCCTGCACCTGCTCTGCTGCTTCTGATCATGATCCAGAGTCCTGCTCCTGCACCTTCTCTGCTGCCTCTGATCATGATCCAGAGTCCTGCTCCAGCACCTTCTCTGCTGCTTCTGATCATGATCCAGAGTCCTGCTCCTGCACCTTCTCTGCTGCCTCTGATCATGATCCAGAGTCCTGCACCTTCTCTGCTGCCTGTGATAATGATCCCGAGTCCTGCTCCTGCACCTTCTCTGCCGTCTCTGATCATGATCCAGATTCCTGCTCCTGCGCCTCCTCTGCTGCCTCTGATCATGATCCAGAGTCCTGCTCCTGCACCTTCTCTGCTGCCTCTGATCATGATCCAGAGTCCTGCTCCTGCACCTTCTCTGATGTCTCTGATCACGATCCAGAGCCCTGCTCCGGGACCTCCTCTGCTGCCTCTGATCATGATCCAGAGACCTGCTCCTGCACCTCCTCTTCTGCCTCTGATTATGATCCAGAGCCCTGCTCCTGCACCTCCTCTGTTGCCTCTGATAATGATCCCGAGTCCTGCTCCTGCACCTTCTCTGCTGCCTCTGATCATGATCCAGAGTCCTGCTCCTGCACCTTCTCTGCTGCTTCTGATCATGATCCAGAGCCCTGCTCCTGCACCTCCTCTGCTGCCTCTGATCATGATCCAGAGCCCTGCTCCTGCACCTTCTCTGCTGCCTCTGATCATGATCCCGAGTCCTGCTCCTGCACCTGCTCTGCTGCCTCTGATCATGATCCAGAGTCCTGCTCCTGCACCTTCTCTGCTGCCTCTGATAATGATCCCGAGTCCTGCTTCTGCACCTTCTCTGCTGCCTCTGATCATGATCCAGAGTCCTGCTCCTGCACCTTCTCTGCTGCCTCTGATCATGATCCAGAGTCCTGCTCCTGCACCTTCTCTGCTGCCTCTGATCATGATCCCGAGTCCTGCTCCTGCACCTTCTCTGCTGCCTCTGATAATGATCCCGAGTCCTGCTCCTGCACCTTCTATGCTGCCTCTGATCATGATCCAGAGCCCTGCTCCTGCACCTCCTCTGCTGCCTCTGATCATGATCCAGAGCCCTGCTCCTGCACCTTCTCTGCTGCCTCTGATCATGATCCCGAGTCCTGCTCCTGCACCTGCTCTGCTGCCTCTGATCATGATCCAGAGTCCTGCTCCTGCACCTTCTCTGCTGCCTCTGATAATGATCCCGAGTCCTGCTTCTGCACCTTCTCTGCTGCCTCTGATCATGATCCAGAGTCCTGCTCCTGCACCTTCTCTGCTGCCTCTGATCATGATCCAGAGTCCTGCTCCTGCACCTTCTCTGCTGCCTCTGATCATGATCCAGAGTCCTGCTCCTGCACCTCCTCTGCTGCCTCTGATCATGATCCAGAGTCCTGCTCCTGCACCTCCTCTGCTGCCTCTGATCATGATCCAGAGTCCTGCTCCTGCACCTCCTCTGCTGCCTCTGATCATGATCCCGTGTCCTGCTCCTGCACCTCCTCTGCCGTCTCTGATCATGATCCAGAGTCCTGCTCCTGCACCTCCTCTGCTGCCTCTGATCATGATCCAGAGTCCTGCTCCTGCACCTCCTCTGCTGCCTCTGATCATGATCCCGTGTCCTGCTCCTGCACCTCCTCTGCTGCCTCTGATCATGATCCAGAGTCCTGCTCCTGCACCTCCTCTGCTGCCTCAGAGAACCAGAGTCCTGCTCCTGTGACTACACTCTCAGGGTGCTCAGTGGGTAGTAGAATAAGGTTGATGGTTACCTCACCTGAAATCGCCTCATGTCCCGTGGATTCCCTGCATTCTTTAAACAGTTCTGGTTGCATTTTAAGAAAAACTTCAAGAAGAACCTACAAAAAAAAGGAATAAGGAGTTTACCAAGAAAAAGGGCTTCACACCCCACCAGTGCGTCACAACGAGTCAGTACTGGCCGCGTCGTCATAAAACACGCTGGACAACTACAAAAGACTAATCCTAGTGCAGCAATGGACTGAGGATCACCCAAGGAGGCAGCAGTGGACACCAGCCGTGGCCAGGAGATGGGACGTGTGACTGGCCGACCACCAAATGTATACGAGACACTAGAGCCCCGGGATGTTCATTAGGACAGGGTCACATCTATATTTGTTTGTTCTCCTCGGATCAGTACGGTGTCGCTGTCATACATGGAGGATCACAGGACGGCAGAGACGGGAAGAGAAAATGTCTGAGCCGGAGCCAGACAGATCCGTCCCCAAAGACTCCGGAGCCATGAAATATTTATAGCTGTGAATTATACATGTGCCGGGAGTCCCCAGGAGGGGGCGCACCAGGCAGCGGCATATGGCACCACACACGTGTTTATACCTCCTAGACGAGGCGCGCCAATGTTTATACACAAACAATGCAACCTATATCCCACCTGTGCGCCATATGTCCCTGCACCGGGCATGCGCTACTATACTAACCCTCCCTGCACACTACACCCCGGCGTCTCACAGCTGAGGCTTTGTTACAGTAAATCAGGTCTGAAGAATCCACAGCAGCTGACAAGACGCCATTCATCCTACAAGTTTGCTACAATGTATCAGTCTGGGATCCAGGCTGCTCACAGAGGATGCAACTGTAACAAACCCACAGCTGCCAAATACCCTGCATATTACAACTCCACATAGCTGTGCCCCATACACTGCTATAATCCCAGCACATGGTGCTCATACACTGCTATATTCCAGCACATAGTGGTCATACACTGCTATAATCCCATCACATAGCGCTCATACACTGCTATAATCCCATCACATAGTGCTCATACACTGCTATAATCCCGGCATATGGTGCTCATACACTGCTATATTCCAGCACATAGTGGTCATACACTGCTATAATCCTGGCACATGGTGCTCATACACTGCTATAATCCCATCACCTAGTGCTCATACACCGCTATAATCCCGGCAAAGTGCTCATACACTGCTATAATCCCGGCATATGGTGCTCATACACTGCTATATTCCAGCACATAGTGGTCATACACTGCTATAATCCCGGCACATAGTGCTCATACACTGCTATAATCCTGGCACATGGTGCTCATACACTGCTATAATCCCATCACATAGTGCTCATACACTGCTATAATCCAGCACATAGTGCTCATACACTGCTATAATCCAGCACATAGTGCTCATACACTGCTATAATCCCAGCACATGGTGCTCATACACTGCCATAATCCAGCACATAGTGCTCATACAGTGCTATAGTCCCATCAAATAGTGCTCATACACTGCTATAATCCTGGCACATGGTGCTCATACACTGCTATAATCCCATCACCTAGTGCTCATACACCGCTATAATCCCGGCATAGTGCTCATACACTGCTATAATCCCGGCATATGGTGCTCATACACTGCTATATTCCAGCACATAGTGGTCATACACTGCTATAATCCTGGCACATGGTGCTCATACACTGCTATAATCCCATCACATAGTGCTCATACACTGCTATAATCCAGCACATAGTGCTCATACACTGCTATAATCCAGCACATAGTGCTCATACACTGCTATAATCCCAGCACATGGTGCTCATACACTGCCATAATCCAGCACATAGTGCTCATACAGTGCTATAATCCCATCACATAGTGCTCATACACTGCTATAATCCCATCACATAGTGTTCATACACTGCTATAATCCCGGCACATAGCGCTCATACACTGCTATAATCCCATCACATAGCGTTCATACACTGCTATAATCCCAGCACATGGTGAGCTCTGCTACATCTCACAGACATGTGCCTGCCTCCCCCTTCCCCCGGGTCACTTATCTCCTTGTAGCTTGATGTTTGCTCTCTCTCTCTGCTCTCCATGTGCTGGCAGGAAGTGATCAGTCAGTAGGGCACATTTACTTACCCGGTCCAGTCGCGATCCAGCGGCGCGTTCTCTGCTCTGGATTCGGGTCCGGCCGGGATTTATGAATGTAGTTCTTCCGCCGTCCACCAGGTGGCGCTGCTGCGCTGAAAGTCATCTCATCACGCCGGAATGCACCACCTCGGACCAGGTGAAGGTAAGCGCTCCCCAAGCGACACTTTTTCGGTTTTTAAATGCGGCGGTTTTTCCGAATACGTCGGGTTTTCGTTCGGCCACGCCCCCCGACTTCGGTCGCGTGCATGCCGGCGCCGATGCGCCACAATCCGATCGCGTGCGCCACAATCCCGGGGCAATTCAGGTACAATCGGCGCAAATCGGAAATATTCGGGTAACACGTCGGGAAAACGCGAATCGGGCCCTTAGTAAATGACCCCCAGTGTGTCTGAGCTCCGTGCAGGGGGCGGGGCTACAGAAAGAAATCTCATCTACATGATCTCACACAGAAATCCAAGATGGAAGTTACAGGGTCGAATCTAAGCGCAACTGAAATAGTGTCCAGCAGGACTGACAGTGACAGGCTGGGACTATATCTGTGAAACGCTGGATTTTTGTTAATAACAGTGAATTAGAGAACGTGATATTTTATTATCCTGAGTACATGCATAAGAAACTTGTGGGAGGAAAACCCTTTGTTATTTATTGTTATACTTGTTATCATGTAAAATGTTATATATATATACGTTTGTTATTTGCAACACCCCGGCCAATGCATAGGAAAGGGGGGAGGTTGCGAATATGAACCTTTACCTGTCAGGATCCATCTGATGACCCTGATCAGCTCACCCCAGGGGATAATGCGGGGGGATCTCAGGTAATAGCCGCTGTAGCCTCTGCCTGGACAGGCAATAGTTAAGTGGGTGTAAGTTATAGACCAATGAGTTGGCTGTATTGTAAGCTGGAGTGTGATTGGAGAGGAGCTACCACCTGACCAGGAGGATAAGACCCCTGTGCAGGGGGAGCACAGGCCGCTTGGACCTCATGCTTCCTCTCAGGAGCCGGCTCGTCTTTTTTACCACCAGCTCTAGGAGAGCACATGCTTTACCATCAGGACTCTCAGCACAGCGCACCTTCAGTACTGACACAGAACCTAATCCCAGGACCAGAGTCAGGAGACTCCAACCCAGAGCTGCAGCTTCCACAGTGTGGACACAGCTCCATCTCCATTAACCCAGCATCTACTACCAGGCTGGTGCACTATTCCTGAGGACCTTCTCCATGACCACTCCAGTACCAGAATCTGCTGTGAGACCGTTCTGGCCGCTGCCTGCTACCCGTTGTTCAATAAAGAACGATGAGTTGATTTGCACAACATTGCCTCCGTCTGATCCCTGGATACAGCTGTTACCACCACGGGCTCCCCATCCATCACCCAGGGACTCATCTTACAGACACTCAGGGGTTGCCCCAGGTAGAACCAGTACCTCAGCCTCTCCCTCCATATTTCTTGCACACACCACCTGCTGGAGAGCTGCCAGGCTGTAGGACAGCCCTCCGGTCCCCATACCAAGCACCGGGACACAGCGTGCCCTAGGCCGCAATCACCAGCCACTCCGGTATTCTGGGTCCCGGTGGGGGATGGTGCATATTTATAAACCTGTTATTATATCGGCTGCTGTGGTAGCAACATTCCAATGTCAAAAGCTGTGTCCATGTATTGTCTTAAAGGGGGAGAGTCGCCCAGAGAGGGGGGTAAATGGGGTTGGTGGGCGATAGCATAAGACTGAGGTTTTGACAAACAGCGCATCTGGATTACCAACATTAAGTGTGAGTAGTGTATGTAGTGTGAGTAGCGTATGTACACTGTGAGTAGGGTATGTACGGTGTGAGTAGTGTATGTAGTGTGAGTAGTGTAAGTAGTGTGAGTAGTGTATGTACACTGTGAGTAGTGTATGTAGAGTGTGAGTAGTGTATGTAGTGTGAGTAGTGTATGTAGTGTGAGTAGCATATGTACACTGTGAGTAGGGTATGTACGGTGTGAGTAGTGTATGTAGTGTGAGTAGTGTAAGTAGTGTGAGTAGTGTATGTACACTGTGAGTAGTGTATGTACACTGTGAGTAGTGTATGTAGTGTGATTAGTGTATGTACACTGTGAGTAGTGTATGTACGGTGTGAGTAGTGTACATAGTATGAGTAGTGTATGTAAAGTTTGTGTAGTGTATGTACAGTGTGAGTAGTGCATGTAGTGTGAGTAGTGCATGTAGTGTGTGTGATTCATGTACAGTGTGATTAGTACATTGCAGTGTAAGTGGTGCATGTACAGTGCGAGTAATGCATGTAGTGTACATAGTGGGTGAAGTGCATGTACAGTGTGAGTAGAGCATGTGCAGTTTGAGTAATGCTTGTAGTGTATTGCATAGTGCGAGTAGTGCATGTATGTGTGGTGTATGTAGTGTATGTAGTGTGTGTGGTGCATGTTGTGTGAGTAGAGTATGTACAGTATGAGTAGAGTATGTACAGTGTGTGTAGTATATGTACAGTGTATGTGGTGCATGTAGTGTATGTAGTGTGAGTAGTGTATGCATTGTGAGTAGTGTATGTTGTGTGAGTAGAGTATGTACAGTGTGTGTAGTATATGTACAGTGTATGTGGTGCATGTAGTGTATGAAGTGTGAATAGTGTATGTTGTGTGAGTAGTGTATGTTGTGTGAGTAGTGTATGTAGTGTGAGTAGTGTATGTAGTGTATGTACAGTGTGTGTGGTGTATGTAGTGTGTGTGGTGTATGTAGTGTATGTACAGTGTGTGTGTGTGGTGTATGTAATGTGTGTGGTGTATGTAGTGTGAGTAGTGTATGTAGTGTATGTACAGTGTGAGTAGTGTATGTAGTGTGTGTACAGTGTGAGTAGTGTATGTACAGTATGAGTAGTGTATGTAGTGTGAGTAGTGTATGTAGTGTATGTAGTGTATGTAGTGTATGTACAGTGTATGTAGTGTATGTAGTGTAAGTAGTGTAAGTAGTGTATGTAGTGTGTGTAGTGTATGTACAGTGTGAGCAGTGTATGTAGTGTGAGTAGTGCATGTAGTGTGTGTAGTGTATGTACAGTGTGAGCAGTTTATGTAGTGTAAGTAGTGTATGTAGTGTGTGTAGTGTATGTACAGTGTGAGCAGTGTATGTAGTGTGAGTAGTGTATGTAGTGTGTGTAGTGTATGTACAGTGTGAGCAGTGTATGTACTGTGAGTAGTGTATGTACTGTGAGCAGTGTATGTAGTGTGAGTAGTGTATGTAGTGTGTGTAGTGTATGTACAGTTTGAGCAGTGTATGTAGTGTGAGTAGTGTATGTAGTGTATGTAGTGTGAGTAGTGTATGTAGTATATGTACAGTGTATGTAGTGTGAGTAGTGTATGTAGTATATGTACAGTGTATGTAGTGTGAGTAGTGTATGTAGTATATGTACAATGTATGTAGTGTGAGTAGTGTATGTAGTGTGTGTAGTGTATGTACAGTGTGAGCAGTGTATGTAGTGTGAGTAGTGTATGTAGTGTGTGTAGTGTATGTACAGTGTGAGCAGTGTATGTAGTGTGAGTAGTGTATGTAGTGTGTGTAGTGTATGTACAGTGTGAGTAGTGTATGTAGTGTGAGTAGTGTATGTAGTGTGAGCAGTGTATGTAGTGTGAGTAGTGTATGTAGTGTGTGTAGTGTATGTACAGTTTGAGCAGTGTATGTAGTGTGAGTAGTGTATGTAGTGTATGTAGTGTGAGTAGTGTATGTAGTATATGTACAGTGTATGTAGTGTGAGTAGTGTATGTAGTATATGTACAGTGTATGTAGTGTGAGTAGTGTATGTAGTGTGTGTAGTGTATGTACAGTGTGAGCAGTGTATGTAGTGTGAGTAGTGTATGTAGTGTGTGTAGTGTATGTACAGTGTGAGCAGTGTATGTACTGTGAGTAGTGTATGTACTGTGAGCAGTGTATGTAGTGTGAGTAGTGTATGTAGTGTGTGTAGTGTATGTACAGTTTGAGCAGTGTATGTAGTGTGAGTAGTGTATGTAGTGTATGTAGTGTGAGTAGTGTATGTAGTATATGTACAGTGTATGTAGTGTGAGTAGTGTATGTAGTATATGTACAGTGTATGTAGTGTGAGTAGTGTATGTAGTGTGTGTAGTGTATGTACAGTGTGAGCAGTGTATGTAGTGTGAGTAGTGTATGTAGTGTGTGTAGTGTATGTACAGTGTGAGCAGTGTATGTAGTGTGAGTAGTGTATGTAGTGTGTGTAGTGTATGTACAGTGTGAGTAGTGTATGTACAGTGTGAGCAGTGTATGTACTGTGAGCAGTGTATGTAGTGTGAGTAGTGTATGTAGTGTGTGTAGTGTATGTACAGTGTGAGTAGTGTATGTACAGTGTGAGCAGTGTATGTACTGTGAGCAGTGTATGTAGTGTATGTAATGTATGTAGTGTGAGTAGTGTATGTACAGTGTATGTAGTGTATGTACAGTGTATGCAATGTATGTAGTGTGAGTAGTGTATGTAGTGTATGTACAGTGTGAGTAGTGTATGTAGTGTATGTAGTGTGTGTGGTGTATGTAGTGTATGTACAGTGTATGTGGTGTATGTAGTGTGAGTAGTGTATGTAGTGTGAGTAGTGTATGTAGTGTGAGTAGTGTATGTATCCATGTATTACAGGCCTCTAGAGGTTGATGAAGGTAGAATACACACACTATGATTTGGAAGCACATGTGGTGCTCACGTAGGAGACCAAACCGTGGGAATACAAAACAAAAGGTAAGTGGTCCCTCCCGGATATAGCGCCGGTCTGTTCTAACAATCCAAACAAATATACAAGTTTTCGGGCATTGTGGGACCTTCATCACACACGGAGTGAGACTGCGGTGTATACTATGAAGGGTGGGGGGGGGGGCCCTATGGTCCTGCAGGGGCCTGGGGTCATGTATGCTGCGGGCTGGTGGTGGTGGGGCCCTATGGTCCTGCAGGGGCCCGGGGTCATGTATGCTGCGGGCTGGTGGTGGTGGGGCCCTATGGTCCTGCAGGGGCCCGGGGTCAGGTATGCTGCGGGCTGGTGGTGGTGGGGCCCTATGGTCCTGCAGGGGCCCGGGGTCATGTATGCTGCGGGCTGGTGGTGGTGGGGCCCTATGGTCCTGCAGGGGCCCGGGGTCATATATGCTGCGGGCTGGTGGTGGGGCCCTATGGTCCTGCAGGGGCCCGGGGTCATGTATGCTGAGGGCTGGTGGTGGTGGGGCCCTATGGTCCTGCAGGGGCCCGGGGTCATGTATGCTGCGGGCTGTGTGTGGGGGGGCCCTATGGTCCTGCAGGGGCCCGGGGTCATGTATGCTGCGGCTGGTGAGGGGCCCTATGGTCCTGCAGGGGCCCAGGTCATGTATTCTGCGGGCTGGTGGGGGGGCCCTATGGTCCTGCAGGGGCCAGGTCATGTATGCTGCGGGCTGGTGGTGGTGGGGCCCTATGGTCCTGCAGGGGCCCGGGGTCATGTATTCTGCGGGCTGGTGGGGGGCCCTATGGTCCTGCAGGGGCCCGGGCTCATGTATGCTGCGGCTGGTGGGGGGCCCTATGGTCCTGCAGGGGCCCGGGGTCATGTATGCTGCGGCTGGTGGGGCCCCGGATGCCGGCGGATGTCGGAGCTCCGCAGCCCAGACTCCAGCGATGAATCTCCTGCCACTTCTTCACCTACTTAAGCAGCAGCCGTGCATATGGTCTGCCAGTTAAAAATAAAGACAATACGCATAAATTAGCATACATAATCCACCACTCTCCCCATTTAATATGCAAATTCCCCCAGACACTGCAGAACACCTTCTGTTCAGAGTGAATAAATTTGAATTTGCAATTAGAATAATCTTGTATAATTAATGAAAAGCGTCAATTTTGGCTCATAAGTAATTTGATTAACATGTTGATAGGGCACTTATCGCACTCTCTAAACCACTGGGGCTGGGCTGGGAGAAGAGGGGCTCCGAGGAGGCAGACAGAGGAGCCCCCCGGACCACCCCAGTGTGCGGAGACCACAATGCTGGGGATCCATAGCTATGGCACCAGCACCTCACATATAATACCACCACTGGGAGAAGAGGGGCTCCGAGGAGGCAGACAGAGGAGCCCCCCGGACCTCCCCAATGTGCGGAGACCATAATGCTGGGGATCCATAGCTATGGCACCAGCACCTCACATATAATACCACCACTGGGAGAAGAGGGGCTCCGAGGAGGCAGACAGAGGAGCCCCCCGGACCTCCCCAGTGTGCGGAGACCACAATGCTGGGGATCCATAGCTATGGCACCAGCACCTCACATATAATACCACCACTGGGAGAAGAGGGGCTCCGAGGAGGCAGACAGAGGAGCCCCCCGGACCACCCCAGTGTGCGGAGACCACAATGCTGGGGATCCATAGCTATGGCACCAGCACCTCACATATAATACCACCACTGGGAGAAGAGGGGCTCCGAGGAGGCAGACAGAGGAGCCCCCCGGACCACCCCAGTGTGCGGAGACCACAATGCTGGGGATCCATAGCTATGACACCAGCACCTCACATAGAGTACCACCACTGGGAGAAGAGGGGCTCCGAGGAGGCAGACAGAGGAGCCCCCCGGACCACCCCAGTGTGCGGAGACCACAATGCTGGGGATCCATAGCTATGAAACCAGCACCTCACATATCATACCACCACTGGGAGAAGAGGGGCTCCGAGGAGGCAGACAGAGGAGCCCCCCGGACCACCCCAGTGTGCGGAGACCACAATGCTGGGGATCCATAGCTATGGCACCAGCACCTCACATATAATACCACCACTGGGAGAAGAGGGGCTCCGAGGAGGCAGACAGAGGAGACCCCCGGACCACCCCAGTGTGCGGAGACCACAATGCTGGGGATCCATAGCTATGGCACCAGCACCTCACATATAATACCACCACTGGGAGAAGAGGGGCTCCGAGGAGGCAGACAGAGGAGACCCCCGGACCACCCCAGTGTGCGGAGACCACAATGCTGGGGATCCATAGCTATGACACCAGCACCTCACATAGAGTACCACCACTGGGAGAAGAGGGGCTCCGAGGAGGCAGACAGAGGAGCCCCCCGGACCACCCCAGTGTGCGGAGACCACAATGCTGGGGATCCATAGCTATGACACCAGCACCTCACATATAATACCACCGCTGGGAGAAGAGGGGCTCCGAGGAGGCAGACAGAGGAGCCCCCCGGACCACCCCAGTGTGCGGAGACCACAATGCTGGGGATCCATAGCTATGACACCAGCACCTCACATATAATACCACCACTGGGAGAAGAGGGGCTCCGAGGAGGCAGACAGAGGAGCCCCCCGGACCACCCCAGTGTGCGGAGACTACAATGCTGGGGATCCATAGCTATGACACCAGCACCTCACATATAATACCACCACTGGGAGAAGAGGGGCTCCGAGGAGGCAGACAGAGGAGCCCCCCGGACCACCCCAGTGTGCGGAGACCACAATGCTGGGGATCCATAGCTATGAAACCAGCACCTCACATATCATACCACCACTGGGAGAAGAGGGGCTCCAAGGAGGCAGACAGAGGAGCCCCCCGGACCACCCCAGTGTGCAGAGACCACAATGCTGGGGATCCATAGCTATGGCACCAGCACCTCACATATAATACCACCACTGGGAGAAGAGGGGCTCCGAGGAGGCAGACAGAGGAGCCCCCTGGACCACCCCAGTGTGCGGAGACTACAATGCTGGGGATCCATAGCTATGGCACCAGCACCTCACATATAATACCACCACTGGGAGAAGAGGGGCTCCAAGGAGGCAGACAGAGGAGCCCCCCGGACCACCCCAGTGTGCGGAGACCACAATGCTGGGGATCCATAGCTATGGCACCAGCACCTCACATATAATACCACCACTGGGAGAAGAGGGGCTCCGAGGAGGCAGACAGAGGAGCCCCCCGGACCACCCCAGTGTGCGGAGACCACAATGCTGGGGATCCATAGCTATGACACCAGCACCTCACATATAATACCACCACTGGAAGAAGAGGGGCTCCGAGGAGGCAGACAGAGGAGACCCCCGGACCACCCCAGTGTGCGGAGACCACAATGCTGGGGATCCATAGCTATGACACCAGCACCTCACATATAATACCACCACTGGGAGAAGAGGGGCTCCGAGGAGGCAGACAGAGGAGCCCCCCGGACCACCCAAGTGTGTGGAGACCACAATGCTGGGGATCCATAGCTATGACACCAGCACCTCACATAGAGTACCACCACTGGGAGAAGAGGGGCTCCGAGGAGGCAGACAGCGGAGCCCCCCGGACCACCCCAGTGTGCAGAGACCACAATGCTGGGGATCCATAGCTATGGCACCAGCACCTCACATATAATACCAATACTGGGAGAAGAGGGGCTCCAAGGAGGCAGACAGAGGAGCCCCCCGGACCACCCCAGTGTGCGGAGACCACAATGCTGGGGATCCATAGCTATGGCACCAGCACCTCACATATAATACCACCACTGGGAGAAGAGGGGCTCCAAGGAGGCAGACAGAGGAGACCCCCGGACCACCCCAGTGTGCGGAGACCATAATGCTGGGGATCCATAGCTATGACACCAGCACCTCACATATAATACCACCACTGGGAGAAGAGGGGCTCCGAGGAGGCAGACAGAGGAGCCCCCCGGACCACCCAAGTGTGTGGAGACCACAATGCTGGGGATCCATAGCTATGGCACCAGCACCTCACATATAATACCACCACTGGGAGAAGAGGGGCTCCGAGGAGGCAGACAGAGGAGCCCCCCGGACCACCCCAGTGTGCGGAGACCATAATGCTGGGGATCCATAGCTATGACACCAGCACCTCACATATAATACCACCACTGGGAGAAGAGGGGCTCCGAGGAGGCAGACAGAGGAGCCCCCCGGACCACCCAAGTGTGTGGAGACCACAATGCTGGGGATCCATAGCTATGGCACCAGCACCTCACATATAATACCACCACTGGGAGAAGAGGGGCTCCGAGGAGGCAGACAGAGGAGCCCCCCGGACCACCCCAGTGTGCGGAGACCAAAATGCTGGGGATCCATAGCTATGAAACCAGCACCTCACATATCATACCACCACTGGGAGAAGAGGGGCTCCAAGGAGGCAGACAGAGGAGCCCCCCGGACCACCCCAGTGTGCGGAGACCATAATGCTGGGGATCCATAGCTATGGCACCAGCACCTCACATATAATACCACCACTGGGAGAAGAGGGGCTCCAAGGAGGCAGACAGAGGAGCCCCCCGGACCACCCCAGTGTGCGGAGACCACAATGCTGGGGATCCATAGCTATGGCACCAGCACCTCACATATAATACCACCACTGGGAGAAGAGGGGCTCCAAGGAGGCAGACAGAGGAGCCCCCCGGACCACCCAAGTGTGTGGAGACCACAATGCTGGGGATCCATAGCTATGGCACCAGCACCTCACATATAATACCAATACTGGGAGAAGAGGGGCTCCGAGGAGGCAGACAGAGGAGCCCCCCGGACCACCCCAGTGTGCAGAGACCACAATGCTGGGGATCCATAGCTATGGCACCAGCACCTCACATATAAAACCACCACTGGGAGAAGAGGGGCTCCGAGGAGGCAGACAGAGGAGCCCCCCGGACCACCCCAGTGTGCGGAGACCACAATGCTGGGGATCCATAGCTATGGCACCAGCACCTCACATATAAAACCACCACTGGGAGAAGAGGGGCTCCGAGGAGGCAGACAGAGGAGCCCCCCGGAACACCCCAGTGTGCAGAGACCACAATGCTGGGGATCCATAGCTATGGCACCAGCACCTCACATATAATACCAATACTGGGAGAAGAGGGGCTCCAAGGAGGCAGACAGAGGAGCCCCCCGGACCACCCCAGTGTGCGGAGACCACAATGCTGGGGATCCATAGCTATGGCACCAGCACCTCACATATAATACCACCACTGGGAGAAGAGGGGCTCCGAGGAGGCAGACAGAGGAGCCCCCCGGACCACCCCAGTGTGCGGAGACCACAATGCTGGGGATCCATAGCTATGAAACCAGCACCTCACATATAAAACTACCACTGGGAGAAGAGGGTCTCCAAGGAGGCAGACAGAGGAGCCCCCCGGACCACCCCAGTGTGCGGAGACCACAATGCTGGGGATCCATAGCTATGGCACCAGCACCTCACATATAAAACCACCACTGGGAGAAGAGGGGCTCCGAGGAGGCAGACAGAGGAGCCCCCCGGACCACCCCAGTGTGCGGAGACCATAATGCTGGGGATCCATAGCTATGGCACCAGCACCTCACATATCATACCACCACTGGGAGAAGAGGGGCTCCGAGGAGGCAGACAGAGGAGCCCCCCGGACCACCCCAGTGTGCGGAGACCACAATGCTGGGGATCCATAGCTATGAAACCAGCACCTCACATATAAAACCACCACTGGGAGAAGAGGGGCTCCAAGGAGGCAGACAGAGGAGCCCCCCGGACCACCCCAGTGTGCGGAGACCATAATGCTGGGGATCCATAGCTATGAAACCAGCACCTCACATATAATGCAACCACTGGGAGAAGAGGGGCTCCGAGGAGGCAGACAGAGGAGCCCCCTGGACCACCCCAGTGTGCGGATTCCACAATGCTGGGGATCCATAGCTATGGCACCAGCACCTCACATATAATACCAATACTGGGAGAAGAGGGTCTCCAAGGAGGCAGACAGAAGAGCCCCCCGGACCACCCCAGTGTGCGGAGACCACAATGCTGGGGATCCATAGCTATGGCACCAGCACCTCACATATCATACCACCACTGGGAGAAGAGGGGCTCCGAGGAGGCAGACAGAGGAGCCCACCGGACCACCCCAGTGTGCGGAGACCACAATGCTGGGGTTCCATAGCTATGACACCAGCACCTCACATATAAAACCACCACTGGGAGAAGAGGGGCTCCGAGGAGGCAGACAGAGGAGCCCCCCGGACCACCCAAGTGTGTGGAGACCATAATACTGGGGATCCATAGCTATGACACCAGCACCTCACATATAATGCAACCACTGGGGAAGCGGGGCTCCGAGGAGGCAGACAGAGGAGCCCCAAGACCACCTGAGTTTGTGGAGACCAGCGCCGCTGCATGGGACAATGCTGGGGATCCATAGCTGTGACACCAGGACCAGAAGCTCACGTATAATACCACCACTGGATGAAGAGAAGCTCCGAGGATGAGGGTAGTGGAGGCCCCTGGACCACCTGATGTGGAGACCACTGCCGCAGAAGAAAATGCTAGGGATCCATAGCTATGACACCAGCAGCTCACCTATAATACCACCACTGGGAGAATAGGGGCTCCGAGGAGGCAGAGAGTGGAGGCCCCTAGACCACCTGAGTGTGGTGAGACCACCTGAGTGTGCAAAGACCACCCGAGTGTGCAAAGACCACCCGAGTGTGCAGAGACCAACCGAGTGTGCAGAGACCTACCGAGTGTGCAGAGACCTACCGAGTGTGCAGAGACCAACCGAGTGTGCAGAGACCAACCGAGTGTGCAGAGACCAACCGAGTGTGCAGAGACCAACCGAGTGTGCGGAGACCACAACCGCCACCACATAGGACAATGCTGGTGATCCAAAGCTATGACATCAGCAGCAGCAGCTCACCTATAATACTACCACTGGAAGAAGAGGGGCTCCAAGGAGGCAAACAGAGCGGCGGGATGGCGGTTTTGGAGGAATTATTCGCCAGGATGAGGGAGGAAGCGGCGGCGAGAGGCCCAGACTAGGTGGAGGAGCAGCTGGCGGCGTGGGGACCGGGTGCAGAGCCTGGAGGACTGGGAGAGAGGCCAGCGAGGGCCAGGAGGCCACCAGTGAGGCTTAGCCCTTCCCCAGCAGGGTTCAGCGCGCAGGAGCCTTACCGGTCCAGCTGCAACTCCAGGCAATCCAGTCCAGGAGGCGGTGAGGAAGAGGTCGCAGGAGGGAGTCAGTAGCCGGACAACAAGGAAGCGGTGGTGGGTCTTTGGGTTGAAGCAGCGAGGGCAAGATGGCGGCATGTGGTGTTGTGAAGATGGTCCTCTGACAGCAGCCGGAAGAGGAGATGTGGCCAGAGTGGCAGGAACCGAAGTCCGTGGTGTGTGGTCCGTGGTGTGTAGCGGGAGACCAGTGGCGGAGAGTGGGGGAGGCTGCTGCTCTGGTCCCGGAGGGGCCTCCCAGGAGCGGGACGAGGCGGGCGAGCTGGCTGTATATGTATCCATTCCACCCACAGTGGGCTCGGGTGGCTCAGCGGGAGATGGTCAGGGAGGTGGCCCGTCTTCCAGGAGTGTAGATTTGGCGGTGCAGATAGTGGGTGGGTTTAGGGCTGCTGCCGATTTCGGCGGCCCCTTGCAGCGGCAATGGGGAGTTGGTGCCTACCGTGGCACCACCTGGGGGCAATGTTGATATAAAACGTGGAGTTTCGTCCGTTTTCTTTCCATTGCAGGACCGTGGCGGGCCGAACGGCGTAATCCTCAGAGTTTTACGGGGCTACACAGCTCCTAGTGCTAAAACAGACACAGTAGTGTTACACTTCTAAGGTTATCGGAAACCCTCCGATAACGCTAACAAACACTGCTGCACTGTACACTAGAAATGCCAGACCACTCTCAAAGTGGTCTGGCGTATTCATGAGGGGGCGGGATTAGGGGTGGTGACTGCGCATGATGCGCGGCAGTCATCACTGGCCTATGGAGTGAGCGGGGTGGTCCGGGGAAGAGTCAGCGCCTCGGACCGCCCCGTCATGAATATGCGTTCCTATTGTACAGCATGGCAGTGTTTCGGAAACCTCCAATAACACTAGTAGGGTAACACTGCTGCACCTGTCTTAGCACTAGGAGCTGATTACTTCAGTAACATCTCCTAGTGCCGTTTTTAAGGGTGACAGGTCTGGTGAGGGGTCTTCGAAAGGGGGCGACTCCTGTGAAGCTAGAAAAAATGGTAGTGTTGTTACAGAGGAACCCAAGTAGGGAAAAGGTGCAGTTACTAGTTGAAGGGTTTAGGGATGGTTTTAGGTTCCTGTTAAAAGAATTTTCGGTGTTGGGTGTTGTTAAAAATCTGAAGTCTGGCGGAGTATCCAGAGGTAGTGCGGGACAAGTTAGGAAAGGTGAGTTTGGGAAGTAGGTTAGGCCCCTTTGCGCGACCACTGGTAAAGGGCCTGCGGGTATTGACCCTGGGAGTGGTGCCGAAGAAAGAGAAGGGGAAGTTTCGGCTTATCCATCACTTATCTTACCCTGTAGGGGCTTTGGTTAACAATGACATTGATGCTTCCCTTTCGACAGTGTCCTATACATCCTTTGATGCGGCGGTTGCATTGGTGTGGGATGCAGGGCAAGGGGCGCTCATGGCGAAGGCAGATATCGAATCGGCCTTTCGTATATTCGTCAATGCACCTGTTGGGTTGCTTTTTTGTGTGCGAGTGTGATGCAGCATGTCAACTTAAGGGGTCAAGTCGGCATGCTTGGCGGGTTCTTGGCAACAGCTAGGTGGAACATTAAAATTGGAGGTTTGAAAAAATATGCACTAAAATCCTGTGAGGTGGATTTTAATAGTACGTCACATGCCGGGTGCATGGAGAGGGTTCACGGGCCGAGCCCTCTCTATAGCCGATAAGTCTTTGCTGCATATTGCAGCACAGGCTTGCCGGTAACACCCGCGATCAGTGCCGCCATCTATCTGAGGATCGTTGCTCCCTGTGATATCATCGGGGAGCGGCAATCCATCGCCATGGAAGCCTGGGGTCTTCCGAAGACCCAAGGCTTCTTCGGGTTAACCCATTCATTACAATGTGCTATCAAAAGGTTGTACAGTGCTAAAAATGATAACATTGTAAAGGTCATCAAAAGCCGCAAAAACGACGCCTCCCAAAGCTCCGTACACCAAAGTACGAAAAAGTTATTAGCGCCAAAAGACGGCAAAATCCCCAAAACATTTTTTGTACAGGAGGTTTTAATTTTTGGAAATATAAGAAAATATTATAAAGCCTATACAAATTTGGTATCCTGGTGATTGCACAGACCCCAAGAATAAAGTAGACATGTCATTTGGGGCATACAGTGAAAGCTGTAAAATCCAAGCCCACAAGAAAACGGCGCAAATGCGTTTTTTAACCAATTTCACTGCATTTGGAATGTTTTTCCCGCTTCCCAGTACACGGCAGGGAATATTAAATACCACCATTTTGAAGTGTAACTTGTTACACAGAAAATAAGACGCCACACAGCTCAGTACATGGAAAAATAAAAACGTATAGATTTTTGAAGGTGAGGAGTGAAAAATCAAAATGCAAAAACGAAAAAGGGCAGCGGCGGGAAGGGGTTAAAGAACAAGGTATGGTGGTTTTCCCTGGGTATGTCCCGGTAGGAAGATTTGGTTAATTGTCTCTAATGGTCGGTCTAGGGCCACATCCTCTCTTGCCATTTAGCTAGGAGGTTGGCGGCTAGTGGAGCCGGGGCTGTGGTTCCCTGCGCTGTGCACCTAATTATGTTTTATGAGAGACAATTTTATGTTCAAGGTTATTACCATTGAAAAATATGCCACCATTATGGGTTGTTGCCGAGAGCTCAGAACATATGTTATGTTTACATTTCGTGTTTTTAATACATTTTTCTATATTTTACAGATTGTACAGATACCTTGTAGGAAACTTATTTCTCCTACATATGGTATAAAAGGAACCTGTCAGCTGTTGCCACCATACAGACAGCAGCCAGTGATGGGCAATTCTCCTGGAAAGCTGGGTAATCATAACCCTGTGTCCTCAAACTGCTGTGTCCCCACGGTTATGTATTGTCCCTGGAGAGATGTGTAATCATCCTTTTGTGTATGATGTTAGAAGCAGCAGGGCTGAAATATGTGCAACACCCCTGCCAATGCATGGGCAGGCTGGTAGTTGTGAATAGTGCCCTCTCCAGGTCAGGAGCTGTAGCTACTGCTTGGTAAGGTAAAAGTTAACATTGTGATCTGTGACTATCCAATGATGTTCTGGTAATACAAGCTGTAAGATGATTGGATGGGTGCTACCACCTGACCAGGGAGTACATGGTCTTAGCTCTCTATCCTGAGTCAGAGCATAGAGTCTGCAGACAAAACCAGACCTCAGGGTCTGTCTGCCACAGAGACTGTCCTAATTGCAGGAACTACAGGTGTCGCCATCAGGCAAACGCCTAGCACCCAGATCAAGTCCAGAGACTTAGGCCCACAACTGAGCTCCACTGCCCGGACTCGGTCCCATCTCTACCAGCCTAGCCCGAATCTACTACAAGGCTGTGTGTAACCTTCCTGTGGATCGGCTCTCCATGACTCTTCCAGACTGAGAATCTGCTGTTAATCGTTTTGGCCATTGTCTGCTGTTTAATGAAGAACTTGATTTGCACAACGTTGCCTCGATCTGATCCCTGGATACGGCTGTTACCACCACGGGCTCCCCATCCATTACCCAGGGACTCATACTACAGACACTCAGGGGTTGCTCCAGGGAGATTCAGTACCACAGCCTCTCCCTCCATAAATCTTGCACACACCACATGCTGGAGACCTGCCAGTCTTTGGGACAGTCCTCCGGTTCCCATACCAAGCACCAAGCTGCCTCCAGGCCATGAGTAAAGACTATGCCCCAGTAGGTGATGTTGCACATGGATTTATAGTCCAGGATTGTAGCTTGTTCAAGTGCATGTGTTGTCACACTGCTGTGTTCTGTGCTCTCAGAAGCCATTTCTGCTTTCTTCCAGTGAATGAAAGCATTCTGGTCAATGAGTGGGGGGAGAGAGGATCTACAATGACTGCAGAGAGGCTGAATATATAAGGAGGGATGGAGCGAGAAGTCCAACCCCAAAATGGAAGGAGTCATCTCACAAGATCTACGAGACTCTGCAGGTATACGGAGGGATGGAGCGAGGGGCCCGACTACATGAAATACACAAATATATACACACACACACATATATATCAGAGTATCATAGTTTATAGGGTTGTGCAAAGAAGAATGGAGGAACCTCCAGCCTCTAGATATACAGAGAAGAATGGGGGAACCTCCAGCCTCTAGATGTACAGAGAGGAATGGAGGAACCTCCAGCCTCTAGATGTACAGAGAAGAATGGGGGAACCTCCAGCCTCTAGATGTACAGGGAAGAATGGGGGAACCTCCAGCCTCTAGATGTACAGAGAGGAATGGAGGAACCTCCAGCCTCTAGATGTACAGAGAAGAATGGGGGAACCTCCAGCCTCTAGATGTACAGGGAAGAATGGGGGAACCTCCAGCCTCTAGATGTACAGAGAAGAATGGAGGAACCTCCAGCCTCTAGATGTACAAAGAAGAATGGGGGAACCTACAGCCTCTAGATGTACAAAGAAGAATGGAGGAACCTCCAGCCTCTAGATGTACAAAGAAGGATGGAGGAACCTCCAGCCTCTAGATGTACAAAGAAGAATGGGGGAACCTCCAGCCTCTAGATGTACAAAGAAGAATGGGGGAACCTCCAGCCTCTAGATGTACAAAGAAGAATGGGGGAACCTCCAGCCTCTAGATGTACAAAGAAGAATGGGGGAACCTCCAGCCTCTAGATGTACAAAGAAGAATGGGAGAACCTCCAGCCTCTAGATGTACAAAGACGAATGGGGGAACCTCCAGCCTCTAGATGTACAGAGAAGAATGGAGGAACCTCCAGCCTCTATATGTACAAAGAAGAATGGGAGAACCTCCAGCCTCTAGATGTACAAAGAAGAATGGGAGAACCTCCAGCCTCTAGATGTACAAAGACGAATGGAGGAACCTCCAGCCTCTAGATGTACAGAGAAGAATGGAGGAACCTCCAGCCTCTAGATGTACAGAGAAGAATGGGAGAACCTCCAGCCTCTAGATGTACAAAGAAGAATGGGGGAACCTCCAGCCTCTAGATGTACAGAGAAGAATGGAGGAACCTCCAGCCTCTAGATGTACAGAGAAGAATGGGGAACCTCCAGCCTCTAGATGTACAGAGAAGAATGGAGGAACCTCCAGCCTCTAGATGTACAGAGAAGAATGGGGAACCTCCAGCCTCTAGATGTACAGAGAAGAATGGAGGAACCTCCAGCCTCTAGATGTACAGAGAAGAATGGGGAACCTCCAGCCTCTAGATGTACAGAGAAGAATGGGGGAACCTCCAGCCTCTAGATGTACAGAGAAGAATGGGGGAACCTCCAGCCTCTAGATGTACAGAGAAGAATGGAGGAACCTCCAGCCTCTAGATGTACAAAGAAGAATGGAGGAACCTCCAGCCTCTAGATGTACAGAGAAGAATGGAGGAACCTCCAGTCTCTAGATGTACAGAGAAGAATTGTGGAATCTCCAGCCTCTAGATGTACAAAGAAGAATGGAGGAACCTGCAGCCTCTAGATGTACAAAGAAGAATGGAGGAACCTCCAGCCTCTAGATGTACAGAGAAGAATTGTGGAATCTCCAGCCTCTAGATGTACAAAGAAGAATGGGGGAACCTCCAGCCTCTACATGTACAGAGAAGAACGGGGGAACCTCCAGCCTCTAGATGTACAGAGAAGAATGGGGGAACCTCCAGCCTATAGATGTACAAAGAAGAACGGGGTAACCTCCAGCCTCTAGATGTACAGAGAAGAATGGGGGGGGGACCTCCAGCCTCTAGATGTTCAAAGAGGAATGGAGGAACCTCCAGCCTCTAGATGTACAGAGAAGAATGGGGGAACCTCCGGCCTCTAGATGTACAAAGAAGAATGGAGGAACCTCCAGCCTCTAGATGTACAAAGAGGAATGGGGGAACCTCCAGCCTCTAGATGTACAGAGAAGAATGATGGAACCTCCAGCCTCTAGATGTACAAAGAAGAATGGGGGAACCTCCAGCCTCTAGATGTACAAAGAAGAATAGGGGAACCTCCAGCCTATAGATGTACAGAGAAGAATTGGGGAACCTCCAGCCTCTAGATGTACAAGAAGAATGGGGGATCCTCCAGCCTCTAGATGTACAAAGAAGAATGGAGGAACCTCCAGCCTCTAGATGTACAGAGAAGAATGGGGGAACCTCCAGCCTCTAGATGTGCAAAGATGAATGGAGGAACCTCCAGCCTCTAGATGTACAAAGAAGAATGGAGGAACCTCCAGCCTCTAGATGTACAGAGAAGAATTGTGGAATCTCCAGCCTCTAGATGTACAAAGAAGAATGGAGGAACCTCCAGCCTCTAAAAGTACAAAGAAGAATGGGGGAACTTCCAGCCTCTATATGTACAAAAAAGAATGGGGGAACCTCCAGCCTCTAGATGTACAAAGAAGAATGGAGGAACCTCCAGCCTCTAGATGTACAAAGACGAATGGGGGAACCTCCAGCCTCTAGATGTACAGAGAAGAATGGAGGAACCTCCAGCCTCTAGATGTACAAAGAAGAATGGAGGAGCCTCCAGTCACTAAATGTACAAAGAAGAATGGGGGAACCTCCAGCCTCTAGATGTACAAAGAAGAATGGGGGAACCTCCAGCCTCTAGATGTACATAGAAGAATGGGGGAACCTCCAGCCTCTAGATGTACAAAAAAGAATGGGGGAACCTCCAGCCTCTAGATGTACAAAGAAGAATGGAGGAACTTCCAGCCTCTAGATATACAAAGAAGAATAGGGGGAACCTCAAGCCTCTTGATGTACAAAGAAGAATAGGGGGAACCTCCAGCCTCTAGATGTACAAAGAAGAATGGGGGAATCTCCAGCTTCTAGATGTAGGAAGAAGAATGGAGGAACTTCCAGCCTCTAGATGTACAAAGAAGAATGGAGGAACCTCCAGCCTCTAGATGTACAGAGAAGAATGGGGGGAACCTTCAGACTCTAGATGTACAAAGAAGAATGGGGGGACCTCCAGCCTCTAGATGTACAGAGAAGAATAGAGGAACCTCAAGCCTCTAGATGTACAAAGAAGAATGTAGGAACCTCCAGCCTCTAGATGTACAAAGAAGAATGTAGGAACCTCCAGCCTCTAGATGTACAAAGAAGAATGTAGGAACCTCCAGCCTCTAGATGTACAAAGAAGAATGGAGGAACCTCAAGCCTCTAGATGTACAAAGAAGAATGTAGGAACCTCCAGCCTCTAGATGTACAAAGAAGAATGGAGGAACCTCAAGCCTCTAGATGTACAAAGAAGAATGAAGGAACCTCCAGCCTCTAGATGTACAGAGAAGAATGGGGGAACCTCCAGCCTCTAGATGTACAGAGAAGAATGGGGGAATCTCCAGCCTCTAGATGTACAGAGAAGAATGGAGGAACCTCCAGCCTCTAGATGTACAGAGAAGAATGGAGGAACCTCCAGCCTCTAGATGTACAAAGAAGAATGGGGGAACCTCCAGCCTCTAGATGTACAGAGAAGAATGGAGGAACCTCCAGCCTCTAGATGTGCAGAGAAGAATGGGGGAACCTCCAGCCTCTAGATGTACAAAGAAGAATGGGGGAACCTCCAGCCTCTAGATGTACAGAGAAGAATGGGGGGGGACCTCCAGCCTCTAGATGTACAAAGAGGAATGGAGGAACCTCCAGCCTCTAGATGTACAGAGAAGAATGGATGAACCTCCAGCCTCTAGATGTACAAAGAAGAATGGGGGATCCTCCAGCCTCTAGATGTACAAAGAAGAATGGAGGAACCTCCAACCTCTAGCTGTACAAAGAAGTATGGGGGATCCTCCAGCCTCTAGATGTACAAAGAAGAATGGGGGGACCTCCAGCCTCTAAATGTACAATGAAGAATGGGGGGAACCTCCAGCCTTTAGATGTACAAAGAAGAATGGGGGAACCTCCAGCCTCTAGATGTACAGAGAAGAATGGAGGAACCTCCAACCTCTAGATGTACAAAGAAGAATGTTGGAACCTCCAGCCTCTAGATGTACAGAGAAGAATGGGGGAACCTCCAGCCTCTAGATGTACAGAGAAGAATGGAGGAACCTTCAGACTCTAGATGTGCAAAAAAAAAAAAACAGGGGAACCTCCAGCCTCTAGATATACAAAGAAGAATGAGGGGAACCTCCAGCCTCTAGATGTACAGAGAAGAATGGAGGAATCTCCAGCCTCTAAATGTACAAAGAAGAATGGAGGAACCTCCAGCCTTTAGATGTACAAAGAAGAATGGGGGAACCTCCAGCCTGTAGATGTACAGAGAAGAATGGAGGAACCTCCAACCTCTAGATGTTTAAAGAAGAATGGGGGAACCTCCAGCCTCTAGATGTACAGAGAAGAATGGGGGAACCTCCAGCCTCTAGATGTACAGAGAAGAATGGAGGAACCTCCAGCCTCTAAATGTACAAAGAAGAATGGGGGGAACCTCCAGCCTCTAGATGTACAAAGAAGAATGGAGGAACCTCCAGCCTCTAGATGTACAGAGAAGAATGGAGGAACCTCCAGCCTCTAAATGTACAAAGAAGAATGGGGGGAACCTCCAGCCTCTAGATGTACAAAGAAGAATGGAGGAACCTCCAGCCTCTAGATGTACAGAGAAGAATGGAGGAACCTTCAGACTCTAGATGTGCAAAAAAAAAACGGGGGAACCTCCAGCCTCTAGATGTACAGAGAAGAATGGGGGGACCTCCAACCTCTAGATGTTCAAAGAAGAATGGAGGAACCTCCAGCCTCTAGATGTACAGAGAAGAATGGAGGAACCTTCAGACTCTAGATGTGCAAAAAAAAAACGGGGGAACCTCCAGCCTCTAGATGTACAGAGAAGAATGGGGGGACCTCCAACCTCTAGATGTACAAGGAAGAATGGGGGATCCTCCCGCCTATAAATGTACAAAGAAGAATGGGGGAACCTCCAGCCTCTAGATGTACAGAGAAGAATGGGGGAACCTCCAGCCTCTAGATGTACAAAGAAGAATGGGGGAACCTCCAGCCTCTAGATGTACAAAGAAGAATGGGGGAACCTCCAGCCTCTAGATGTACAAAGAAGAATGGGGGAACCTCCAGCCTCTAGATGTACAAAGAAGAATGGGAGGAACCTCCAGCCTCTAGGTGTACAAAGAAGAATGGAGGAACCTCCAGCCTCTAGATGTACAAAGAAGAATGGAGGAACCTCAAGCCTCTAGATGTACAAAGAAGAATGGTGGAATCTCCAGCCTCTAGATGTAGGAAGAAGAATGGAGGAAACTTCAGACTCTAAATGTACAGAGAAGAATGGAGGAACCTCCAGCCTCTAGATGTACAAAGAAGAACGGGGGAACCTCCAGCCTCTAGATGTACAGAGAAGAATGGAGGAACCTCCAGCCTCTAGATGTACAAAGAAGAATGGGGGAACCTCCGGCCTCTAGATGTACAAAGAAGAATGGAGGAACCTCCAGCCTCTAGATGTACAAAGAGGAATGGAGGAACCTCCAGCCTCTAGATGTACAGAGAAGAATGGAGGAACCTCCAGCCTCTAGATGTACAAAGAAGAATGGAGGAACCTCCAGCCTCTAGATGTACAGAGAAGAATTGTGGAATCTCCAGCCTCTAGATGTACAAAGAAGAATGGAGGAACCTGCAGCCTCTAGATGTACAGAGAAGAATGGAGGAACCTCCAGCCTCTAGATGTACAAAGAAGAATGGAGGAACCTCCAGCCTCTAGATGTACAGAGAAGAATTGTGGAATCTCCAGCCTCTAGATGTACAGAGAAGAATAGAGGAACCTCCAGCCTCTAGATGTACAAAGAAGAATGGGGGAACCTCCAGCCTCTAGATGTACAGAGAAGAACGGGGGAACCTCCAGCCTCTAGATGTACAGAGAAGAATGGGGGAACCTCCAGCCTATAGATGTACAAAGAAGAACGGGGGAACCTCCAGCCTCTAGATGTACAGAGAAGAATGGGGGGGGGGGGGACCTCCAGCCTCTAGATGTACAAAGAGGAATGGAGGAACCTCCAGCCTCTAGATGTACAGAGAAGAATGGGGGAACCTCCGGCCTCTAGATGTACAAAGAAGAATGGAGGAACCTCCAGCCTCTAGATGTACAAAGAGGAATGGAGGAACCTCCAGCCTCTAGATGTACAAAGAGGAATGGAGGAACCTCCAGCCTCTAGATGTACAAAGAAGAATGGAGGAACCTCCAGCCTCTAGATGTACAGAGAAGAATGGGGGAACCTCCAGCCTCTAGATGTGCAAAGATGAATGGAGGAACCTCCAGCCTCTAGATGTACAAAGAAGAATGGAGAAACCTCCAGCCTCTAGAAGTACAAAGAAGAATGGGGGAACTTCCAGCCTCTATATGTACAAAAAAGAATGGGGGAACCTCCAGCCTCTAGATGTACAAAGAAGAATGGAGGAACCTCCAGCCTCCAGAGGTACAAAGACGAATGGGGGAACCTCCAGCCTCTAGATGTACAGAGAAGAATGGAGGAACCTCCAGCCTCTAGATGTACAAAGAAGAATGGAGGAGCCTCCAGTCACTTAATGTACAAAGAAGAATGGGGGAACCTCCAGCCTCTAGATGTACAAAGAAGAATGGGGGAACCTCCAGCCTCTAGATGTACATAGAAGAATGGGGGAACCTCCAGCCTCTAGATGTACAAAAAAGAATGGGGGAACCTCCAGCCTCTAGATGTACAAAGAAGAATGGAGGAACTTCCAGCCTCTAGATATACAAAGAAGAATAGGGGGAACCTCAAGCCTCTTGATGTACAAAGAAGAATAGGGGGAACCTCCAGCCTCTAGATGTACAAAGAAGAATGGTGGAATCTCCAGCTTCTAGATGTAGGAAGAAGAATGGAGGAACTTCCAGCCTCTAGATGTACAAATAAGAATGGAGGAACCTCCAGCCTCTAGATGTACAGAGAAGAATGGGGGGAACCTTCAGACTCTAGATGTACAAAGAAGAATGGGGGGACCTCCAGCCTCTAGATGTACAGAGAAGAATGGAGGAACCTCAAGCCTCTAGATGTACAAAGAAGAATGTAGGAACCTCCAGCCTCTAGATGTACAAAGAAGAATGTAGGAACCTCCAGCCTCTAGATGTACAAAGAAGAATGTAGGAACCTCCAGCCTCTAGATGTACAAAGAAGAATGTAGGAACCTCAAGCCTCTAGACCTCCAGCCTCTAGATGTACAAAGAAGAATGGAGGAACCTCAAGCCTCTAGATGTACAAAGAAGAATGAAGGAACCTCCAGCCTCTAGATGTACAGAGAAGAATGGGGGAACCTCCAGCCTCTAGATGTACAGAGAAGAATGGGGGAATCTCCAGCCTCTAGATGTACAGAGAAGAATGGGGGAACCTCCAGCCTCTAGATGTACAGAGAAGAATGGAGGTACCTCCAGCCTCTAGATGTACAAAGAAGAATGGGGGAACCTCCAGCCTCTAGATGTACAGAGAAGAATGGAGGAACCTCCAGCCTCTAGATGTGCAGAGAAGAATGGGGGAACCTCCAGCCTCTAGATGTACAAAGAAGAATGGGGGAACCTCCAGCCTCTAGATGTACAGAGAAGAATGGAGGAACCTTCAGACTCTAGATGTGCAAAGAAGAATGTTGGAACCTCCAGCCTCTAGATGTACAGAGAAGAATGGGGGAACCTCCAGCCTCTAGATGTACAGAGAAGAATGGAGGAACCTCCAACCTCTAGATGTACAAAGAAGAATGTTGGAACCTCCAGCCTCTAGATGTACAGAGAAGAATGGGGGAACCTCCAGCCTCTAGATGTACAGAGAAGAATGGAGGAACCTTCAGACTCTAGATGTGCAAAGAAGAATGTTGGAACCTCCAGCCTCTAGATGTACAGAGAAGAATGGGGGAACCTCCAGCCTCTAGATGTACAGAGAAGAATGGAGGAACCTTCAGACTCTAGATGTGCAAAAAAAAAAACAGGGGAACCTCCAGCCTCTAGATATACAAAGAAGAATGGGGGAACCTCCAGCCTCTAGATGTACAGAGAAGAATGGAGGAACCTCCAGCCTTTAAATGTACAAAGAAGAATGGAGGAACCTCCAGCCTTTAGATGTACAAAGAAGAATGGGGGAACCTCCAGCCTCTAGATGTACAGAGAAGAATGGAGGAACCTCCAACCTCTAGATGTTTAAAGAAGAATGGGGGAACCTCCAGCCTCTAGATGTACAAAGAAGAATGGGGGGAACCTCCAGCCTCTAGATGTACAAAGAAGAATGGAGGAACCTCCAGCCTCTAGATGTACAGAGAAGAATGGAGGAACCTTCAGACTCTAGATGTGCAAAAAAAAAACGGGGGAACCTCCAGCCTCTAGATGTACAGAGAAGAATGGGGGGACCTCCAACCTCTAGATGTACAAGGAAGAATGGGGGAACCTCCAGCCTATAAATGTACAAAGAAGAATGGGGGAACCTCCAGCCTCTAGATGTACAGAGAAGAATGGAGGAACCTCCAACCTCTAGATGTACAAATAAGAATGGGGGAACCTCCAGCCTCTAGATGTACAGAGAAGAATGGGGGAACCTCCAGCCTCTAGATGTACAGAGAAGAATGGAGGAACCTCCAGCCTCTAAATGTACAAAGAAGAATGGGGGGAACCTCCAGCCTCTAGATGTTCAAAGAAGAATGGAGGAACCTTCAGACTCTAGATGTGCAAAAAAAAAACGGGGGAACCTCCAGCCTCTAGATGTACAGAGAAGAATGGGGGGACCTCCAACCTCTAGATGTACAAGGAAGAATGGGGGATCCTCCAGCCTATAAATGTACAAAGAAGAATGGGGGAACCTCCAGCCTCTAGATGTACAAAGAAGAATGGGGGAACCTCCAGCCTCTAGATGTACAAAGAAGAATGGGGGAACCTCCAGCCTCTAGATGTACAAAGAAGAATGGGGGGAACCTCCAGCCTCTAGATGTACAAAGAAGAATGGAGGAACCTGCAGCCTCTAGATGTATAAAGAAGAATGGAGGAGCTTCCAGCCTCTAGATGTATAAAGAAGAATGGAGGAACCTCCAGCCTCTAGATGTACAGAGAAGAATGGAGGAACCTCCAGCCTCTAGATGTACAAAGAAGAATGGGAGAACCTACAGCCTCTAGATATACAAAGAAGAATGGGGGAACCTCCAGCCTCTAGATGTACAAAGAAGAATGGGGGAACCTCCAGCCTCTAGATGTACAAAGAAGAATGGGGGAACCTCCAGCCTCTAGATGTACAAAGAAGAATGGGGGAACCTCCCGCCTCTAGATGTACAGAGAAGAATGGGGGAACCTCCAGCCTCTAGATGTATAAAGAAGAATGGAGGAACCTCCAGCCTCTAGATGTACAAAGAAGAATGGAGGAACCTCCAGCCTCTAGATGTACAAAGAAGAATGGGGGAACCTCCCGCCTCTAGATGTACAGAGAAGAATGGGGGAACCTCCAGCCTCTAGATGTATAAAGAAGAATGGGGGAACCTCCAGCCTCTAGATGTACAAAGAAGAATGGGGGAACCTCCAGCCTCTAGATGTACAAAGAAGAATGGGGGGAATCTCCAGCCTCTAGATGTACAAAGAAGAATGGAGGAACCTCCAGCCTCTAGATATACAGAGAGGAATGGAGGTACCTCCAGCCTCTAGATGTACAGAGAAGAATGGAGGTACCTCCAGCCTCTAGATGTACAGGGAAGAATGGGGGAACCTCCAGCCTCTAGATGTACAAAGAAGAATGGGGGAACCTCCAGCCTCTATCCTCAAAATTGTCAGGTTTGGGGTAAGAACTTCAGTCTGCAGTTGCTCCATCACTTGAACCATCCCACACCCAGTAAATTACACCCTGGACTAACAGAAGATTTTTTGTAACGTAAGGCGCTGGTTGTTATGGTTATGGGTTGGCTTGTTGCGTTTCCCATCGCTTGCCTCTTGGTTTGGTATCATCCATTGTTCTGATCAGTGTTACTACTTTGGGGAGCAGACACTGCTTGGAATCATTCTAGAATCCTGGTAGAGGTTCCTAGGCTCTCATATATGTGCAGCCTCTTACCTGTCTATGATCACGGGGTCAGAGGGCGTCTCGTTGCGATTTCCACAGCTCTTTTTGTCACAGCATCGACTACAATGGTGAAAAAAAAAAAACAGTTATTAAAATAAGAGACTTTTCACCCCTGGTATATAGAAGAGAGGCCGGTCACCCAGCCCTCACAGGTCTCTGTATGACCCCTGCTTAGTTAGACAGGAGCTTCACCTCGCGCTTTTACGCAACATTTTAATATAGTTTTTCACCACTTTGATGGAAACGGTTTAGTAAATGAGGGGTCCCCGGGGGCGGCTCTGTAGATTTTGGTTCTCTACAAAGTCTCGCTGCTCATCCAAGACTCATTACCCTAAATCCTAAGTATAAATGACTCCTCCCGTCTCCCCCGACACTACGCCTGAGGGACAAACAAGGGGAGATGGTGGAGACCGTTACCAGGAAGGAGTCTCCTGAAGCCACCTGAGATGTCTCTCCAAAAACCAGGGGGGGGGGGAGAACACAATCATTGAAGATCATTGTGCGTCCTCATAGGGAGTGCTCTCCCAGCTGTGTACTGTGCCACAAACAGGTGGGGGTCCATAGGCAAGGAACATAGGGGCTTATTTACTAAGGGTCGCGGTTCACACTTTCATCTGACACTTTCATTTTCTGATTTAACAGGGATTTGTGCTGGGATTGTGTCGCATGCGATCGGATCTTGGCGCAGCTGCCCTGCTTCCATGTGACAGAAGCACGCTATCGGATTGTGTCGCATCATGTGACAGAAATTAGGGTGCGAGCCGTCGGACGATCCGACTGATTGAGACTGAGTGCGGGAATTTAACTTTCAAATTGTGTCGCAAGACAATGCACTTACATGTACCAGGAAGAGGAAGGTGAACTCCGAGTACATTATCGTCGGACATGTGAGTGCATTGTCCATGTATAATGCCCTATAATTCACTAAGATTGTGCGCCCGATATCCTGCATGTGTCGCTTCCCCGCTCAGGTCCCAGGAGTTCACCTTCTTCTTCCTGGTGCATGTAAGTGCATTGTCCGTGTATAATGCGCTGTGCGGGGAGTCACTAAGATCGTGCGCCCGATATCCTGCATGTGTCGCTTCCCCGCTCAGGTCCCAGGAGTTCACCTTCTTCTTCCTGGTGCATGTAAGTGCATTGTCCGTGTATAATGCGCTGTGTGGGGAGTCACTAAGATCGTGCGCCCGATATCCTGCATGTGTCGCTTCCCCGCTCAGGTCCCCGGAGTTCACCTTCTTCTTCCTGGTGCATGTAAGTGCATTGTCCGTGTATAATGCGCTGTGTGGGGAGTCACTAAGATCGTGCGCCCGATATCCTGCATGTGTCGCTTCCCCGCTCAGGTCCCCAGAGTTCACCTTCTTCTTCCTGGTGCATGTAAGTGCATTGTCCGTGTATAATGCGCTGTGCGGGGAGTCACTAAGATCCTGCGCCTGATATCCTGCATGTGTCGCTTCCCCGCTCAGGTCCCCGGAGTTCACCTTCTTCTTCCTGGTGCTTGTAAGTGCATTGTCCGTGTATAATGCGCTGTGCGGGGAGTCACTAAGATCCTGCGCCCGATATCCTGCATGTGTCGCTTCTCCATTCAGGTCCCCGGAGTTCACCTTCTTCCTGGTGCATGTAAGTGCATTGTCCGTGTATAATGCGTTGTACAGGGAGTCACTAAGATCCTGCGCCCCATATCCTGCTTGTGTCACTTCCCCGATCAGGTCCCCGGAGTTCACCTTCTTCTTCCTGGTGCATGTAAGTGCATTGTCCGTGTATAATGCGCTGTGCGGGGAGTCACTAAGATCCTGCGCCCGATATCCTGCATGTGTCACTTCCCCGCTCAGGTCCCCGGAGTTCACCTTCTTCCTTTTGCATCTAAGTGCATTGTCCGTGTATAATGCGCTGTGCGGGGAGTCACTAAGATCCTGCGCCCGATATCCTGCATGTGTTGCTTCCCCGCTCAGGTCCCCGAAGTTCACCTTCTTCTTCCTGGTGCATGTAAGTGCATTTTCCGTGTATAATGCGCTGTGCGGGGAGTCACTAAGATCCTGCGCCCGATATCCTGCATGTGTCACTTCCCCGCTCAGGTCCCCGGAGTTCACCTTCTTCCTGGTGCATGTAATTGCATTGTCCATGTATAATGCGCTGTGCGGGGAGTCACTAAGATCCTGCGCCCGATATCCTGCATGTGTCGCTTCCCCGCTCAGGTCCCCGGAGTTCACCTTCTTCCTTTTGCATCTAAGTGCATTGTCCGTGTATAATGCGCTGTGCGGGGAGTCACTAAGATCCTGCGCCCGATATCCTGCATGTGTTGCTTCCCCGCTCAGGTCCCCGAAGTTCACCTTCTTCTTCCTGGTGCATGTAAGTGCATTTTCCGTGTATAATGCGCTGTGCGGGGAGTCACTAAGATCCTGCGCCCGATATCCTGCATGTGTCACTTCCCCGCTCAGGTCCCCGGAGTTCACCTTCTTCCTGGTGCATGTAATTGCATTGTCCATGTATAATGCACTGTGCGGAGAGTCACTAAGATCCTGCGCCCGATATCCTGCATGTGTCGCTTCCCCGCTCAGGTCCCTGGAGTTCACCTTCTTCTTCCTGGTGCATGTAAGTGCATTGTCCGTGTATAATGCGCTGTGCGGGGAGTCACTAAGATCCTGCGCCCGATATCCTGCATGTGTCGCTCCCCCGCTCAGGTCCCCGGAGTTCTCCTTCTTCTTCTGGGTGCATGTAAGTGCATTGTCTGTGTATAATGCGCTGTGCGGGGAGTCACTAAGATCCTGCGCCTGATATCCTGCATGTGTCGCTTCCCCGTTCAGGTCCCTGGAGTTCACCTTCTTCTTCCTGGTGCATGTAAGTGCATTGTCCGTGTATAATGCGCTGTGCGGGGAGTCACTAAGATCCTGCGCCCGATATCCTGCATGTGTCGCTTCCCCTCTCAGGTCCCCGGAGTTCACCTTCTTCTTCTGGGTGCATGTAAGTGCATTGTCTGTGTATAATGCGCTGTGCGGGGAGTCACTAAGATCCTGCGGCTGATATCCTGCATGTGTCGCTTCCCCGTTCAGGTCCCTGGAGTTCACCTTCTTCTTCCTGGTGCATGTAAGTGCATTGTCTGTGTATAATGCGCTGTGCGGGGAGTCACTAAGATCCTGCGCCCGATATCCTGCATGTGTCACTTCTCCGCTCAGGTCCCCGGAGTTCACCTTCTTCTTCCTGGTGCATGTAAGTGCATTGTCCGTGTATAATGAGCTGTGCAGGGAATCACTAAGATCCTGCGCCCGATATCCTGCATGTGTCGCTTCCCCGCTCAGGTCCCTGGAGTTCACCTTCTTCTTCCTGGTGCATGTAAGTGCATTGTCCGTGTATAATGCGCTGTGCGGGGAGTCACTAAGATCCTGCGCCCGATATCCTGCATGTGTCGCTTCCCCACTCAGGTCCCCGGAGTTCACCTTCTTCTTCCTGGTGCATGTAAGTGCATTGTCCGTGTATAATGCGCTGTGCGGGGAGTCACTAAGATCCTGCACCCGATATCCTGCATGTGTCACTTCCCCGCTCAGGTCCCCGGAGTTCACCTTCTTCTTCCTTGTGCATGTAAGTTCTTGGTCGTGCGCCACAATTTGAAAGTTAAATCCTGTGCTTAGTCCGAATCAGTCGGCCCGTCCCCTAATTTCTGTCGCATGATGCGACACAATCCGATTGCGTGCGACACAATGCCAGCACAAACCCCTCTTAAACACCTGTCAAAGCCACGCCAATCCCGAAACCGTTGGAAAGTCCAACGAAAGTGTGATCCGCGAAGATTTGTAAATAAGCCCCACTGTGTTTGTCTACAATTGTGTTTGATACTACACTACGGTAATGCAGAAATTTAGGTCATTCCAAGGGGTTCTCTTACTTTTTATATGCCCCATACATATCATGGATAGATCCCCCAATGTGATGATGACAGCTGCCTACAGGCAACATTATGCAAAGTTTCCAGGATGGGATAAGGATAACCGCGCCTCTTTTAGCTCCTTGTAAGGCAGCTCTCTTGACATCAAGGGTGTGACCACCCTCTCCTCCTGACTACGACTACAGGTCATACTGAAGCCGTACTGTTCTTCTGGGACCCTAGGTGAAGTGGGGTTGAGCACCTTAATAGCAAGTGCTACTCACTGCTCCTCTTCAAGGGAATGAAGACTAACATTCTACCCCGTGCCTCCTGTATCTATCGGTAGGACGCTCTGCAGGATGTGAGGACCCCATCTCCACCAGCTCAGATGTCACTACACACATCCATGTGGATGTGTGTCCATCACCTCTGTAACAATCCCCATTATAACACACTAGCCTCTCTCCAATCCCCATCACCCACCCCCATTTCTTTCCCCTCCGCCCTCAACATCTCAGATAAGATTGAGAGGTTTGGACTTTCCCCTAAATCCTCGGACCCCTGAGATCATGAATTCCTGGTGCATTGTTCAGCGCTGGAGACGGAGGTGACTCCACCCAATGATACCGAGGAGCAGCCGACCACAGCCCTTCAGGGGGCGTATGGTTAACCCCACAAAGACCAGGAGAGAGATAAGAAAGATGAAACACAAGCTTCATCTCCCAGGATATGGAGGAGAGGACATCCGTGTCTCAAACATTTCACACAAACTATGTACATAGAGATACATCAGGTCCTCAACTCCAGTCACTTCTAAAGCTGCACTGAGAGGCTCCGAGCCGAGTAACAGAGATGAACCTACGTGATGAGAAGACCACATGTTCTTGCCCCCACCCTGACCTACGAGACCCTTCTCAGCAGAGGCCAGAGAGAAAATGTGCAGGAGGTTACGGGGCCCCTCAGATTTACGATATCAGTCCCCAAACATTACAGCAGCAGAAGACCTACCTGCACATGATCTCATGGGTCAGCAGAACACGACACATCTCCGGGTTCTTGTCCTGTCCCTCATAGATGATTGGCTAAAACCAAAAGACATCACAGTTATACAATATACAACCCAAGAGAACGTACCTGGACCTCATGGGTCGCCCTCCAGAAGGAGAAAGGATCAGGAGCTGAGGCCAACCACTACAAAAGCCAAAACTAAAATGGGAAATTATAAACAACATGGGCGGTAAAAAACCTACTGATGACATCATCCCCCACTATAACAATCACATCTACATCCTGATGACATCATCCCCCACTATAACAATCACATCTGCCATCCTGATGACCTCATCCACCACTACAACAATCACATCTACCATCCTGACGACCTCATCCCCCACTACAACAATCACATCTACCATCCTGATGACATCATCCACCACTACAACAATCACATCTACCATCCTGATGACATCATCCACCACTACAACAATCACATCTACCATCCTGATGACCTCCTCCACCACTACAACAATCACATGTACCATCCTGATGACCTCATCCACCACTACAACAATCACATGTACCATCCTGATGACCTCATCCACCACTACAACAATCACATCTGCCATCCTGATGACATCATCCACCACTACAACAATCACATCTGCCATCCTGATGACATCATCCACCACTACAACAATCACATCTGCCATCCTGATGACATCATCCACCACTACAACAATCACATCTACCATCCTGATGACATCATCCACCTCTACAACAATCACATCTACCATCCTGATGACATCATCCACCACTACAACAATCACATCTACCATCCTGATGACATCATCCCCCACTACAACAATCACATCTACCATCCTGATGACATCATCCACCACTACAACAATCACATCTGCCATCCTGATGACCTCATCCACCACTACAACAATCACATCTGCCATCCTGATGACATCATCCACCACTACAACAATCACATCTACCATCCTGATGACATCATCCACCACTACAACAATCACATCTACCATCCTGATGACATCATCCACCGCTACAACAATCACATCTACCATCCTGATGACCTCATCCATCATTACAACAATCACATCTACCATCCTGATGACATCATCCACCACTACAACAATCACATCTACCATCCTGATGACATCATCCACCGCTACAACAATCACATCTACCATCCTGATGACCTCATCCACCAGTACAACAATCACATCTACCATCCTGATGACATCATCCACCACTACAACAATCACATCTACCATCCTGATGACATCATCCACCACTACAACAATCACATCTACCATCCTGACGACCTCATCCCCCACTATAACAATCACATCTACCATCCTGATGACCTCATCCACCACTATAACAATCACATCTACCATCCTGATGACATCATCCACCACTACAACAATCACATCTACCATCCTGATGACATCATCCACACCTACAACAATCACATCTACCAACCTGATGACATCATCCACACCTACAACAATCACATCTACCAACCAGACGACATCATTGATTACTATTCACCTATTCTAACAATCTGAGGATATCACACAATTTTGTGTTTACCTCATCTTATCTCCGGTGACATCATATAACCACACAATGACCCAATCTTACCCTCTGATGACGGCACATAACCTTCTGACTACCTTAAATATCCTTCATCAGATAACCCTCTGATGAGCTGAAACCACGCACTGATGACATCACACAACCATAGGTACTAAATGGTAGAGGTGGTGGCTTCAATGACATCACGTGACCTTCTGATGACCTTATCTATTACTATGATGACATCCCATCGAAGTGAATGATTGTTACGTCACCCAGCAGATCTCCTTCACTGTGATGGGAGTCACATCACCAGCAGAGTGCAGCCAACTGGCCGATGACAGGAAGAAACATTTCTATAGAGGGGGCGGAGCTGTGACTACCATCCTTTCCTGTGGAGCTAGTCTCACATTGTTGGAACCTACCAGCTTGGACATGGAGTCGATGAGCCGTACATAGAGATCCTGCTCTGTCCTAAGCCCTGGAAGATACAAGAAACATGGATGTGTATGTTAACGATTAGCCATACCTAGGGGAGGGAGCAGTGTGGTATTATCTGGTATTGATTAGCCATGCTTAGGAGGGAGGGGATTATCGTTTTATGTGGTATTGATTGGCCATATCTTGGGGGAGGGAGCAGTATGTTGTTATCTGGTATTGACTAGCTGTGCTGGGGGGGGGCATTGTCTGCGAGGGGCACAGTGTGGTGTTATCTGCTATTGATTAGCCAGGCCTGTGGGTAGGGAGCATTGTGGTGTTATCTGGTATTAATTAGCCATGCTTGGGAGAGGGACCAGTGTATTGTTATCTTGTATTAATTAGCCATGCCTGATAATAGGGCGCAGTGTGGTGTATTGATTAGTTATGTCTGGGAGGGGGCACAGTGTGGTGCTATCTTGAACTGATTAGTCATGTCTGGGAGGGGGCAAAGTGTGGTGTTATCTTGTATTGATTAGTTATATCTGGAGGGGGCATTGTGGTGCTATCTGCCATTGATTAGCCAGGCTTGTGGGTAGAGAGCATTGTGGAGTTATCTGGTATTAATTAGGCACGTCTGGGAGGGGGCACATTGTGGTGTTAATTGGTATTGACTAGCCAGGCCTCAGGGTAGAGCGCAGTGTGGTGTTATCTTGTATTGATTAGTCATGCCTGGGAGGGACACAGTGTGGTGTTATCTTGTATTGATTAGTTATATCTGGGAGGGGCACAGTGTGGTTTTATCTTGTATTGATTAGTCATGTCTGAAAGGGAGCACAGTGTGGTGTTATCATGTATTGATTAGTCATGTCTAGGAGGGGGCACAGTGTGGTGTTATCTGGTATTGAATAGTCATGTCTGGGAGGGGGCACAGTGTGGTGTTATCTTGTATTGATTAGTCATGTCTAGGAGGGGGCACAGTGTGGTGTTATCTGGTATTGATTAGCCAAGCCTGGGGATAGGGGGCAGAGATCCTTACCATTGCTGTAGAGGAGCTGCAGCCTATAGTGGATGCCATTGTTAGTTTTCTCGCCACTTTGTTCCTGTGAAGCAGAAATATTCAGTCATCGCACCAAGATAAAACTAAGTAGGTGATCCCTGATACTCCACAAGATCACATCGTATACAAAGGGAGGTCCCCCTTACATATCCTGCACACACATCACCTGGGGTACAGAGGGAGGACCCCCCAAACATCACCTGGGGTACAGAGGGAGGACCCCCCAAATATCACCTGGGGTACAGAGGGAGGACCCCACACACATACATCATCAGGCGTATGGAGGGAGGATCCCCCCTGCACACACATCCCCCGGGGTACAGAGGGACGACCCACCACACATACATCACCTGGGGTACAGAGGGAGGACCCCCCAAACACACATCCCCCGGGGTACAAAGGGCGGACCCCCCACACACACATCCCCCGGGGTACAGAGGGAGGATCCCCCACACATACATCACCTGGAGTACAGAGGGAGGATCCCACACACATACATCACCCGGGGTACAGAAGGAGGACCACCACATACATCACCTGGGGTACAGAGGGAGGACCCCCAAACATACATCACCCGGGGTACAGAAGAAGGACCCCCACACACATCACCCAGGGTACAGAGGGAGGAGCCCCCCTGCACACATCCCCCGGGGTACAGAAGGAGGACCCCCCCAACACACATCCCCCGGGGTACAGAAGGAGGACCCCCACACACATCACCCGGGGTACAGAGGGAGGACCCCCCTGCACACATCCCCCGGGGTACAGAGGGAGGTCCCCCCCAACACACATCCCCCGGGGTACAGAAGGAGGACCCCCACACATACATAACCCAGGGTACAGAGGGAGGATCCCCCACACATACATCACCCGCGGTACAGAAGGAGGACCCACACACACATCACCTGGGGTACAGAGGGAGGATCCCCCACACATACATCCCCCGGGGTGCAGAGGGAGGATCCCCCACACATACATCACCCGCGGTACAGAAGGAGGACCCCCACACATACATCACCCGGGGTACAGAGGGAGGATCCCCCACACACACATCACCCGGGGTACAGAAGGAGGACCCCCCACACACATCCCCCGGGGTACAGAGGGAGGATCCCCCACACATACATCACCCGGGGTACAGAGGGAGGATCCCCCACACATACATCACCCGGGGTGCAGAGGGAGGATCCCCCACACATACATCACCCGCGGTACAGAAGGAGGACCCCCACACATACATCACCCGGGGTACAGAGGGAGGATCCCCCACACATACATCACCCGGGGTACAGAGGGAGGATCCCCCACACATACATCACCTGGGGTACAGAGGGAGGATCCCCCACACATACATCCCCCGGGGTACAGAGGGAGGATCCCCCACACATACATCACCCAGGGTACAGAGGGAGAATCCCCCACACATACATCACCCGCGGTACAGAAGGAGGACCCCCACACATACATCACCCGGGGTACAGAGGGAGGATCCCCCACACATACATCACCCGGGGTACAGAGGGAGGATCCCCCACACATACATCACCTGGGGTACAGAGGGAGGATCCCCCACACATACATCACCCGCGGTACAGAAGGAGGACCCCCACACATACATCCCCCGGGGTACAGAGGGAGGATCCCCCACACATACATCACCCGGGGTACAGAGGGAGGACCCCCCACACACACATCCCCCGGGGTACAGAGGGAGGATCCCCCACACATACATCCCCCGGGGTACAGAAGGAGGACCCCCACACATACATCACCCGGGGTACAGAAGGAGGACCCCCCACACATACATCACCCGGGGTACAGAAGGAGGACCCCCCACACACATCACCTGGGGTACAGAAGGAGGACCCCCCACACATACATCACCCGGGGTACAGAGGGAGGACCCCCCACACATACATCACCCGGGGTACAGAGGGAGGACCCCCCACACATACATCACCCGGGGTACAGAAGGAGGACCCCCACACATACATCACCCGGGGTGCAGAAGGAGGACCCCCACAGACACATCCCCTGGGGTACAGAAGGAGGACCACCACATACATCACCCGGGGTACAGAAGGAGGACCCCCACACACATCACCCAGGGTACAGAGGGAGGACCCCCCACACATACATCACCCGGGGTACAGAAGGAGGACCCCCACACACATCACCCAGGGTACAGAGGGAGGACCCCCCACACATACATCACCCGGGGTACAGAAGGAGGACCCCCCACACACACATCCCCCGGGGTACAGAAGGAGGACCCCCCACACATACATCACCTGGGGTACAGAAGGAGGACCCCCAAACACATCACCTGGGGTACAGAAGGAAGACCCCCACACACATCACCTGGGGTACAGAAGGAGGACCCCCAAACACATCACCTGGGGTACAGAAGGAGGACCCCCAAACACATCACCAGGGGTACAAAGGGAGGACCCCCCACACACACATCCCCCGGGGTACAGAAGGAGGACCCCCACACACATCACCTGGGGTACAGAGGGAGGACCCCCCACGCATACATCACCCGGGGTACAGAAGGAGGACCCCCACACACATCACCCGGGGTACAGAGGGAGGATCCCCCACACATACATCACCCGGGGTACAGAAGGAGGACCCCCACACACATCACCTGGGCTACAGAGGGAGGACCCCCTGCACACATCCCCCGGGGTACAGAGGGAGGTCCCCCCCACACACACATCCCCTGGGGTACAGAAGGAGGACCACCACATACATCACCTGGGGTACAGAGGGAGGACCCCCCAAACATACATCACCCGGGGTACAGAAGGAGGACCCCTACACACATCACCCGGGGTACAGAGGGAGGACCCCCCACACATACATCACCTGGGATACAGAGGGAGGACCCACCACACATCCCCTGGGGTACAGAGGGAGGACCCCCCACACATACATCACCCGGGGTACAGAGGGAGGATACCCCACACATACATCACCCGGGGTACAGAAGGAGGACCCCCACACACATCACCCGGGGTACAGAGGGAGGACCCCCACACATCACCTGGGGTACAGAGGGAGGACCCCCCACACATACATCACCTGGGGTACAGAAGGAGGACCCCCACACACATCCTCCGGGGTACAGAGGGAGGACCCACCACACATACATCACCTGGGGTACAGAGGGAGGACCCCCCACACACACATCCCCCGGGGTACAGAGGGAGGATCCCCCACACATACATCACCTGGGGTACAGAGGGAGGATCCCCCACACATACATCACCTGGAGTACAGAGGGAGGATCCCCCACACATACATCACCTGGAGTACAGAGGGAGGATCCCCCACACATACATCCCCCGGGGTACAGAGGGAGGACCCCCCACACACATCCCCCGGGGTACAGAGGGAGGACCCCCCACACACACATCCCCCGGGGTACAGAGGGAGGATCCCCCACACATACATCCCCCGGGGTACAGAGGGAGGATCCCCCACACATACATCACCTGGGGTACAGAGGGAGGATCCCCCACACATACATCCCCCGGGGTACAGAGGGAGGATCCCCCACACATACATCACCTGGGGTACAGAGGGAGGACCCCCCACACACATCCCCCGGGGTACCGAGGGAGGAACCCCCACACACACATCCCCCGGGGTACAGAGGGAGGACCCCCCACACACACATCCCCCGGGGTACAGAGGGAGGATCCCCCACACATACATCCCCCGGGGTACAGAGGGAGGATCCCCCACACATACATCACCTGGGGTACAGAGGGAGGACCCCCCCACACATACATCACCCGGGGTACAGAGGGAGGATCCCCCACACATACATCCCCCGGGGTACAGAAGGAGGATCCCCCACACATATATCACCCGGGGTACAGAGGGAGGATCCCACACACATACATCACCCGGGGTACAGAGGGAGGACCCCCACACACATCACCCGGGGTACAGAGGGAGGATCCCCCACACATACATCACCTGGGGTACAGAGGGAGGATCCCCCTCACAAACATCACCCGGGGTACAGAAGGAGGACACCCCACACATACATCCCCCGGGGTACAGAGGGAGGACCCCCCCACACACACATCCCCCGGGGTACAGAGGGAGGATCCCCCACAAATACATCACCTGGGGTACAGAAGGAGGACCCCCAAACACATCACCTGGGGTACAGAGGGAAGACCCCCCACACATACATCACCTGGAGTACAGAGGGAGGACCCCCCCCACACATACATCACCCAGGGTACAGAAGGAGGACCACCACATACATCACCTGGGGTACAGAGAGAGGCCCCCCCCACACACATCACCTGGGGTACAGAGAGAGGCCCCCCCCACACACATCACCTGGGGTACAGAAGGAGTACCCCCAAACACATCACCTGGGGTACAGAAGGAGGACCCCCCACACACATCACCTGGCGTACAGAAGGAGGACCCCCCATACATCACCTGGGGTACAGAGGGAGGACCCCCCACACATACATCACCCGGGGTACAGAAGGAGGACCACCACATACATCACCTGGGGTACAGAGGGAGGACCCCCACACATACATCACCCGGGGTACAGAAGGAGGACCACCACATACATCACCCGGGGTACAGAGGGAGGACCCCCCACACACATCACCTGGGGTACAGAAGGAGGACTCCCACACACATCACCTGGCATACAGAAGGAGGACCCCCCATACATCACCTGGGGTACAGAGAGAGGCCCCCCCACACACATCACCTGGGGTACAGAAGGAGGACCCCCCATACATCACCTGGGGTACAGAGGGAGGACCTACCCTGCACACACACCATCAGGCGTACGGAGGGAGGACCCCCACACACACATCCCCCGAGGTACACAGGGAGGACCCCCCATATATCCTCCAGGGTACAGAGGGATGACCCCCTGCACACACACATCCCCCGAGGTAAACAGGGAGGCCCCCCCATAAACATCATATCTTGCCTTGTCTTTTTCTACAAAGTCGATGAAGGACGTCCTCTCGATCTCCACCGGCTGCCCCTGCCGGTCGTACAGCGCCAGGACAAAATGGAAGAAGTTGGATTTTCGGAGGTTGGAGGGCGGCTGCTTCTCGAAGTGAGCCCTGGCCAGACCGATCCCACTGTGAGGGGAGACAAGAGGGGGCACAGGTCATGGCCAACCCCAGCTACAGGGGGCAACATGGTACACAGCACAGGAGCCCATGTGATACCTGTACATGGTGATACAGAATACGCTGAGATACATGGTGATACAGAATACGCTGAGATACATGGTGGTACAGAATACGCTGAGATACATGGTGATACAGGACGGTGATACGCTGAGATACATGGTGATACAGAATACGCTGAGATACATGGTGATACAGGACGGTGATACGCTGAGATACATGGTGGTACAGGATAAGAATACGCTGAGATACATGGTGGTACAGGATAGTGATATGCTGAGATACATGGTGGTACAGGATAGTGATACACTGAGATACATGGTGATACAGGACGGTGATACGCTGAGATACATGGCGGTACAGGATAGTGATACGCTGAGATACATGGTGATACAGGATGGTGATACGCTGAGATACATGGTGATACAGGATAGTGATACGCTGAGATACATGGTGGTACAGGATAGTGATATGCTGAGATACATGGTGGTACAGGATAGTGATACGCTGAGATACATGGTGATACAGGACGGTGATACGCTGAGATACATGGCGGTACAGGATAGTGATACGCTGAGATACATGGTGATACAGGATGGTGATACGCTGAGATACATGGTGATACAGGATAGTGATACGCTGAGATACATGGTTTTACAGGATAGTGATATGCTGAGATACATGGTGGTACAGGATAGTGATACGCTGAGATACATGGTGGTACAGGATAGTGATACGCTGAGATACATGGTGATACAGGATAGTGATACGCTGAGATACATGGTGATACAGGACGGTGATACGCTGAGATACATGGTTTTACAGGATAGTGATATGCTGAGATACATGGTGGTACAGGATAGTGATACGCTGAGATACATGGTGATACAGGACGGTGATACGCTGAGATACATGGTGGTACAGGATAGTGATACGCTAAGATACATGGTGGTACAGGATAGTGATACGCTGAGATACTTGGTGATACAGGACGGTGATACACTGAGATACATGGTGGTACAGGATAGTGATACGCTGAGATACTTGGTGATACAGGACGGTGATACACTGAGATACATGGTGGTACAGGATAGTGATACGCTGAGATACATGGTGATACAGGACGGTGATACACTGAGATACATGGCGGTACAGGATAGTGATACGCTGAGATACATGGTGGTACAGGATAGTGATACGCTAAGATACATGGTGGTACAGGATAGTGATATGCTGAGATACATGGTGGTACAGGATAGTGATACGCTGAGATACATGGTGATACAGGACGGTGATACGCTGAGATACATGGTGGTACAGGATAGTGATACGCTGAGATACATGGTGATACAGGATGGTGATACGCTGAGATACATGGTGGTACAGGATAGTGATACACTGAGATACATGGTGATACAGGACGGTGATACGCTGAGATACATGGTGGTACAGGATAGTGATACGCTGAGATACATGGTGATACAGGATGGTGATACGCTGAGATACATGGTGATACAGGATAGTGATACGCTGAGATACATGGTGGTACAGGATAGTGATACGCTGAGATACATGGTGGTACAGGATAGTGATATGCTGAGATACATGGTGGTACAGGATAGTGATACACTGAGATACATGGTGATACAGGACGGTGATACGCTGAGATACATGGCGGTACAGGATAGTGATACGCTGAGATACATGGTGATACAGGATAGTGATACGCTGAGATACATGGTGGTACAGGATAGTGATACGCTGAGATACATGGCGGTACAGGATAGTGATACGCTGAGATACATGGTGATACAGGATGGTGATACGCTGAGATACATGGTGATACAGGATAGTGATACGCTGAGATACATGGTGGTACAGGATAGTGATATGCTGAGATACATGGTGGTACAGGATAGTGATACACTGAGATACATGGTGATACAGGACGGGGATACGCTGAGATACATGGCGGTACAGGATAGTGATACGCTGAGATACATGGTGATACAGGATGGTGATACGCTGAGATACATGGTGATACAGGATAGTGATACGCTGAGATACATGGTTTTACAGGATAGTGATATGCTGAGATACATGGTGGTACAGGATAGTGATACGCTGAGATACATGGTGGTACAGGATAGTGATACGCTGAGATACATGGTGATACAGGACGGTGATACGCTGAGATACATGGTGGTACAGGATAGTGATATGCTGAGATACATGGTGGTACAGGATAGTGATACACTGAGATACATGGTGATACAGGACGGTGATACGCTGAGATACATGGTGATACAGGATAGTGATACGCTGAGATACATGGTTTTACAGGATAGTGATATGCTGAGATACATGGTGGTACAGGATAGTGATACGCTGAGATACATGGTGGTACAGGATAGTGATACGCTGAGATACATGGTGATACAGGACGGTGATACGCTGAGATACATGGTTTTACAGGATAGTGATATGCTGAGATACATGGTGGTACAGGATAGTGATACGCTGAGATACATGGTGATACAGGACGGTGATACGCTGAGATACATGGTGGTACAGGATAGTGATACGCTAAGATACATGGTGGTACAGGATAGTGATACGCTGAGATACTTGGTGATACAGGACGGTGATACACTGAGATACATGGTGGTACAGGATAGTGATACGCTGAGATACATGGTGATACAGGACGGTGATACGCTGAGATACATGGTGGTACAGGATAGTGATACGCTAAGATACATGGTGGTACAGGATAGTGATACGCTGAGATACATGGTGATACAGGACGGTGATACACTGAGATACATGGTGATACAGGACGGTGATACGCTGAGATACATGGTTTTACAGGATAGTGATATGCTGAGATACATGGTGGTACAGGATAGTGAAACACTGAGATACATGGTGATACATGATAGTGATATGCTGAGATACACGGTGGTACAGGATAGTGATACATGGTAATACAGTGCAACATCTCCCACCGGGGCCTTTTCTTGGGGCCTGGAGACAGCCGGGGCCCAGAATACTGCTTGCTATGGGAACCGGAGGACTGTCCTACAGCCTGGCAGCTCTCCAGCAGGTGGTGTGTGAAAGAAATTAGATGAGGGAGAGGCTGTGGTACTGGTTCTTCCTGGGCAACCCCAGAGTACCTAGGTAATGGAGAAGCCTGTGGTGGTAACAGCCGTATCCAGGGATCAGACAGAGGCAACGCTGTGCAAATCAACTTACAATTCTTTATTGAACAGCATGCAACGGACAAAAATGAAGAACAGTAGGTTTCAGCAAGCTGGGGAGCCGGTGGGAGATGGTCTGCATGAAGGTTAAACTCAGACTGGTAGTAACTGCCTGCTGGTCTGTCCAGTATATCAGGAGACCTCACACTACAGCCGATGTCCAGTATATCAGGAGACCTCACACTACAGCCGATGTCCAGTATATCAGGAGACCTCACACTACAGCCGATGTGCAGTATAACAGGAGACCTCACACTACAGCCGATGTCCAGTATATCAGGAGACCTCACACTACAGCCGATGTCCAGTATATCAGGAGACCTCACACTACAGCCGATGTCCAGTATAACAGGAGACCTCACACTACAGCCGATGTACAGTATATCAGGAGACCTCACACTACAGCCGATGTCCAGTATATCAGGAGACCTCACACTACAGCCGATGTCCAGTATATCAGGAGACCTCACACTACAGCCGATGTCCAGTATAACAGGAGACCTCACACTACAGCCGATGTCCAGTATATCAGGAGACCTCACACTACAGCCCATGTCCAGTATATCAGGAGACCTCACACTACAGCCGATGTCCAGTATATCAGGAGACCTCACACTACAGCCGATGTCCAGTATATCAGGGGACCTCACACTACAGCCGATGTGCAGTATAACAGGAGACATCACACTACAGCCGATGTCCAGTATAACAGGAGACATCACACTACAGCCGATGTCCAGTATAACAGGAGACCTCACACTACAGCCGATGTCCAGTATATCAGGGGACCTCACACTACAGCCGATGTGCAGTATAACAGGAGACATCACACTACAGCCGATGTCCTGTGTATCAGGAGACCTCACACTACAGCCGATGTCCAGTATAACAGGAGACATCACACTACAGCCGATGTCCAGTATAACAGGGGACCTCACACTACAGCCGATGTCCAGTATATCAGGAGACCTCACACTACAGCCGATGTCCAGTATATCAGGAGACCTCACACTACAGCCGATGTCCAGTATAACAGGAGACATCACACTACAGCCGATGTCCAGTATATCAGGAGACCTCACACTACAGCCGATGTCCAGTATATCAGGAGACCTCACACTACAGCCGATGTACAGTATATCAGGAGACCTCACACTACAGCCGATGTCCAGTATAACAGGAGACCTCACACTACAGCCGATGTCCAGTATATCAGGAGACCTCACACTACAGCCGAAGTCCAGTATATCAGGAGACCTCACACTACAGCCGATGTCCAGTATATCAGGAGACCTCACACTACAGCCGAAGTCCAGTATATCAGGAGACCTCACACTACAGCCGATGTCCAGTATATCAGGAGACCTCACACTACAGCCAATGTCCAGTATAACAGGAGACCTCACACTACAGCCGATGTCCAGTATATCAGGAGACCTCACACTACAGCCGATGTCCAGTATATCAGGAGACCTCACACTACAGCCGAAGTCCAGTATATCAGGAGACCTCACACTACAGCCGATGTCCAGTATATCAGGAGACCTCACACTACAGCCAATGTCCAGTATAACAGGAGACCTCACACTACAGCCGATGTCCAGTATATCAGGAGACCTCACACTACAGCCGATGTCCAGTATATCAGGAGACCTCACACTACAGCCAATGTCCAGTATATCAGGAGACCTCACACTACAGCCGATGTCCAGTGTATCAGGAGACCTCACACTACAGCCGATGTCCAGTATATCAGGAGACCTCACACTACAACCGATGTCCAGTATATCAGGAGACCTCACACTACAACCGATGTCCAGTATAACAGGAGACCTCACACTACAGCCGATGTCCAGTATATCAGGAGACCTCACACTACAGCCGATGTCCAGTATATCAGGAGACCTCACACTACAGCCGAAGTCCAGTATATCAGGAGACCTCACACTACAGCCGATGTCCAGTGTATCAGGAGACCTCACACTACAGCCGATGTCCAGTATATCAGGAGACCTCACACTACAGCCGATGTCCAGTATATCAGGAGACCTCACACTACAGCCGATGTCCAGTATATCAGGAGACCTCACACTACAGCCGATGTCCAGTATATCAGGAGACCTCACACTACAGCCGATGTCCAGTATATCAGGAGACCTCACACTACAGCCAATGTCCAGTATATCAGGAGACCTCACACTACAGCCAATGTCCAGTATATCAGAAGACCTCACACTACAGCCGATGTCCAGTATATCAGGAGACCTCACACTACAGCCGATGTCCAGTATAACAGGAGACCTCACACTACAGCCGATGTCCAGTATATCAGGAGACCTCACACTACAGCCGATGTCCAGTATATCAGGAGACCTCACTCTACAGCCGATGTCCAGTATAACAGGAGACCTCACACTACAGCCGATGTCCAGTATATCAGGAGACCTCACACTACAGCCGATGTCCAGTATAACAGGAGACCTCACACTACAGCCGATGTCCAGTATATCAGGAGACCTCACACTACAGCCGATGTCCAGTATATCAGGAGACCTCACACTACAGCCGATGTCCAGTATAACAGGAAACCTCACACTACAGCCGATGTCCATTATATCAGGAGACCTCACACTACAGCCAATGTACAGTATATAAGGGGACCTCACACTACAGCCGATATCCAGTATAACAGGAAACCTCACACTACAGCCGATGTCCAGTATATCAGGAGACCTCACACTACAGCAGATGTCCAGTATATCAGGAGACCTCACACTACAGCCGATGTCCAGTATATCAGGAGACCTCACACTACAGCCAATGTCCAGTATATCAGGAGACCTCACACTACAGCAGATGTCCAGTATAACAGGAGACCTGACACTACAGCCGATGTCCAGTATATCAGGAGACCTCACACTACAGCCGATGTCCAGTGTATCAGGAGACGTCACACTACAGCCGATGTCCAGTATATCAGGAGACCTCACACTACAGCCGATGTCTAGTATATCAGGAGACCTCACACTACAGCCGATGTCCAGTATATCAGGAGACCTCACACTACAGCCAATGTCCAGTATATCAGGAGACCTCACACTACAGCAGATGTCCAGTATATCAGGAGACCTCACACTACAGCCGATGTCCAGTATATCAGGAGACCTCACACTACAGCCGATGTCCAGTGTATCAGGAGACCTCAAACTACAGCCGATGTCCAGTATATAAGGGGACCTCACACTACAGCCGATGTCTAGTATATCAGGAGACCTCACACTACAGCCGATGTCCAGTATATCAGGAGACCTCACACTACAGCCAATGTCCAGTATATCAGGAGACCTCACACTACAGCAGATGTCCAGTATATCAGGAGACCTCACACTACAGCCGATGTCCAGTATATCAGGAGACCTCACACTACAGCCGATGTCCAGTGTATCAGGAGACCTCACACTACAGCCGATGTCCAGAATAACAGGAGACCTCACACTACAGCCGATGTCCAGTATATCAGGAGACCTCACACTACAGCCGATGTCCAGTGTATCAGGAGACGTCACACTACAGCCGATGTCCAGTATATCAGGAGACCTCACACTACAGCCGATGTCTAGTATATCAGGAGACCTCACACTACAGCCGATGTCCAGTATGACCAGTATGTCCAGTATAACAGGAGACCTCACACTACAGCCGATGTCCAGGATATCAGGAGACCTCACACTACAGCCGATATCCGGTACATCAGGAGACCTCACACTACAGCCGATGTCCAGTATATCAGGAGACCTCACACTACAGCCGATGTCTGTATATCAGGAGACCTCACACTACAGCCGATGTACAGTATATCAGGAGACCTCACACTACAGCCGATGTCAAGTATATCAGGAGACCTCACACTACAGCCAATGTCCAGTATATCAGGAGACCTCACACTACAGCCGATGTCCAGGATATCAGGAGACCTCACACTACAGCCGATATCCAGTACATCAGGAGACCTCACACTACAGCCGATATACTAGTCCTGATATACTAGTGTGAGACCTCACACTACAGCCGATGTCCAGTATAACAGGAGACCTCACAATACAGCCGATGTCCAGTATATCAGGAGACCTCACACTACAGCCGATGTCCAGTATATCAGGAGACCTCACACTACAGCCGATGTCCAGTATATCAGGAGACCTCACACTACAGCCGATGTCCAGTATATGAGGAGACCTCACACTACAGCCGATGTCCAGTATATCAGGAGACCTCACACTACAGCCGATGTACAGTATATCAGGAGACCTCACACTACAGCCGATGTCCAGTATATCAGGAGACCTCACACTACAGCCGATGTCCAGTATATCAGGAGACCTCACACTACAGCCAATGTACAGTATATCAGGAGACCTCACACTACAGCCGATGTCCAGGATATCAGGAGACCTCACACTACAGCCGATATCCAGTACATCAGGAGACCTCACACTACAGCCGATGTCCAGTATATCAGGAGACCTCACACTACAGCCGATGTCCAGTATAACAGGAGACCTCACACTACAGCCGATGTCCAGTGTATCAGGAGACCTCACACTACAGCCGATGTCCAGTATATCAGGAGACCTCACACTACAGCCGATATCCAGTACATCAGGAGACCTCACACTACAGCCGATGTCCAGAATAACAGGAGACCTCACACTACAGCCGATGTCCAGGATATCAGGAGACCTCACACTACAGCCGATGTCCAGTATATCAGGAGACCTCACACTACAGCCGATGTCCAGTATATCAGGAGACCTCACACTACAGCCGATGTCCAGTATATCAGGATACCTCACACTACAGCCGATGTCCAGTATATCAGGAGACCTCACACTACAGCCGATGTCCAGTATATCAGGAGACCTCACACTACAGCCGATGTCCAGTGTATCAGGAGACCTCACACTACAGCCGATGTCCAGTGTATCAGGAGACCTCACACTACAGCCGATGTCCAGTGTATCAGGAGACCTCACACTACAGCCGATATCCAGTACATCAGGAGACCTCACACTACAGCCGATGTCCAGTATAACAGGAGACCTCACACTACAGCCGATGTCCAGTATATCAGGAGACCTCACACTACAGCCGATGTCCAGTATATCAGGAGACCTCACACTACAGCCGATGTCCAGTATAACAGGAGACCTCACACTACAGCCGATGTCCAGTATATCAGGAGACCTCACACTACAGCCGATGTCCAGTATAACAGGAGACCTCACACTACAGCCGATGTCCAGTATATCAGGAGACCTCACACTACAGCCGATGTCCAGTATATCAGGAGACCTCACACTACAGCCGATGTACAGTATATCAGGATACCTCACACTACAGCCAATGTCCAGTATATCAGGATACCTCACACTACAGCCGATGTCCAGTATATCAGGAGACCTCACACTACAGCCGATGTACAGTATATCAGGATACCTCACACTACAGCCAATGTCCAGTATATCAGGAGACCTCACACTACAGCCGATGTCCAGTATATCAGGAGACCTCACACTACAGCCGATGTCCAGTGTATCAGGAGACCTCACACTACAGCCGATGTCCAGTATATCAGGAGACCTCACACTACAGCCGATGTCCAGTATAACAGGAGACCTCACACTACAGCCGATGTCCAGTGTATCAGGAGACCTCACACTACAGCCGATGTCCAGTATATCAGGAGACCTCACACTACAGCCGATATCCAGTACATCAGGAGACCTCACACTACAGCCGATGTCCAGTATATCAGGAGACCTCACACTACAGCCGATGTACAGTATATCAGGATACCTCACACTACAGCCAATGTCCTGTATATCAGGATACCTCACACTACAGCCGATGTCCAGTATAACAGGAGACCTCACACTACAGCCGATGTACAGTATATCAGGAGACCTCACACTACAGCCGATGTCCAGTATAACAGGAGACCTCACACTACAGCCGATGTCCAGTGTATCAGGAGACCTCACACTACAGCCGATGTCCAGTGTATCAGGAGACCTCACACTACAGCCGATGTCCAGTATATCAGGAGACCTCACACTACAGCCGATGTCCAGTATATCAGGAGACCTCACACTACAGCCGATGTACAGCATATCAGGAGACCTCACACTACAGCCGATGTACAGCATATCAGGAGACCTCACACTACAGCCGATGTCCAGTATAACAGGAGACCTCACACTACAGCCGATGTCCAGTGTATCAGGAGACCTCACACTACAGCCGATGTCCAGTATATCAGGAGACCTCACACTACAGCCGATGTCCAGTATAACAGGAGACCTCACACTACAGCCGATGTCCAGTATATCAGGAGACCTCACACTACAGCCGATGTCCAGTATATCAGGAGACCTCACACTACAGCCGATGTCCAGTATAACAGGAGACCTCACACTACAGCCGATGTCCAGTACATCAGGAGACTTCACACTACAGCCGATGTCCAGTATATCAGGAGACCTCACACTACAGCCGATGTCCAGTAGAACAGGAAACCTCACACTACAGCCGATGTCCAGTATATCAGGAGACCTCACACTACAGCCAATGTCCAGTATAACAGGAGACCTCACACTACAGCCGATGTCCAGTATAACAGGTGACATCACACTACAGCCGATGTCCAGTATATCAGGAGACCTCACACTACAGCCGATGTCCAGGATATCAGGAGACCTCACACTACAGCCGATGTCCAGTATATCAGGAGACCTCACACTACAGCCGATGTCTAGTATATCAGGAGACCTCACACTACAGCCGATATCCAGTATATCAGGAGACCTCACACTACAGCCGATGTCCAATATATCAGGAGACCTCACACTACAGCCGATGTCCAGTATATCAGGAGACCTCACACTACAGCCGATGTCCAATATATCAGGAGACATCACACTACAGCCAATGTCCAGTATATCAGGAGACCTCACACTACAGCCGATGTCCAGTATATCAGGAGACCTCACACTACAGCCGATGTCCAGTATATCAGGAGACCTCACACTACAGCCAATGTCCAGTATATCAGGAGACCTCACACTACAGCCGATGTCCAGTCTATCAGGATACCTCACACTACAGCCGATGTCCAGTATATCAGGAGACATCACACTACAGCCGATGTCCAGTATATCAGGAGACCTCACACTACAGCCGATGTCCAGTATATCAGGAGACCTCACACTACAGCCGATGTCCAGTATATCAGGAGACCTCACACTACAGCCAATGTCCAGTATAACAGGAGACCTCACACTACAGCCGATGTCCAGTATTACAGGAGACATCACACTACAGCCGATGTCCAGTATATCAGGAGACCTCACACTACAGCCAATGTCCAGTATATCAGGAGACCTCACACTACAGCCGATGTCCAGTATAACAGGAGACCTCACACTACAGCCGATGTACAGTATATCAGGAGACCTCACACTACAGCCGATGTCCAGTATATCAGGAGACCTCACACTACAGCCGATGTCCAGTATATCAGGAGACCTCACACTACAGCCGATGTACAGTATATCAGGAGACCTCACACTACAGCCGATGTCCAGTATATCAGGAGACCTCACACTACAGCCGATGTCCAGTATATCAGGAGACCTCACACTACAGCCGATGTCCAGTATATCAGGAGACCTCACACTACAGCCAATGTACAGTATATCAGGAGACCTCACACTACAGCCGATGTCCAGTATATCAGGAGACCTCACACTACAGCCGATGTACAGTATATCAGGAGACCTCACACTACAGCCGTTGTCCAGTATATCAGGAAACCTCACACTACAGCCGATGTCCAGTATATCAGGAGACCTCACACTACAGCCGATGTACAGTATATCAGGAGACCTCACACTACAGCCGATGTCCAGTATATCAGGAGACCTCACACTACAGCCGATGTCCAGTATATCAGGAGACCTCACACTACAGCCGATGTCCAGTATATCAGGAGACCTCACACTACAGCCGATGTCCAGTATATCAGGAGACCTCACACTACAGCCAATGTACAGTATATCAGGAGACCTCACACTACAGCCGATGTCCAGTATATCAGGAGACCTCACACTACAGCCGATGTCCAGTGTAACAGGAGACCTCACACTACAGCCGATGTCCAGTATATCAGGAGACCTCACACTACAGCCGATGTCCAGTATAACAGGAGACCTCACACTACAGCCGATGTCGAGTATATCAGGAGACCTCACACTACAGCCAATGTCCAGTATAACAGGAGACCTCACACTACAGCCGATGTCCAGTATATCAGGAGACCTCACACTACAGCCGATGTCCAGTATATCAGGAGACCTCACACTACAGCCGATGTCCAGTTTAACAGGAGACCTCACACTACAGCCGATGTCCAGTATATCAGGAGACCTCACACTACAGCCGATGTCCAGTATAACAGGTGACATCACACTACAGCCGATGTCCAGTATATCAAGAGACCTCACACTACAGCCGATGTCCAGTATATCAGGAGACCTCACACTACAGCCGATGTCCAGTATATCAGGAGACCTCACACTACAGCCGATGTCCAGTATATCAGGAGACCTCACACTACAGCCAATGTCCAGTATATCAGGGGAACTCACACTACAGCCGATGTCCAGTATAACAGGAGACCTCACACTACAGCCGATGTCCAGTATATCAGGAGACCTCACACTACAGCCGATGTCCAGTATATCAGGAGACCTCACACTACAGCCGATGTCCAGTATATCAGGAGACCTCACACTACAGCAGATGTCCTGTATATCAGGAGACCTCACACTACAGCCGATGTCTAGTATATCAGGAGAGCTCACACTACAGCCGATGTCCAGTATATCAGGAGACCTCACACTACAGCCGATGTACAGTATATCAGGAGACCTCACACTACAGCCGATGTCCAGTATATCAGGAGACCTCACACTAAAGCCAATGTCCAGTATATCAGGAGACCTCACACTACAGCCGATGTCCAGTATATCAGGAGACCTCACACTACAGCCGATGTACAGTATATCAGGAGACCTCACACTACAGCCGATGTCCAGTATAACAGGAGACCTCACACTACAGCCGATGTCCAGTATAACAGGAGACCTCACACTACAGCCGATGTCCAGTGTATCAGGAGACCTCACACTACAGCCGATGTCCAGTATAACAGGAGACCTCACACTACAGCCGATGTCCAGTATAACAGGAGACCTCACACTACAGCCGATGTCCAGTATAACAGGAGACCTCACACTACAGCCGATGTCCAGTATATCAGGAGACCTCACACTACAGCCGATGTCCAGTATATCAGGAGACCTCACACTACAGCCGATGTCCAGTATAACAGGAGACCTCACACTACAGCCGATGTCCAGTATAACAGGAGACCTCACACTACAGCCGATGTCCAGTGTATCAGGAGACCTCACACTACAGCCGATGTCCAGTATAACAGGAGACCTCACACTACAGCCGATGTCCAGTGTATCAGGAGACCTCACACTACAGCCGATGTCCAGTATATCAGGAGACCTCACACTACAGCCGATGTCCAGTGTATCAGGAGACCTCACACTACAGCCGATGTCCAGTATATCAGGAGACCTCACACTACAGCCGATGTCCAGTATATCAGGAGACCTCACACTACAGCCGATGTCCAGTATATCAGGAGACCTCACACTACAGCCGATGTCCAGTATAACAGGAGACCTCACACTACAGCCAATGTCCAGTATAACAGGAGACCTCATACTACAGCCGATGTCCAGTATAACAGGTGACATCACACTACAGCCGATGTCCAGTATATCAGGAGACCTCACACTACAGCCGATGTCCAGTATAACAGTAGACCTCACACTACAGCCGATGTCCAGTATAACAGTAGACCTCACACTACAGCCGATGTCCAGTATATCAGGAGACCTCACACTACAGCCGATGTCCAGTATATCAGGAGACCTCACACTACAGCCGATGTCCAGTATATCAGGAGACCTCACACTACAGCCGATGTCCAGTATATCAGGAGACCTCACACTACAGCCGATGTCTAGTATATCAAGATACCTCACACTACAGCCAATGTCCAGTATATCAGGTGAACTCACACTACAGCCGATGTCCAGTATATCAGGAGACCTCACACTACAGCCGATGTCCAGTATATCAGGAGACCTCACACTACAGCCGATGTCCAGTATATCAGGAGACCTCACACTACAGCCGATGTCTAGTATATCAGGAGACCTCACACTACAGCCAATGTCCAGTATATCAGGTGAACTCACACTACAGCCGATGTCCAGTATATCAGGAGACCTCACACTACAGCCGATGTCCAGTATATCAGGAGACCTCACACTACAGCCGATGTCCAGTATATCAGGAGACCTCACACTACAGCCGATGTCTAGTATATCAGGAGACCTCACACTACAGCCGATGTCCAGTATATCAGGAGACCTCACACTACAGCCGATGTCCAGTATATCAGGAGACCTCACACTACAGCCGATGTCCAGTATAACAGGTGACATCACACTACAGCCGATGTCCAGTATATCAGGAGACCTCACACTACAGCCGATGTCCAGTATAACAGTAGACCTCACACTACAGCCGATGTCCAGTATAACAGTAGACCTCACACTACAGCCGATGTCCAGTATATCAGGAGACCTCACACTACAGCCGATGTCCAGTATATCAGGAGACCTCACACTACAGCCGATGTCCAGTATAACAGGAGACCTCACACTACAGCCGATGTCCAGTATAACAGGAGACCTCACACTACAGCCGATGTCCAGTGTATCAGGAGACCTCACACTACAGCCGATGTCCAGTATAACAGGAGACCTCACACTACAGCCGATGTCCAGTGTATCAGGAGACCTCACACTACAGCCGATGTCCAGTATATCAGGAGACCTCACACTACAGCCGATGTCCAGTGTATCAGGAGACCTCACACTACAGCCGATGTCCAGTATATCAGGAGACCTCACTCTACAGCCGATGTCCAGTACATCAGGAGACCTCACACTACAGCCGATGTCCAGTATATCAGGAGACCTCACACTACAGCCGATGTCCAGTATAACAGGAGACCTCACACTACAGCCAATGTCCAGTATAACAGGAGACCTCATACTACAGCCGATGTCCAGTATAACAGGTGACATCACACTACAGCCGATGTCCAGTATATCAGGAGACCTCACACTACAGCCGATGTCCAGTATAACAGTAGACCTCACACTACAGCCGATGTCCAGTATAACAGTAGACCTCACACTACAGCCGATGTCCAGTATATCAGGAGACCTCACACTACAGCCGATGTCCAGTATATCAGGAGACCTCACACTACAGCCGATGTCCAGTATATCAGGAGACCTCACACTACAGCCAATGTCCAGTATATCAGGAGACCTCACACTACAGCCGATGTCTAGTATATCAAGATACCTCACACTACAGCCAATGTCCAGTATATCAGGTGAACTCACACTACAGCCGATGTCCAGTATATCAGGAGACCTCACACTACAGCCGATGTCCAGTATATCAGGAGACCTCACACTACAGCCGATGTCCAGTATATCAGGAGACCTCACACTACAGCCGATGTCTAGTATATCAGGAGACCTCACACTACAGCCGATGTCCAGTATATCAGGAGACCTCACACTACAGCCGATGTCCAGTATATCAGGAGACCTCACACTACAGCCGATGTCCAGTATAACAGGTGACATCACACTACAGCCGATGTCCAGTATATCAGGAGACCTCACACTACAGCCGATGTCCAGTATAACAGTAGACCTCACACTACAGCCGATGTCCAGTATAACAGTAGACCTCACACTACAGCCGATGTCCAGTATATCAGGAGACCTCACACTACAGCCGATGTCCAGTATATCAGGAGACCTCACACTACAGCCGATGTCCAGTATATCAGGAGACCTCACACTACAGCCAATGTCCAGTATATCAGGAGACCTCACACTACAGCCGATGTCTAGTATATCAAGATACCTCACACTACAGCCAATGTCCAGTATATCAGGGGAACTCACACTACAGCTGATGTCCAGTATATCAGGAGACCTCACACTACAGCCGATGTCCAGTATATCAGGAGACCTCACACTACAGCCGATGTCCAGTATATCAGGAGACCTCACACTACAGCCGATGTCTAGTATATCAGGAGACCTCACACTACAGCCGATGTCCAGTATATCAGGAGACCTCACACTACAGCCGATGTCCAGTATATCAGGAGACCTCACACTACAGCAGATGTCCTGTATATCAGGAGACCTCACACTACAGCAGATGTCCTGTATATCAGGAGACCTCACACTACAGCCGATGTCTAGTATATCAGGAGACCTCACACTACAGCAGATGTCCTGTATATCAGGAGACCTCACACTACAGCCGATGTCTAGTATATCAGGAGACCTCACACTACAGCCGATGTCCAGTATATCAGGAGACCTCACACTACAGCCGATGTCCAGTATATCAGGAGACCTCACACTACAGCCGATGTCCAGTATATCAGGAGACCTCACACTACAGCCGATGTCCAGTATATCAGGAGACCTCACACTACAGCCGATGTCCAGTATATCAGGAGACCTCACACTACAGCCAATGTCCAGTATAACAGGAGACCTCACACTACAGCCGATGTCCAGTACATCAGGAGACCTCACACTACAGCCGATGTCCAGTATAACAGTAGACCTCACACTACAGCCGATGTCCAGTATAACAGGTGACATCACACTACAGCCGATGTCCAGTATATCAGGAGACCTCACACTACAGCCGATGTCCAGTATAACAGTAGACCTCACACTACAGCCGATGTCCAGTATAACAGGTGACATCACACTACAGCCGATGTCCAGTATATCAGGAGACCTCACACTACAGCCAATGTCCAGTATAACAGGAGACCTCACACTACAGCCGATGTCCAGTATAACAGGTGACATCACACTACAGCCGATGTCCAGTATATCAGGAGACCTCACACTACAGCCGATGTCCAGTATAACAGTAGACCTCACACTACAGCCGATGTCCAGTATATCAGGAGACCTCACACTACAGCCGATGTCCAGTATATCAGGAGACCTCACACTACAGCCGATGTCCAGTATATCAGGAGACCTCACACTACAGTCGATGTCCAGTATATCAGGAGACCTCACACTACAGCCGATGTCCAGTATATCAGGAGACCTCACACTACAGCCAATGTCCAGTATATCAGGAGACCTCACACTACAGCCGATGTCTAGTATATCAAGATACCTCACACTACAGCCAATGTCCAGTATATCAGGTGAACTCACACTACAGCCGATGTCCAGTATATCAGGAGACCTCACACTACAGCCGATGTCCAGTATATCAGGAGACCTCACACTACAGCCGATGTCCAGTATATCAGGAGACCTCACACTACAGCCGATGTCTAGTATATCAGGAGACCTCACACTACAGCCGATGTCCAGTATATCAGGAGACCTCACACTACAGCCGATGTCCAGTATATCAGGAGACCTCACACTACAGCCGATGTCCAGTATAACAGGTGACATCACACTACAGCCGATGTCCAGTATATCAGGAGACCTCACACTACAGCCGATGTCCAGTATAACAGTAGACCTCACACTACAGCCGATGTCCAGTATAACAGTAGACCTCACACTACAGCCGATGTCCAGTATATCAGGAGACCTCACACTACAGCCGATGTCCAGTATATCAGGAGACCTCACACTACAGCCGATGTCCAGTATATCAGGAGACCTCACACTACAGCCAATGTCCAGTATATCAGGAGACCTCACACTACAGCCGATGTCTAGTATATCAAGATACCTCACACTACAGCCAATGTCCAGTATATCAGGGGAACTCACACTACAGCTGATGTCCAGTATATCAGGAGACCTCACACTACAGCCGATGTCCAGTATATCAGGAGACCTCACACTACAGCCGATGTCCAGTATATCAGGAGACCTCACACTACAGCCGATGTCTAGTATATCAGGAGACCTCACACTACAGCCGATGTCCAGTATATCAGGAGACCTCACACTACAGCCGATGTCCAGTATATCAGGAGACCTCACACTACAGCCGATGTCCAGTATATCAGGAGACCTCACACTACAGCCAATGTCCAGTATAACAGGAGACCTCACACTACAGCCGATGTCCAGTACATCAGGAGACCTCACACTACAGCCGATGTCCAGTATAACAGTAGACCTCACACTACAGCCGATGTCCAGTATAACAGGTGACATCACACTACAGCCGATGTCCAGTATATCAGGAGACCTCACACTACAGCCGATGTCCAGTATAACAGTAGACCTCACACTACAGCCGATGTCCAGTATAACAGGTGACATCACACTACAGCCGATGTCCAGTATATCAGGAGACCTCACACTACAGCCAATGTCCAGTATAACAGGAGACCTCACACTACAGCCGATGTCCAGTATAACAGGTGACATCACACTACAGCCGATGTCCAGTATATCAGGAGACCTCACACTACAGCCGATGTCCAGTATAACAGTAGACCTCACACTACAGCCGATGTCCAGTATATCAGGAGACCTCACACTACAGCCGATGTCCAGTATATCAGGAGACCTCACACTACAGCCGATGTCCAGTATATCAGGAGACCTCACACTACAGTCGATGTCCAGTATATCAGGAGACCTCACACTACAGCCGATGTCCAGTATATCAGGAGACCTCACACTACAGCCGATGTCCAGTATATCAGGAGACCTCACACTACAGCCAATGTCCAGTATATCAGGAGACGTCACACTACAGCCAATGTCCAGTATATCAGGAGACCTCACACTACAGCCGATGTCCAGTATATCAGGAGACCTCACACTACAGCCGATGTCTAGTATATCAAGATACCTCACACTACAGCCAATGTCCAGTATATCAGGGGAACTCACACTACAGCCGATGTCCAGTATATCAGGAGACCTCACAATACAGCCAATGTCCAGTATATCAGGAGACCTCACACTACAGCCAATGTCCAGTATATCAGGAGACCTCACACTACAGCCGATGTCCAGTATATCAGGAGACCTCACACTACAGCCGATGTCCAGTATATCAGGAGACCTCACACTACAGCCGATGTCCAGTATATCAGGAGACCTCACACTACAGCCGATGTCCGGTATATCAGGAGACCTCACACTACAGCCGATGTCTAGTATATCAAGATACCTCACACTACAGCCAATGTCCAGTATATCAGGGGAACTCACACTACAGCCGATGTCCAGTATATCAGGAGACCTCACAATACAGCCAATGTCCAGTATATCAGGAGACCTCACACTACAGCCAATGTCCAGTATATCAGGAGACCTCACACTACAGCCGATGTCCAGTATATCAGGAGACCTCACACTACAGCCGATGTCCAGTATATCAGGAGACCTCACACTACAGCCGATGTCCAGTATATCAGGAGACCTCACACTACAGCCGATGTCCAGTATATCAGGAGACCTCACACTACAGCCGATGTCCAGTATATCAGGAGACCTCACACTACAGCCGATGTCCGGTATATCAGGAGACCTCACACTACAGCCGATGTCCGGTATATCAAAAGACCTCACACTACAGCCAATGTCCAGTATATCAGGGGAACTCACACTACAGCCGATGTCCAGTATATCAGGAGACCTCACAATACAGCCAATGTCCAGTATATCAGGAGACCTCACACTACAGCCAATGTCCAGTATATCAGGAGACCTCACACTACAGCCAATGTCCAGTATATCAGGAGACCTCACACTACAGCCGATGTCCAGTATATCAGGAGACCTCACACTACAGCCGATGTCCAGTATATCAGGAGACCTCACACTACAGCCGATGTCCAGTATATCAGGAGACCTCACACTACAGCCGATGTCCAGTATATCAGGAGACCTCACACTACAGCCGATGTCCAGTATATCAGGAGACCTCACACTACAGCCGATGTGCAGTATAACAGGAGACCTCACACTACAGCCGATGTCCAGTATATCAGGAGACCTCACACTACAGCCGATGTCCAGTATATCAGGAGACCTCACACTACAGCCGATGTCCAGTATATCAGGAGACCTCACACTACAGCCGATGTCCAGTATAACAGGAGACCTCACACTACAGCCGATGTCCAGTATAACAGGAGACCTCACAATATAGCCAATGTCCAGTATATCAGGAGACCTCACACTACAGCCGATGTCCAGTATATCAGGAGACCTCACACTACAGCCGATGTCCAGTCTATCAGGATACCTCACACTACAGCCGATGTCCAGTATATCGTGAGACCTCACACTACAGCCGATGTCCAGTATATCAGGAGACCTCACACTACAGCCGATGTCTAGTATATCAGGAGACCTCACACTACAGCCGATGTCCGGTATATCAGGAGACCTCACACTACAGCCGATGTCCAGTATATCAGGAGACCTCACACTACAGCCGATGTCCAGTATATCGTGAGACCTCACACTACAGCCGATGTCCAGTATATCAGGAGACCTCACACTACAGCCGATGTCCAGTATATCAGGAGACCTCACACTACAGCCGATGTGCAGTATAACAGGAGACCTCACACTACAGCCGATGTCCAGTATATCAGGAGACCTCACACTACAGCCGATGTCCAGTATATCAGGAGACCTCACACTACAGCCGATGTCCAGTATATCAGGAGACCTCACACTACAGCCGATGTCCAGTATAACAGGAGACCTCACACTACAGCCGATGTCCAGTATATCAGGAGACCTCACACTACAGCCGATGTCCAGTATATCAGGAGACCTCACACTACAGCCGATGTCCAGTATATCAGGAGACCTCACACTACAGCCGATGTCTAGTATATCAGGAGACCTCACACTACAGCCGATGTCCAGTATATCAGGAGACCTCACACTACAGCCGATGTCCAGTATAACAGGAGACCTCACACTACAGCCGATGTCCAGTATATCAGGAGACCTCACACTACAGCCGATGTCCAGTATATCAGGAGACCTCACACTACAGCCGATGTCCAGTATATCAGGAGACCTCACACTACAGCCGATGTCTGAATAACACCTTGAGTTTGAGGGGTTGGTCTGAATTTTACTATTAGGTTTGGTTTTCTATGAAAGTTTGACCTTTTTCAGATTTTAAATAAAATGTACCCTATATACCCACCTGCAGCATCTCGCTTCCTAGTCCCTGCGCAAGCGCAGTAGCACCTGTTTGATTGCCAGAGACGTTCCTGCCAACAGAGGAACCGGAGCTCTTGCACTTGTGCAGAGCTCACCTGCTGCTGAAGACGAGGATGTGACGAGCTGGTATGTTGGGGCGACTGTGGGTGTCAAGAAGCCTTCGACCCGGTGCTGCCTGCAGCTTCTCCATTCCCCCCGTCGCCTTTGCATACCCGCTCATCGCGTCTTCTTCCCTGCAACAGCTCCGATTACTCTGTCGGTAACGCACTGGAAGCAGGTGAGTCTCTGGCAGCGAAACAGGCGTTACTGCGCTTAGGCAGAGCTCGGTTGATGCTGAGGGCGTGATGAAGATGTAGGCGGGGGGGGGGCATGGGGGAGTGAAGCAGCCTTCACCCCTGAAGCTAAGGCTACTTCACACCCCTAGTAGCCTCTTAAAAGTATTAGCATATCCAAGGATCAAAGTTTATTTCGGCAGCAGCAGCAACTGAGAGCGAGGGAAAAATGGGATGCAACTGCTGCATCAGGGAGGGGGAGTCTACCATGGGGAATCCTCCAGAAAGTAGATGGGCATAAAATGGGGCTAGTAAGGACTAGAGGTCTAAAAATTGGCAGTAATAACAGGGCAGTTGGCTAGGAAAAGAACTTAAAGGGGTTGTCCAAGTTTATTAAAAAATCTGAACGTGCCTCCATTCATCGCTGCTGTGCCCCTGGTGGCGGCGTCACATTCTCCCTTTTTAATGGGAACTTATATAAGAAGAAGATTCTGCTGTTATTAGGGACAGGTGGGAATCTGAATTAATTGCCCTTATTAGGGCACTCTATAGTATGAGTCTATGGTGACGGTGGTACTGCTCCCTTCCTCACAAAAGTCCATCGCAATTCCTACTGTACTATGGGATAAACCCTGCATCCGATTTTCTCGTTTTGAAAGACTTGCAGTAACAAATACTGTGACAGCACCTTTACAATCTAGGAGGTAGTGCACACTATTCTGCAGGACCTTTATGATTTTTCTGGAGCTGAGACAGGACCTTTAAAATCTCGCTGGATGATGCAGGAAATGCTGAAATTTCTGTCAGGTCTTTTTAAGAATCGCTGTGTAATCCTCCATAATAAGTATTTCACAACACTTTATGAGTCTATAGAGTGCCCTAATAAGGGCAATTAATTCAGATTTCCACCTGTCTCTAATAACAGCAGACTCCTCTTTATATATAAGTTCCCATGAAAAGGGCAATTGCTGGTTTTCAGAAGTCCTGGCCTAACGCTATGATAAGTAGCAACCTCTCCCTGGATCTGTCTCATGTGTGATGGTGTCTGGTTGTGTGACCCTGATCTTATACTTCAGAGTCACAAGTCCAGCAAGGTCATGGCTACAGAGGACATTCGTGCCTACAGAGGACATGCCTGTGGTTTCTTAATGGCTGCCTAGTTGGCTGCTCCAGAAGTCTTGGCACTTTTTCCCCAAACATGGACCCGGATTACGGACAGCATCACTTGGAAGCACAACCCGCCAAATTCAGTATGGACCAGAACTTTGCAGTTTGGGTCATTGATCATTCTCTTAATATGCTAACACTCCATCTTAATGTATATATATTCTCAACATCTTTGTCACAGTGTTTTTTGTTTTGACCCACTGTGTCTTCTTCCACAATATCTACCATCAGTGTAAAGTTGGGGAAGCCCCATAAACATTAGAAAGCGAATAGTGAACAGGGACAACTGCCAGCAGTCATATGCTGTTCAGACTTCCATCACAAGGACCTCCCATCCATCAGTCCATGATGGACTTATGGAACAAGTATGACAAGACCAAAGACTGCTTGAAGAAACCTCAAAGGAAACCACCAGTCACCAAATTACACAAATCTGAAGTTACCACCAGACCATAGACCAGAATGGTGGCCAGACTCCAGTTACCATCAAAGTTACCACTAGACTGGAGGCCAGAGACGACAACAGAGACGACCACAGACGACTGGAGGCCAGAGACGACCACAGACGGTTTAAGAACTGAACATTGTTCTGAGGGTTGGGCCTAAGCTGTTGTGTCATATGACAAGGGAGGTTTGCATCAAGAGAACCACAACTTATAAATATCTGTCAACTGGTCGTCCCATCATGTAGAACAATAGGCCATGTAGAGGCCATGACACACGGCATCAAGAGCTGGGGCCCTTATCAAGACCAGAGTAGAGGTGCTCCCCAACATACAGACAAGCAGAAAAGGGCCCCTCCCCAAGACACAATCAGACAACCAGAGCCAAAGCACTCCCCGAGACAAAAGACAGCCAGAGCCAAGACCCTCACTAAAACAGAAGATGTCCAGGGGTGGCCCCTCCTCGAGAGAGAAATGACTAGAGTTGGGGTCCTCACCAAAACAGAAGACAACCAGACCTGGAGCCCTCTCCAAAACACAAGACGACCAGAGCTGTGTCCTTCACCAAGACAGAAGACAACCTAGAAGACACAGGAAGCCAGTGCTCTGTCATGTGTCTCCAGGAATATCTAATATTCAGCAGCATGGCCTCCTCCTGGAGACACTTCCCCGTGTCACATGTTCTGCTGCTTTTATATAGGTGGTCACAACTGCTGATAACCAACCAATCACTTTGCTGCGGCTGACCATCCAAATTTGCATGGCCTAGTTTTTTAATGTGCACATGGGGCGGAGCTTTGACACCCTCCATGATAATATACACATTAAGAATAAAGTGGGTGGGGCGTTTCTTTTTTGGGATGACTCCCATCCTCCCCATCCACTGAGTCATCGCCCTCCAGGAGGAGATTTCATCCAGAGGACAGCGCAGAGATGGAGGCTTCAGGAAATTTCCCTCTGATGCAATTTGTCACAATTAGCGACAACATCTGCTGCTGTGCCGGGAGATCAGATCCATCGCACCATCTGGAGGCAGATAACATTACACGACGTCCACAGCGCTCAACGGCGCAGAGGATTTCAGCAACCTCGTATCTCTGCTCATGGCAGGTCACAGACTGGAGGTAGATATAGGAAGACTCAGGGTACCAAGCAGCACAGAGTATTTCAGAAAGTGACGCTAGGGGTTAATGGCTCAGCTGTCCTCAGTGTAACCCTCCCCCGGGAATCACACCTATCGTCTTCTGCTAATTGCTGCTCCCCTGTAATTAATGTAACGATCCCAGAGCTCCCGGGGCACAGCCGCAACATAGAGAAAAACACCGGCCAAAGCGTCACCTACAGCAACACCTGGGGTGCACCGGAGACCTACCTCACATATGGGAGAAGAAGAGCACTGTACATACATGACATTACTTATCCTGTATTATACCACAGAGCTGCACTCACTATTCTGCTGCTGGTGCAGTCACTGTATACATACATGACATTACTTATCCTGTACTGATCCTGAGTTACATCCTATATTATACTCCATAGCTGCACTCACTATTCTGCTGCTGGTGCAGTCACTGTGTACATACATGACATTACTTATCCTGTACTGATCCTGAGTTACATCCTGTATTATACCCCAGAGCTGCACTCACTATTCTGCTGCTGGTGCAGTCACTGTGTACATACATGACATTACTTATCCTGTACTGATCCTGAGTTACATCCTGTATTATACTCCAGAGCTGCACTCACTATTCTGCTGGTGCAGTCACTGTGTACTTACATGACATTACTTATCCTGTACTGATCCTGAGTTACATCCTGTATTAGACCCCAGAGCTGCACTCACTATTCTGCTGCTGGTGCAGTCACTGTGTACATACATGACATTACTTATCCTGTACTGATCCTGAGTTACATCCTGTATTATACTCCAGAGCTGCACTCACTATTCTGCTGCTGGTGCAGTCACTGTATACATACATGACATTACTTATCCTGTACTGATCCTGAGTTACATCCTGTATTATACTCCAGAGCTGCACTCACTATTCTGCTGCTGGTGCAGTCACTGTGTACATACATGACATTACTTATCCTGTACTGATCCTGAGTTACATCCTGTATTATACCCCAGAGCTGCACTCACTAATCTGCTGCAGGTGCAGTCACTGTGTACATACATGACATTACTTATCCTGTACTGATCCTGAGTTACATCCTGTATTATACTCCAGAGCTGCACTCACTATTCTGCTGCTGGTGCAGTCACTGTATATACATGACATTACTTATCCTGTACTGATCCTGAGTTACATCCTGTATTATACTCCAGAGCTGCACTCACTATTCTGCTGCTGGTGCAGTCACTGTATATACATGACATTACTTATCCTGTACTGATCCTGAGTTACATCCTGTATTATACCCCAGAGCTGCACTCACTATTCTGCTGCTGGTGCAGTCACTGTGTACATACATGACATTACTTATTGTTAGGTTTGCGCCTTTGTGGGAGATTTTGCTTCTTTTTACGACATTTTGCGATTTTTGAAACTTTTTGATCACTGTTTAAAATTTTTGAAGGAATACATTTTTTTTAAAATCTTAATATCTGGGTAAATAACCTTCAATTTTCATAGTTAGAACTTTTTAAATTTTAGAGCAAAATACTAAAAGTGCAATTCTTTCTAAACTGTACTTTTCTATTCACATTTTTTAGGCTATTTCAGAATTTTTCTATGTTTTCTGTGTGGGGTTTGTACATCTGGACTCGGCTCCAGGATTTTTACCTTTCAGCAGAACTTTCTGGTTTAAGACAAAACTTTAGGAAATAGAATAATAAAGAGAACATATGAGACGTGATATATGTGATGGCGGCTGATGTAAAGATTTAGGGGCTGACGCCTTCTGCAGGCGGCTCTGCTGCATCTGGGGGGAGGCCAGGAACGGGGGCTGCAATGAAAGAGTCTGGGGCGCCCCCTGCAGGAGGCCGGGGGACTACACCTGCACAAACTGCTACAACTACAGGAGGGAACCAGCCGAATATGTACAAAGTAACAAACCAAACTGATTCTGAGCTAAACAATAACTATTAATAATAAATCTATGACTATACATAAAAATACCAAATAATAAAAGACATTCAATATGAATATACTGCAATTATTAAATAAAAAAAGTAAATATTTCGAAGAAATTGAAAAATAGACAAAAGAAAAATAATATAAGAAGCAGAAATCCAGACGTGTAGAGATCAAAAAAAATCCTTGATAGATAATGATGTAAAAATAAAAACTTTACAATAAAACAAAAAACACAAGCAATCACATATTGTGTATACTATTAATAGAGAGCAAAAAGAATAAAAAATAAAACAAAAACCACATAAAAAGTATAAGAATACATAAGTATGATGAATTTTACAAATTTCGCTGTAACTTCCTATAACTTTATTAACTGCTTCATCTAGGTCACATAAGACTCTCGTGTTCTAGTGTCCCGTGTCGTTACACTGTGTCAGCGGAGAAGTGACCGTACACTAGAGGGCGCTAAACTGGTGTTTTATACAAAACTTCTACCGATGGAAAGGTTCCCAGGATGTGCAGAAACCCGTCCCGATATGTACTGCACAGATGGACGTGACACCAATCTGGCCCATGACCACCAATGACATCACTACAATCCCCACCACCCGCACCACCATGATGGAGGCCGCCATCTTGATTTCAACTGAATTATAATATTTATCAAACACCTAACATGAAAACCAGGCCTGGTCCTCTATTCTATATCATGTGGCTGCCATGTGGCCCTTGGAAGGAGAGGACCCAATCATGGTTGGCCCCATCTCCATTTATTATGTGGTGGATGAGGACTCCCATCTCCTGAGCTGGGGATGAAATATTGGATTTGGGAATACACATCGGTCTCCATGAAGGGGCCCAGATTAGCAAGGATCACCCTAATCCCCCCCGGTGGCCATCAGGGTCAGTACAATGGTCTAAGCCCCAAGATACATCTCCTTGGTGTCATCCACACAATCTGCCCCGCACACAACAACATGACCCCGGCTTCTATCCGAGCAACTGGGGGGTAGGATACACATTTCAGTAAGAACCATCAATAAGAAAAAGGGAGAAGGACTGATGGACCATCAGGAGACCGAGAGACACCAACATCTCACATCAATCAGAGAAAGGGAGAAGGACTGATGGACCATCAGGAGACCAAGAGACATCAACATCTCACATCAACCATCAATCAGAGAAAGGGAGAAGGACTGATGGACCATCAGGAGACCGAGAGACATCAACATCTCACATCAATCAGAGAACGGAGAAGGACTGATGGACCATCAGGAGACCAAGAGACCCCAACACCTCACATCAATCATCAATCAGAGAAAGGGAGAAGGACTGATGGACCATCAGGAGACCGAGAGACCCCAACATCTCACATCAACCATCAATCAGAGAAAGGGAGAAGGACTGCTGGACCATCAGGAGACCGAGAGACCCCAACATCTCACATCAATCATCAATCAGAGAAAGGGAGAAGGACTGATGGACCATCAGGAGACCGAGAGACACCAACATCTCACATCAATCATCAATCAGAGAAAGGGAGAAGGACTGATGGACCATCAGGAGACCGAGAGACACCAACATCTCACATCAATCAGAGAAAGGGAGAAGGACTGATGGACCATCGGGAGACCGAGAGACACCAACATCTCACATCAACCATCAATCAGAGAAAGGGAGAAGGACTGATGGACCATCAGGAGACCGAGAGACACCAACATCTCACATCAATCATCAATCAGAGAAAGGGAGAAGGACTGATGGACCATCAGGAGACCGAGATACACCAACATCTCACATCAACCATCAATAAAAGAAAGGGAGAAGGACTGATGGACCATCAGGAGACCAAGAGACCCAAACACCTCACATCAACCATCAATCAGAGAAAGGGAGAAAGACTGATGGACCATCAGGAGACCGAGGGACACCAACATCTCACATCAACCATCAATCAGAGAAAGGGAGAAGGACTGATGGACCATCAGGAGACCAAGAGACACCAACATCTCACATCAACCATCAATCAGAGAAAGGGAGAAGGACTGATAGACCATCAGGAGACCGAAAGACCCCAACACCTCACATCAACCATCAATCAGAGAAAGGGAGAAGGACTGATGGACCATCAGGAGACCGAGAGACCCCAACATCTCACATCAACCATCAATCAGAGAAAGGGAGAAGGACTGATGGACCATCAGGAGACCGAGAGACCCCAACACCTTACATCAACCATCAATCAGGGAAAGGGAGAAGGACTGATGGACCATCAGGAGACCGAGAGACACCAACAACTCACATCAACCATCAATCAGAGAAAGGGAGAAGGACTGATGGACCATCAGGAGACCGAGAGACACCAACATCTCACATCAACCATCAATCAGAGAAAGGGAGAAGGACTGATGGACCATCACGAGACCGAGAGACACCAACATCTCACATCAACCATCAATCAGAGAAAGGGAGAAGGACTGATGGACCATCACGAGACCGAGAGACCCCAACACCTCACATCAACCATCAATCTGAGAAAGGGAGAAGGACTGATGGACCATCAGGAGACCGAGAGACACCAACATCTCACATCAACCATCAATCAGAGAAAGGGAGAAGGACTGATGGACCATCAGGAGACCAAGAGACACCAAAATCTCACATCAACCATCAATCAGAGAAAGGGAGAAGGACTGATGGACCATCACGAGACCGAGAGACCCCAACACCTCACATCAACCATCAATCAGAGAAAGGGAGAAGGACTGATGCACCATCAGGAGACCTAGAGACACCAACATCTCACATCAACCATCAATCAGGGAAAGGGAGAAGGACTGATGGACCATCCGGAGACCGAGAGACCCCAACATCTCACATCAACCATCAATCAGAGAAAGGGAGAAGGACTGATGGACCATCAGGAGACCGAGAGACACCAACATCTCACATCAACCATCAATCAGAGAAAGGGAGAAGGACTGATGGACCATCAGGAGACCGAGAGACACCAACACCTCACATCAACCATCAATCTGAGAAAGGGAGAAGGACTGATGGACCATCAGGAGACCGAGTGACACCAACACCTCACATCAACCATCAATCAGGGAAAGGGAGAAGGACTGATGGACCATCAGGAGACCAAGAGACACCAACATCTCACATCAACCATCAATCAGAGAAAGGGAGAAAGACTGATGGACCATCAGGAGACCGAGAGACCCCAACATCTCACATCAACCATCAATCAGAGAAAGGGAGAAGGACTGATGGACCATCACGAGACCGAGAGACACCAACATTTCACATCAACCATCAATCAGAGAAAGGGAGAAGGACTGATGGACCATCAGGAGACCGAGAGACCCCAACATCTCACATCAACCATCAATCAGAGAAAGGGAGAAGGACTGATGGACCATCACGAGACCGAGAGACACCAACATCTCACATCAACCATCAATCAGAGAAAGGGAGAAGGACTGATGGACCATCACGAGACCGAGAGACCCCAACATCTCACATCAACCATCAATCAGAGAAAGGGAGAAGGACTGATGGACCATCAGGAGACCGAGAGACACCAACACCTCACATCAACCATCAATCAGAGAAAGGGAGAAGGACTGATGGACCATCAGGAGACCGAGAGACACCAACTTCTCACATCAACCATCAATCAGAGAAAGGGAGAAGGACTGATGGACCATCAGGAGACCGAAAGACCCCAACATCTCACATCAACCATCAATCAGAGAAAGGGAGAAGGACTGATGGACCATCAGGAGACCGAGAGACACCAACTTCTCACATCAACCATCAATCAGAGAAAGGGAGAAGGACTGATGGACCATCAGGAGACCAAAAGACCCCAACATCTCACATCAACCATCAATCAGAGAAAGGGAGAAGGACTGATGGACCATCAGGAGACCGAGAGACCCCAACATCTTACATCAACCATCAATCAGAGAAAGGGAGAAGGACTGATGGACCATCAGGAGACCGAGAGACCCCAACATGGACATCAAGAGGAAGAAATACACAAGTCACATTGTCTCATCTGTAAAGTGATTCTTATTAGAAGATCCAAGTGTTCAGCATTTATATATTTATCACTTTAGATGTTTATGATTTATTTGCACAATTATCTTTTTAATTAATCTTTTAAGTCTTTAAATTTTAATATAAAATAACAGATTTTAGGGATCGATGGTAAATGATGTTTCCGGTTTTCAGCTGATGAAAGGTCGAGTGTTTTATGCCTCAGGTTATTTTACATCGTTGTCCTTTTATTTGACTTTTGTTAGAATGTTCTTTTTTACTCCAATATTTGTTAAATTTTTTTGTTTAATCAAATTTATTTTTATTGATTTTAAGAAACTTTTACATTTATTACATTTTTTACTATCATTTTATGTTTTTACATTCATGTAGTTTATTTGTTTTTCTACACAAGTGTTAATGTTTTTCTTCCTGAAATAAAGGTTTGGTTTAGATTCTTTTATTTTCTCTAATAAAACAACGGAAACCAAATCTGAACATTTATTTTTTGGGTGGATTTTTACAGAAAAAATGTGTGGCATATTTGCAATGTTAGATATTGTATTAGAGTGTTATTCTCCCAATTCTCCTCGGGCGGGGGGCAGCAGCGTCTTCCTGATCCTCCGTCCTAACAATGGGGGGAGTCGGACCCCCCCCCCCCCTCATTAAGTCGTGTTTATTGGCTTTGGGCTAATTATTAAAGTCTGTTTATTGTACAATGTGTCAGCAGCGGAGAATCAGCACATGTCCTGCAGACTATTACACCCCCATTAATGATACCATGAAAAGAGCCAGATGGTGAAGATGTCATCCGCACCGGCAGAGAGATGCCAATACGATCCATCACCGGGGGGATCCACCGCACCGGGAGACAGTCAGCAAGGAGCAAGGACGAGCTATAGGAATGAACTCCATAGAAAATAATAATATGTACAAAAAATGTTTAATAAAGTAGAAAACACAATAGTAACATTTTTTCATAGCTTTTTTTAATTCAAATTATGATACTTTTTTTCCTATAATTATTTTGACTTTTCTTATCTTTTATCTCCATTTTACTTTTTGTGATTATTATTTTAGATTATTGGTAATAACAGTCTCTTTACTTTCTAATAGTATTTACTAGGATTCAGTAAGAAAACTTTACCTTTTATATTATTTAAACCCTAAAAATTATTATTGTTTTATTATTATTGCTTTATTATTATCATTATTATTATTATTATTGTTGTTGTTATTTGTTTATTATTATTATTATTATTATTATTATTATTGTTTTATTATTATTATTATTATTATTATTGTTATTATTATTATTATTATTATTGTTATTGTTATTATTATTTTTGTTATTAATATTATTGATATTGTTATTATTATTATTGTTGTTATTATTATTGATATTGTTATTCTTTTGATTATTGTTATTATTATTGATATTGTTAATTATTTAGATAATTTCCAGTAATTTATTCAATATTCCTGACACTTTCCAACCACAGATTTTATGTTTTGTTCCGTGTTAATCCAGAAAGGTTATTGGGATAAATAACTGATGTGATTGTGGATATAATCCGGCGCAGAGACCACCGAGCCTCCCCCCCTCCCCCCCCTCTATACAGACTATACAGCGGCTCCACATACATCTATATACAATATGATAAAACAATGGAACATGTGGGAGACTGCAGGGAGAAAGTAACACGAGAATCATGGGATATGTCCGGGGATAATAATACTCCAGGCCTCTGCCTCGCAGCCCCCGAAGCCCGATATGAGATGCTGTGAGGGTCATGATGGACCTCCGCGACCCCCAGACCCAGGTCATACAATATACACAGAAGATATAGTAGGAATCAAACCCTGCATGGATCACAGATCAATATGAGAAGTCATGTCCCGTGATGGTCCCGGGTCAGTAGGTCATGTCCTGTGTTGGTCCAGGACCATCACAGGACAATGTCCTGCTGACACCATGACCCAAGATGACCTCTCCTACTGACACTATAACCCAAGACCATCACAGGACATGTCCTACTGGCCCAGGACATCACAGGACATGTCCTACTGGCCCAGGACATCACAGGACATGTCCTACTGGCCCAGGACATCACAGGACAAGTACTACTGGCCCAGGACATCACAGGACAAGTCCTACTGGCCCAGGACATCACAGGACATGTCCTACTGGCCCAGGACATCACAGGACATGTCCTACTGGCCCAGGACATCACAGGACAAGTACTACTGGCCCAGGACATCACAGGACAAGTCCTACTGGCCCAGGACATCACAGGACATGTCCTACTGGCCCAGGACATCACAGGACACGTCCTACTGGCCCAGGACATCACAGGACAAGTCCTACTGGCCCAGGACATCACAGGACAAGTACTACTGGCCCAGGACATCACAGGACATGTCCTACTGGCCCAGGACATCACAGGACATGTCCTACTGGCCCAGGACATCACAGGACATGTCCTACTGGCCCAGGACATCACAGGACATGTCCTACTGGCCCAGGACATCACAGGACATGTCCTACTGGCCCAGGACATCACAGGACAAGTACTACTGGCCCAGGACATCACAGGACAAGTCCTACTGGCCCAGGACATCACAGGACAAGTCCTACTGGCCCAGGACATCACAGGACAAGTACTACTGGCCAGGACATCACAGGACAAGTCCTACTGGCCCAGGACATCACAGGACAAGTCCTACTGGCCCAGGACATCACAGGACAAGTCCTACTGGCCCAGGACATCACAGGACAAGTCCTACTGGCCCAGGACATCACAGGACAAGTCCTACTGGCTCAGGACATCACAGGACATGTCCTACTGGCCCAGGACATCACAGGACAAGTCCTACTGGCCCAGGACATCACAGGACATGTCCTACTGGCCCAGGACATCACAGGACAAGTCCTACTGGCCCAGGACATCACAGGACAAGTCCTACTGGCCCAGGACATCACAGGACATGTCCTACTGGCCCAGGACATCACAGGACAAGTCCTACTGGCCCAGGACATCACAGGACATGTCCTACTGGCCCAGGACATCACAGGACATGTCCTACGGGCACCATAACCCAGGATGACCACAAAACATCTCCAACTGACGCTATAACCCAAGACCACCACAGAACATCTCCTACTGGCCCAGGACATCACAGGACAAGTCCTACTGGCTCAGGACATCACAGAACATCTCCTATTGGCTCAGGACATCACAGGACATGTCCTATTGGCTCAGGACATCACAGGACATGTCCTACTGGACCAGGACATCACAAAACATGTCCTACTGGACCAGGACATCACAGGACATGTCCTACTGGCACCATAACCCAGGATGACCACAAAACATCTCCAACTGATGCTATAACCCAAGACCACCACAGAACATCTCTTATTGGCTCAGGACATCATAGGACATGTCCTACAGGTACCATAACCCAGGATGACATCATAACATCTTCAACTAACACTATAACCCAGGACAATCACAGGACATGTCCTTCTGATCCAGGACCATCACAGGATGTGTCCTACTGACCCTGACAAAGCAGCATCACAGAACATGTTCTTCTAACCCTCGACCAACACAGGACATGTCCTACTAATAACATGATCCAGTACGATCACAAGACATGAACTTCTGACACTCAGAACATGATAGTATTGGGTCATATTGTCCTGTTTATGGGACATGTCCTGTTGTGGTCCTTGGTTAGTGTCATATTGTCAGAATGATGTAGCCCGTGATGGTCATGACATGTCCTGTTGTGGTCCTTGGTCACAGTGTGAGTAGGACTCCTGTGATGGTCCTGGGTGTCAGAAGGACACATTTTGTGGTAGCCTTGGGTTATAGTGTCCATAGCACTTGTTCTGTGATAGTCGTGGACTCCCAATAGTCACCATTAGGAGGTGATGCATTGGTGATGGCCACCAGTAGGAGATGTTTTCATTTCTATAGGGTTCACATGTCACAGGGCAATGGTCCAGTGTTTGGAGGTAGATGGTACTTTGTGGGTACAATCCATGGCCAGAAAAGTGGTGCAGTACTGAAAAGGGCGCAATGTGTGGTAATCCACCTACAACAGTCCCGGATCAGCAGGACATTCCAAGTCATAATCCTAGATTATTTCATTTTATAGTAAAGATGGTTCAGCACCAGTGAGGTGGTTCCTGTGACAGTCCTGGGTCAGAGAGCAATTATTATTTAGAATAGTCCTAGGTCACTGGGAATGTGATTCTCTCTATGTCAGCAGTTACTCCAAGGTCATAGATAACAGGAGCTTCTGTGATGGACCACGGCTTTGGGTCAATAGTACATGTGCTATGATGGTCCTGGGTCAGTAGTACATGTGCTATGATGGTCCTGGGTCATAGTATCAGTAGGACACGTCCTCTGATGGTCCTGGGTCAGTAGTACATGTGCTATGATGGTCCTGGGTCATAGTATCAGTAGGACACGTCCTCTGATGGTCCTGGGTCAGTAGTACATGTGCTATGATGGTCCTGGGTCATAGTATCAGTAGGACATGCCCTGTGATGGTCCTGGGTCAGTGTAAGTAGGACACGTCCTCTGATGTTCCTGGGTTAGTAAGATACGTCCTCTGATGGTCCTGGGTCAGTAGAATACATCCCCTGATGGTCCTGGGTCAGTAGGATATGTCCCCTAATGGTCCTGGGTCAGTAGGATATGTCCCCTGATGGTCCTGGGTCAGTAGGACATGTCCTCTGAAGGTCCTGGGTCAGTAGGACACGTCCTCTGATGGTCCTGGGTCAGTAGGATATGTCCCCTGATGGTCCTGGGTCAGTAGGATACGTCCCCTGATGGTCCTGGGTCAGTAGGATACGTCCCCTGATGGTCCTGGGCCAGTAGGATACGTCCCCTGATGGTCCTGGGCCAGTAGGACACGTCCTCTTATGGTCCTGGGTCAGTAGGATACGTCCCCTGATGGTTCTGGGCCAGTAGGATACGTCCCCTGATGGTCCTGGGCCAGTAGGACACGTCCTCTTATGGTCCTGGGTCAGTAGGACACGTCCCCCGATGGTTCGGGGTCAGTAGGATACGTCCTCCGATGGTCCTGGGTCAGTAGGATACGTCCTCTGATCGTCCTGGGTCAGTAGGATATGTCCTCTGATCGTCCTGGGTCAGTAGGACACGTCCCATGATGGTCCTAGGTCAGTAGGATATGTCCTCTGATTGTCCTGGGTCAGTAGGACACGTCCTCCGATGGTCCTTGGTCAATAGGATATGTCCCCTGATGGTCCTGGGTCAGTAGGATATATCCTCCGATGGTCCTGGGTCAGTAGGATATGTCTTCTGATGGTCCTGGGTCAGTAGGATACGTCCTCTGATGGTCCTGGGTCAGTAGGATATGTCCTCCGATGGTCCTGGGTCAGTAGGATACGTCCTCTGATCGTCCTGGGTAAGTAGGATATGTCCTCTGATGGTCCTGGGTCAGTAGGACTCGTCCCATGAGGGTCCTAGGTCAGTAGGATATGTCCTCTGATTGTCCTGGGTCAGTAGGACACGTCCTCCGATGGTCCTTGGTCAATAGGATACGTGTCCTGATGATCTTGGGTCAGTAGGATATATCCTCCGATGGTTCTGGGTCAGTAGGATATGTCCCCTGATGGTCCTGGGTCAGTAGGATACGTCCCCTGATGGTTCTGGGTCAGTAGGATACGTCCTCCGATGGTCCTGGGTCAGTAGGATACGTCCTCTGATCGTCCTGGGTCAGTAGGATATGTCCTCTGATGGTCCTGGGTCAGTAGGACACGTCCTCTGATGGTCCTGGGTCAGTAGGATACGTCCCCTGATGGTCCTGGGCCAGTAGGATACGTCCCCTGATGGTCCTGGGCCAGTAGGACACGTCCTCTGATGGTCCTGGGTCAGTAGGATATGTCCTCTGATGGTCCTGGGTTAGTAGGACACGTCTCCTGATGGTCCTGGGTCAGCAGGATACGTCTCCTGATGGTCCTGGGTCAGCAGGATACGCCCCCTGATGGTCCTGGGCCAGTAGGATACGTCCCCTGATGGTCCTGGGTCAGTAGGATACGTCCCCTGATGGTCCTGGGTCAGTAGGACACGTCCTCTGATGGTCCTGGGTCAGTAGGACACGTCCTCTGATGGTCCTGGGTCAGTAGGATACGTCTCCTGATGGTCCTGGGTCAGTAGGATACGTCCTCTGATGGTCCTGGGTCAGTAGGATACGTCTCCTGATGGTCCTGGGTCAGTAGGATATGTCCTCTGATGGTCCTGGGTCAGTAGGATACGTCCTCTGATGGTCCTGGGTCAGTAGGATACGTCTCCTGATGGTCCTGGGTCAGTAGGATACGTCTCCTGATGGTCCTGGGTCAGTAGGACACGTCCTCTGATGGTCCTGGGTCAGTAGTATACGTCTCCTGATGGTCCTGGGTCAGTAGGACACGTCTCCTGAAGGTCCTGGGTCAGTAGGATATGTCCTCTGATGGTCCTGGGTCAGTAGGATACGTCCTCTGATGGTCCTGGGTCAGTAGGATACGTCTCCTGATGGTCCTGGGTCAGTAGGATACGTCTCCTGATGGTCCTGGGTCAGTAGGACACGTCCTCTGATGGTCCTGGGTCAGTAGTATACGTCTCCTGATGGTCCTGGGTCAGTAGGACACGTCCTCTTATGGTCCTGGGCCAGTAGGATACGTCCCCTGATGGTCCTGGGTCAGTAGGATACGTCTCCTGATGGTCCTGGGTCAGTAGGATATGTCCTCTGATGGTCCTGGGTCAGTAGGATACGTCCTCTGATGGTCCTGGGTCAGTAGTATACGTCTCCTGATGGTCCTGGGTCAGTAGGACACGTCTCCTGAAGGTCCTGGGTCAGTAGGATATGTCCCCTGATGGTCCTGGGCCAGTAGGATACGTCTCCTGATGGTCCTGGGTCAGTAGGACACGTCTCCTGAAGGTCCTGGGTCAGTAGGACACGTCCAATGAGCAGTGTCCGTTGGCCCGGGTGGCTATGAGTGAAGCAGGAAGTATTCTGAGTGTGGTCCACAGGGCAGTGAGAACTTCTGCTCTGACTGTGAATGGAGTGCGGTGGAGTTGAGGATTGTGGTCGGTCCTGATGAGTGTGAATAAGGTCCTGTACAATCAGACGGTGGGGACTGATGACTCTCTGTGCAGGAGACTTTCTGGTGTTATGCTGGACAGATAATTAGCCAGTGTAAGTGCAGCTTTGGTTGTGAGTGGAGCAGAGTCCCATGTCTTTGGGTGCAGGGGTTAATAAAGTGTCTGCTCTGTGTGTGAGTAGAGCATCCTGCAGCTCTGGTTGTAAGCTGAGTAGGAACCAGTCCTATGTGTTATAATGTAAGTAGCTGACTGCATTTCTGGATGAGTGAAACAATGTGCAGCTCTGGGTGTGAGCGGAGTGGAGAACAGTCTCAGGTGGAGAACAGTATAAGAAGTGATGATAACTTTAGGAATGACAGGAGGACAAGTCTGTGCAGTTCTGCATGTCGGAAGAGTGCAGCTTGGGCAGTGAGTGGAGTACCTGGCAGTCCTAGGTGTCCATGCAGCTTTGGTAGTGAGTAGAGTACCCGGCAGCCCCGTGTGTCCCGCAGCTTTGGCAGTGAGTAGAGTACCCGGCAGCCCCGGGTGTCCGCACAGCTTTGGCAGTGAGTAGAGTACCCGGCAGCCCCGTGTGTCCCGCAGCTTTGATAGTGAGTGGAGTACCTGGCAGTCCCGGGTGTCCTGGCAGCTTTGGCAGTGAGTAGAGTACCCGGCAGCCCCGGGTGTAAGTGCAGCTTTGGCAGGGAGTAGAGTACCCGGGTGAGCAGTTACCTCTGAGCCGCGGTGTTGGAGTCCAGGATCCCCGGGCTCTGCATCCAGGCTCGCACCGTGTTCAGACCTGCCGGCAGCGGCTCCTCCTTCATGCTGAGCGCCCGGGACAGCGGCTCCTGCAGCGAGAACATGAGCTCCGGATCAGCGGCTCCGCACAAGTGAGGAGAGGAGGCTGCACCCAGCACTGGGGAGAGGAGGCTGCACCCACACCCCCTGCCTCCTCCCTGCGCCTGCAGCCCTGCCCGCCCACCTACCTGCACCCCGGGACACCTACCTGGACCTCAGCACCACATCTCCACCTACCTGCACCCCGGGACACCTACCTGGACCTCAGCACCACATCTCCACCTACCTGCACCCCGGGACACCTACCTGGACCTCAGCACCACATCTCCACCTACCTGGACCTCAGCACCACCCACCTGGACCTCAGCACCACATCTCCACCTACCTGCACCCCGGGACACCTACCTGGACCTCAGCACCACATCTCTACCAACCTGCAACACAGAACATACCTGCACTCCATCATCACCTACCTGTGCCTCAACACCACCTACCTGCACCCTAGGAACACCTACCTGGACCTCAGCACCACATCTCTACCAACCTGCAAAACAGAACATACCTGCATCCCATCACCACCTACCTGCACTCCATCACCACTTACCTGCACTCCATCATCACCTACCTGCACCTCAACTCCAACTACCTGCAGCACAGAACATACCTGAACCCCATCAACACCTACCTGTGCCTCAACACCACCTACCTGCACCCCATCACCACCTACCTGCACCCCATTATCACCCCATCACCTCTTTAATACCCTTTACCTGCCCCCTGTTGTCACCTTCTGCCGAACTGCAAAGAACTGATAGAGAAACTCATTTCTATCTATTGAAGTTCTCCAATCATTCGCACTGAGCCGAGCCATCTGTACGCAGGGTGGGTGTCTGCTGTATTATACACCTGCTGCCCCCCCCAACAATCGAGGGTGTTAACCATTTAAGTTCTGGGGTTAGTACATGGCACACACATACGTTCCACCATTTTGGCGCCCGCTGCCGTATCAGTCATGTACAGATCCCTATTACACCCAGCAGTAGGCAGGCTACAATAGGGAATACTCACAATACATGAGCAGTACAACAGTATGAGACCTCAGACTCCTAGTGATCAAACTTGCTCTGGAGGAAGGGGAGGTCATGTGATGCTGTTCCCTACTTGATCTGGAGAAAGGGGAGGTCATGTGATGCTGTTCCCTACTTGTTCTGGAGGAAGGGGAGGTCATGTGATGCTGTTCCCTACTTGCTCTGGAGGAAGGGGAGGTCATGTGATGCTGTTCCCTACTTGATCTGGAGAAAGGGGAGGTCATGTGATGCTGCTCCCTGCTCTCTCTGGAGGAAGGGGGAGGTCATGTGATGCTGCTCCCTGCTCTCTCTGGAGGAAGGGCAGGTCATGTGATGCTGCTCCCTGCTCTCTCTGGAGGAAGGGGAGGTCATGTGATGCTGCTCCCTACTTACTCTGGAGGAAGGGGGAGGTCATGTGATGCTGTTCCCTACCTGATCTGGAGAAAGGGGAGGTCATGTGATGCTGCTCCCTGCTCTCTCTGGAGGAAGGGGAGGTCATGTGATGCTGCTCCCTGCTCTCTCTGGAGGAAGGGGGAGGTCATGTGATGCTGCTCCCTGCTCTCTCTGGAGGAAGGGGAGGTCATGTGATGCTGCTCCCTGCACTCTCTGGAGGAAGGGGGAGGTCATGTGATGCTGCTCCCTGCTCTCTCTGGAGGAAGGGGAGGTCATGTGATGCTGCTCCCTGCTCTCTCTGGAGGAAGGGGAGGTCATATGATGCTGCTCCCTGCTCTCTCTGGAGGAAGGGGAGGTCATGTGATGCTGCTCCCTGCTCTCTCTGGAGGAAGGGGGAGGTCATGTGATGCTGCTCCCTGCTCTCTCTGGAGGAAGGGGAGGTCATGTGATGCTGCTCCCTGCTCTCTCTGGAGGAAGGGGCAGGTCATGTGATGCTGCTCCCTGCTCTCCCTGGAGGAAGGGGAGGTCATGTGATGCTGCTCCCTGCTCTCTCTGGAGGAAGAGGAGGTCATGTGATGCTGCTCCCTGCTCTCTCTGGAGGAAGGGGGAGGTCATGTGATGCTGCTCCCTGCTCTCTCTGGAGGAAGGGGGAGGTCATGTGATGCTGCTCCCTGCACTCTCTGGAGGAAGGGGGAGGTCATGTGATGCTGCTCCCTGCACTCTCTGGAGGAAGGGGGAGGTCATGTGATGCTGCTCCCTGCTCTCTCTGGAGGAAGGGGAGGTCATGTGATGCTGCTCCCTGCTCTCTCTGGAGGAAGGGGGAGGTCATGTGATGCTGCTCCCTGCTCTCTCTGGAGGAAGGGGAGGTCATGTGATGCTGCCCCCTGCTCTCTCTGGAGGAAGAGGAGGTCATGTGATGCTGCTCCCTGCTCTCTCTGGAGGAAGGGGGAGGTCATGTGATGCTGCTCCCTGCACTCTCTGGAGGAAGGGGGAGGTCATGTGATGCTGCTCCCTGCACTCTCTGGAGGAAGGGGGAGGTCATGTGATGCTGCTACCTGCTCTCTCTGGAGGAAGGGGGAGGTCATGTGATGCTGCTCCCTGCTCTCTCTGGAGGAAGGGGAGATAATGTGATGCTGCTCCCTGCTCTCTCTGGAGGAAGGGGAGGTCATGTGATGCTGCTCCCTACTTACTCTGGAGGAAGGGGGAGGTCATGTGATGCTGTTCCCTACTTGCTCTAGAGAAAGGGGAGGTCATGTGATACTGCTCCCTACTTGCTCTGAAGAAAGGGGAGGTCATGTGATGCTGCTCCCTGCTCTCTCTGGAGGAAGGGGAGGTCATGTGTTGCTGTTCCCTACTTGCTCTGGAGAAAGGGGAAGTCATGTGATGCTGCTCCCTGCTCTCTCTGGAGGAAGGGGAGGTCATGTGATGCTGCTCCCTGCTCTCTCTGGTGGAAGGGGAGGTAATGTGATGCTGCTCCCTGTTCAATATGTAGGGAGCACTGAGTAATGAAGCCCCCGCATAGCTTGCCATCACCGTCATATTTGGAGGAAATGGAAAGCCGCAGCCTGGGCTCAGCAGGAGACAATGCAGCCATAGTAACGGGCGGTGCTGGAGGTACTGGACGCTGGTGCTGAGTAGCCAACAATTCCTGCAGGGTGGTGGTGAGTTGTGCAAGTTGAGTTGAGTTCCACAGGCACAACTTTGTCCGCGGTGGCGTCCAAGGTGAAGTACAGAATCATAAGGCAAGGTCATGGTCAGGGACGTGGCAGAAGGTCAGGACAGGCAGCACGGGATCGAAGTCAATAATGGAGCCGGGGTCACCTTTAATGCCTTCTAGATGTAGGAGAAGTATGGCCAACTAATCCTGCAATCCGTGTAGGTTCTATAGGACAACACCTTTAAGAAAGAGTATTTTCCCCTTAGCACCGCCATCTACTGGTTCCATTTGGTACTGCAGCTGCTTAATATCTGCTAGAGAGTTATGTTAATTTCTGTGACCAATCAAATGCCTTGTTGTTCTTATATTGTACAAAGGTTCTGGTTGGATGATAAGCTGTCACGTCACAAGGGGAGTTTATAAAACCCCTTTTGGCTGAAAAGCTCACACTCTTTCTGCCTAGACACCCAGCTTACAACTAAGGCCTGTAGGACTCTGAGCTATCACCCGAGCAACTTCTACTGAACACCAACCAGCCACCTCAGAACGGATGAAGTGTTCCTGCTGTTGTTGCCCTGTTCCGGAATAAACGGACTATGAGTTTTATGTTTGACCTCCCTTGTCTCTGAGTGATCCCCGCGTAAAGCTGCTAATATGAAGGGCGCCCCATTTACCATCTCCCAGGGATCCCTACACCCATAGCTCCCAACCGTCCCGATTTTGCCGGGACTTTCCCGCTTTTCGTACCCCTGCCCCGCGTCCCGGGCAGCTATGATATTGTCACGAATTTTCCCCCCAGGTCCCGCTTTGTCCCGGCGCTGTGTCCGCATAGTAAATACTTTGAAAGTCTGAACTCACAGTACAGAATGGCTTCTACAGACATCGGGAGGGAATCCTTTTCAGAGAAGTGTCGGGCTTAGCGCAGAGCAGGGACCACGTCATCAGCTTCAGATCTGTCCATATATGGTCGCTGCATCTCCTAGGGTTCCCCAGAGCAGACATCGGGAGGGAATCCTTTTCAGAGAAGTGTCAGGCTCAGCCGGAGAGCAGGGACCACGTCATCAGCTCAGATCTCTATCTGTCCATATATGGTCACTGCATCTCCTAGGGTTCCCCAGAGCAGACATCGGGCAGGGAATCCTTTTCAGAGAAGTGTCGGCTCAGCCGGAGAGCAGGGACCACGTCATCAGCTCAGATCTCTATCTGTCCATATATGGTCACTGCATCTCCTAGGGTTCCCCAGAGCAGACATCGGGCAGGGAATCCTTTTCAGAGAAGTGTCGGCTCAGCCGGAGAGCAGGGACCACGTCATCAGCTTCAGATCAGCTTCTCTCCATATATGGTCACTGCATCTCCTAGGGTTCCCCAGAGCAGACATCGGGCAGGGAATCCTTTTCAGAGAAGTGTCGGGCTTAGCGGAGAGAGCAGGGACCACGTCATCAGGTCAGATCTCTATCTGTCCATATATGGTCTCCAGGGCTTCCCCAGACACAAGCTCTTTATATAATTAAATTACATAAAGTTTTGCCCAGTCTGAGATTCGAACCTGGGACCCTCTGCACCATAGACAGGAGGTTAACTAACTGAGCTATAAGCCCAGTGATACAAAGCTGAGGATTTCTGGTAACTAAGACATGTTATCTGCCATTTACACTGTGACACAGACTAATGCACTGATATATAGAGAGGGATCTTCTCAGAGATTATTATTGTAATTATTCAGACTATTATTATTATTATTATAAATTTTATTATTATGGAGATGATTATTAATAATGGTAAAAATAATAATAATCATCTCAATAATAATAATAATAATAATAATAATAATAGTCTCAATAATTACAATAATCTGAGAAGATCCCTCCCTATATACCAAGGCAGTATATAGTCATAGTTCTTAGTTACCAAAATTCTCCACTTGTTAATCACTGAGGTTATAGCTCAGTGGGTTGAGGCGCTGTGTTATTATTGTACATGGACACTGCAGGTTCTGGGTTCAAATCCCAATGAGGATAATTTTTTTTTTTTTTTTAAATTATGATTTTTATTATTTTTAATATGGTTAAAATTTGGGGCGTGGCCAGGGAGTGATTGGGGGTGTGGCTTAGGGGGATCGCCGCGGCACGCTACGCGTGCCGCCATTTTGTCCCTCTTTCCTTTTCCCAAATGTTGGGAGGTATGCCTACACCGACATCGGGGTTGCCCATCGGAGAACTATCCTACACCTGCAGCCTCTCCCTCCTTCATTGTGACCCCCCCCAGCAGTTACCTGCCAGGCGTGGATGGGCGAGGCCTGTTACTCTGGTACCCAGCACTGGGCCGCACTCCACCAGCCACTCCTGTACCAAAGGGAATCCAGCTGCCCCAAGCCCAAAAAGGCTGGACCCTGGTGGTGGATGTTGCAGTTACACCCTGGAGGGAGAGGTCATGTGATGCTGCTCCTTCTGTAGGTAGGGGAGGTCATGTGATGCTGCTCCCTCTGTAGGGAGGGGAGGTCATGTGATGCTGCTCACTCTGGAGGGAGGGGAGGTCATGTGATGCTGCTCCTTCTGTAGGGAGGGGAGGTCATGTGATCACTACTACCTGCTCATCACTACTACCTGCTCACTCTAGAGGGAGGGGGATGTCATGTGATTCTAGTTCTTGCTTACTGTGGAGGGAGGGGGATGTCATGTGATGCTGCTCATTCTGGAGGGAGGGGGAGATCATGTGATGTTGTTCACTCTGGAGGGAGGGGGAGATCATGTGATGCTGATCACTCTGGGGGGAGGGGGAGATCATGTGATGCTGATCACTCTGGAGGGAGGGGGAGATCATGTGATGCTGATCACTCTGGAGGAAGGGGGAGATCATGTGATGCTGCTCGCTCTGGAGGGAGGGGGAGATCATGTGATGCTGCTCTCTCTGAAGGGAGGGGGAGATCATGTGATGCTGCTTACTCTGGAGGGGGAGATCATGTGATGCTGCTTATTCTGGAGGGAGGGGAGATTATGTGATGCTGCTTACTCTGGAGGGGGAGATCATGTGATGCTGCTTATTCTGGAGGGAGGGGAGATTATGTGATGCTGCTCACTCTGAAGGGAGGGGGAGATCATGTGATGCTGCTTATTCTGGAGGGGGAGATCATGTGTTGCTGATCACTCTGGAGGGAGGGAGAGATCATGTGATGCTGATCAATCTGGAGGGAGGGGGAGATCATGTGATGCTGCTTACTCTGGAGGGAGGGGGAGATCATGTGTTGCTGATCACTCTGGAGGGAGGGAGAGATCATGTGATGCTGATCAATCTGGAGGGAGGGGGAGATCATGTGATGCTGCTTACTCTGAAGGGAGGGGGAGATCATGTGATGCTGCTCACTCTGGAGGGAGGGGGAGATCATGTGATGCTGATCACTCTGGATTGAGAGGGAGATCATGTGATGCTGCTCGCTCTGGAGGGAGGGGGAGATCATGTGATGCTGATGACTCTGGAGGGAGGGGGAGATCATGTGATGCTGCTCACTCTGGAGGGAGATCATGTGATGCTGATGACTCTGGAGGGAGGGGGAGATCATGTGATGCTGTTTACTCTGGAGGGAGAGATCATGTGATGCTGCTCGCTCTCGAGGGAGGGGGAGATCATGTGATGCTGCTCACTCTGGAGGGAGGGGGAGATCATGTGATGCTGATCACTCTGGAGGGAGGGGGAGATCATGTGATGCTGTTTACTCTGGAGGGAGAGATCATGTGATGCTGCTTACTCTGGAGGGAGAGATCATGTGATGCTAATCACTCTGGAGGGAGGGGGAGATCATGTGATGCTGCTTACTCTGGAGGGGGAGATCATGTGATGCTGATCACTCTGGAGGGAGGGAGAGATCATGTGATGCTCTCATTGTGTAGCTAGTAGGAAAACCTTGCAGGCTGTGGAGTCGAACCTCTGACTCCAACTCCGACTCCTCAGTTTCCCAAACTTGGACTCCAGCTCCACCAAAATGATCACTGATTCCACAACTTTGACTCCAGCGCCTTTGTTCTCTGGTCACTCTAGCAGTGCTGAGGTAAATGTGGTCATTTCAGTGCCTTATTCCTCTGATCTCTAGCAGAAGAGCTTTACACCTAAACATGAACATGAAGTTTAGCACTTATTCGTCTCAACTAAAAGATCGGGGCTCCACAAGCCGCTTGTCCCCACCTTGTTGACCTTCAGAGTCCAATGTTCACTTCCATAACTGATGTAACATAATTGATGGAGGCATTTATTGGTTTTCTCTGTGCTCTGACACTGGTTGTATGAATCGAGGTTAGGACAGAGCAGAGCGCCCGCAGGAGAGGACACAGGAGCGGGAAGTACTCAGTCAGTTGTACTGCTCCTGGGTCCTTTCCTACTCCGGGTCATGATGCTGCCGCATACAACCAGGACAGGAGCAGTGGTGCGGGAGGAGAAAACCTAGCAAAGGAGAGGATTTATTTATTTGTGTCTGCTCTGGTGTCTCCAGTATTATCAGTTTTATGCTCGGGGTGTCTCCAGTATTATTGTCTGCTATGTGGGTCTTCAGTATCAGTAATTGTCTGCTTTGGGGTCTCCAGTATTGTTAGTCTGTTTGGGGTCTCCAATATTGTTAGTCTGCTTTGGGATTCCAATATTGCTTGCCCATTTTGGGGTCTTCAGTATTATTAGCCTGCTTTCGGGTCTCCAGTATTGTTTGGATCTTTGAGCGTTTGCCAATGAGAAAGATTCCCCTGCATTTCTTCTTCCCATTGTGACCCCAGACCTGACCCTGACTTTGTACATTTGCCGCCTGCCCTGGCGACCTGCCTGTCCCCGACCTTGAGTCTGTTTAGCGGTCCTGTACCTCGACCTTGGCTGCCACCGCAGACAAGTTGCACTTGTGAAACGACCAGGTGGCAACACGGCTTGTGTCATCGTCCGCGTTGGTCCCGGGACTTCACTAACCCTGAAGCCTGACAGTAAGATCCGGCCTTGAACCCTGCCAAGGTGCTGCTTCCGAAACTGGTGATCTTACCAGTGTTGTGGTCCAGCAGTCCCAGCAGATTGCTTAGCAGCTTGGACAAGTCACCGCCGTGCTGCAACAGTTATTTGCCACTCAGCATCAGCGTCAGACTCCTGGGACTTCTTCTGCGACTTGTCTACCTGCCGCTCAACCAAGGCTAAGACTGTCTTTGCCTGACAAGTATGATGGGGACCCCAAGCTATTGGGCTTTATTACTCAGTGATCCTTGCACATAGAACTCATGCCATCTGTTTGTCGTTGAGTGATCCACGGTGGCATTCATCGACAGCCTACTCTCCCTGGCCTGGGCTACTCCTCATTGGGACAGAGGCGATCCGGTCACGGCTACGCACACACAGCTTTCCTGGCGAAATTCTGGTCTGTGTTTGAAGAACCTGCACGAAGTTCCTCAGCTGAGACTGCATTGCTGAACCTGTCAGCTCTGTCAGTGACCTTTAAAAAAGGATTTTCGCCTCAAGTTAAGGAAGCATTAGCCGGTCGTGACCTGCCATCTACTTTGAGTGGTCTCATCACACTAGCCACTCGGATTGATGTGCAGTTTATGAAGCACGCCGAGGAGTTTCTTCATGAGCATCCACAGAGTGTCAGTCTCGCTGGTGGCACATCTACCTGCCCTGGTTACCTCCGTGACTCCTAAGCCCTTGCTACCTGCATGTTACCAGGACTTTGCCAATGTCTTTTCCAAAAACCAAGCAGAGACTTTGCCACCGCACCGTCCCTATGATTGGTGGATCTCCAGCCAGGTGCCTCTCCTCACAGAGGTCATGTGTATCCTCTTTAAGTTCCAGAGACTGCTGCTATTTTATAGTATATTAAAGAGAATAACCAAGAAGGATTGCTCTCGCCATCCTTGCATTGACTATCGGGGGCTTAACAAGGTCACGGTTAAGAACTGCTACCCCTTGCCATTGATCATGGAGCTCTTTGACCACCTGCGTGTTTCCAAGGTGTTCTCCTAGTTGGACCTTTGTGGGGCCTATAACCTCATCTGCATCCGCAAGGGTGACGAATGGAAGACAGCGTTTAACATTCGTGATGGACATTTCGAGTACCTTGCAATGCCATTTGGACTATGTAATTCTCCAGCTGTATTCCAGGAATTCGTCAATGAGATCTTCAGAGATCTGCTGTATTTGTGTGTCGTAGTCTACCTAGACGATATTCTGGTGTTTTCCCCTGACCTTGAGACCCACCAGTCCTACGTACGGCAAGTTCTTGGTCACCTTCGATCTAATCATCTCTACGCCAAGCTTGAGAAATGTCAGTTTCACCAACGGAGCTTTCCTTTCCTTGGCTATATAATTTCTGACAGAGGTCTCCAGATGGATTTTGCTAAACTGTCTGCAGTTCTACAGTGGCCAAACCCAGAAGGTCTACATGCAATACAGAGGTTCCTTGGCTTTGCGAACTATTATCGGCAGTTTATCCCGCATGTCTTCACTCTGGTGTCTCCCATAGTGGTGCTCACCAAGAAGGGCACCAATCCCTGCCTCTGGTCCTAGGTGGTTGAAGAAGCCTTCTCTAGTTCCCTAGTTCTCTCTAGGCCTGACACTGAGAAGCCCTTCCATCTTGAGGTTGACGCATCCTCCGTAGGTGCTGGGGCGGTGATCACCCAGAAAGGGCCTAAAGGCTGTACTCTCACTTGTGGGCTTTGCTCTAGGGCTTTCTCCCCCCGCAGAGAGGAATTACCCCATAGGAGATAGAGACCTTTTGACCATCAAGCTTACTCTGGCGGAATGGAGATATCTACTGGAAGGAGCTCTTCATCCGGTTTGTGTGTATATACAGACCATAAGAACCTCAACGAAAGAACCAAGATCCATTTCCGTCTGGCAGAGAAGAATATCAAAGCTGATGACCTTTCCCATACCTCCGATGTCATTGGAGAAGAGCCAGTCCCTCTACATATTATCTCTCCTGAACAACTGGTTGTTGCCGCTCCGGTGGATCTTCAGCAGCTTCCTCCCGGCAAGACGTATGTTTGACCTGCATTCCGGAAGAGGATTCTGTCTTGGGGACTTTCTTTGTGTCTGGCTGGGCACCCTGGAGTGCAACGCTCCATGGCCCTCATCTCCCACTTCTACTGGTGGCCAGACCTGATCAAAGATATTTGGGATTTCGTGGGGTCCTGCTTTTCTTGTGCCTGTAATAAACCTTCTCATCTCAAACCGGCTGGCCTGTTGCTTCCGTTGCCGATACCCAGTCGCCCGTGGCCTTATGTGGCTATGGATTTTGTCACAAATCTTCCACATTCCTCTGGAAATAGCGTCATCTGGGTGGTGAATGACTGGTTTTCCAAAATGTCCCATTTTGTTTCCCTTCCAGGTCTTTTGTCTTGCCAGTTTGTTCTTTCAGCACATCTTCCAGCTGCATGTACTTCCTCAACACATTGGGGCAGATTTACTTACCTGTCCGGCACGATCCCCAAAAGTGCATTGTCCGACCGGAATGCACATCTGCCACGATACAAGAAGAATGTGTGCCCGATTTCCTGCTGGTGTTGCTTCCCCGATCAGGTCTGCCGGAGTTCACCTTCTTCTTCCCTGTGCTTGATCTTGCGACACAATTTAAATGTTAAATCCCGCAGTTTGTTAGAATCAGTCGGATTGTCCAAAGGCCAGTCCCCCGATTTCGGTCACATGAAAGCCGGTACCGATGTGCCAAAATCCGATCGCATGCAACACAATCCCCTTCTAAATGCCTGTCCCAGCGGCGGAATCCTCAAAAACACCTGAAAATCCAATGGAAATGCGGCTGCTGGACCCTTAGTAAATAGTAAATAAGCCCCATTGTGTGCAACCAAGGGGTCCAGTTTGTGCCAAGTTCTGGTGTTCCTTGTGTAACCAGCTCCAAATAAATCTGTACTTTTCTTCTGCTTACCGCCCACAGTCGAATGGTCAAGTAGAAAGGGTGAATCATACTTTTGGCTGTTACCTCCAGTACACCAAGACCCAAGTTGATAGGAAACGCAGGACTCCTCCTATCTTTTCTCCGGGTGACAAGGTGTGGTTATCTTCCAGATACGTCCAGCTGAAGATACCTAGATACAACCTTGGTCCACACTTCCTTGGTCCCTTTGAGGTGATTAGACGTGTCCTGGTGTGACCCCGGACCTGACGCTGACTTTTGTACCTTTGCCACCTGCCCTGACGACCTGCCTGTCCCCGACCTCTAGTCTGCTTAGTGTTCCTGTACCTCGACCTTGGTCAAGTCGCACCTGTGGACCGACCTGGCAGGGCCGCTCCCTTCTTTATTGTTTTTAGACAACATCCACACACACTTCTTCCTCTCTTTCTGCCATCAGATGTTTCTGCGGTGAGACCTCAAGTGGTTACAAGACCTCAAGTCCATCTGGGAGCAAACTCGTCAGTCTCTACTTCCGACGTCGGCCTGCACCAAATCCCAGGCCGATAAGAAACGCAGGTCTCCCCCGGTGTGGCTTTCCTCCAATATGTCCAACTGAACATTCCCTGCTACAAACTTGGTCCTTGTTTCAGGGGTCCATTCAAGGTGCTGAAGCGCATTAACACATTGGCTTCCAAGCCATGCGCATCCTTCCATGTTTTCCTTCTAAAGCCGGTCATCCTGAATCGCTTCTACTGGGAAGTAACATCTCTTTCTCTTGAGGCTGATTCCACCAATGTCTCTGAAGTAAAGGAGATCCAGGATATGAAGTCGGTCAGAGGGAAACGGTTCTTTCTTATCGACTGGAAGAGTTTCCGGCCAGAGGAAAGAACTAAGCAGCTTGAAGACAACATTCTTGACCGTGGTGTTCGTCTGGGGTCTTGAGCGCACCCGTGTGACTCCGTGGTGCACTATCACTCCTGATCATGGTGTAATGGCGCCTCTAGTGGTCACCAGACAGTAATACTCTGCCCTATCACTCCTGATCATGGTGTTATGGCGCCTCTAGAGGTTACAGGACAGTAATACTCTGCCCTATCACTCCTCATCATGGTGTTATGGCGCCTCTAGTGGTTACAGGACAGTAATACTCTGTCCTATCACTCCTGATCATGGTGTTATGGCGCCTCTAGTGGTCAACAGACAGTAATACTCTGCCCTACCACTCCTGATCATGGTGTTATGGCGCCTCTAGTGGTCAACAGACAGTAATACTCTGCCCTATCACTCCTGATCATGGTGTTATGGCGCCTCTAGTGGTCACCAGACAGTAATACTCTGCCCTATCACTCCTGATCATGGTGTTATGGCGCCTCTAGAGGTTACAGGACAGTAATACTCTGTCCTATCACTCCTGATAATGGTGTTATGGCGCCTCTAGTGGTCAACAGACAGTAATACTCTGCCCTACCACTCCTGATCATGGTGTTATGGCGCCTCTAGTGGTTACAGGACAGTAATACTCTGCCCTATCACTCCTGATCATGGTGTTATGGCGCCTCTAGTGGTTACAGGACAGTAATACTCTGCCCTATCACTCCTGATCATGGTGTTATGGCGCCTCTAGTGGTCACAGGACAGTAATACTCTGCCCTATCACTCCTGATCATGGTGTTATGGCGCCTCTAGTGGTCACCAGACAGTAATACTCTGCCCTATCACTCCTGATCATGGTGTTATGGCGCCTCTAGAGGTTACAGGACAGTAATACTCTGTCCTATCACTCCTGATAATGGTGTTATGGCGCCTCTAGTGGTCAACAGACAGTAATACTCTGCCCTACCACTCCTGATCATGGTGTTATGGCGCCTCTAGTGGTTACAGGACAGTAATACTCTGCCCTATCACTCCTGATCATGGTGTTATGGTGCCTCTAGTGGTCACAGGACAGTAATACTCTGCCCTATCACTCCTGATCATGGTGTTATGGCGCCTCTAGTGGTTACAGGAGAGTAATACTCTGCCCTATCACTCCTGAACATGGTGTTATGGCGCCTCTAGTGGTTACCAGACAGTAATACTCCCCTGTATCACTCCTGATCATGGTGTTATGGCGCCTCTAATGGTTACAGGACAGTAATACTCTGCCCTATCACTCCTGATCATGGTGTTATGGCGCCTCTAGTGGTTACAGGACAGTAATACTCTGCCCTATCACTCCTGATCATGGTGTTATGGCGCCTCTAGTGGTCACCAGACAGTAATACTCTGCCCTATCACTCCTGATCATGGTGTTATGGTGCCTCTAGTGGTTACAGGACAGTAATACTCTACCCTATCACTTCTGATCATGGTGTTATGGTGCCTCTAGTGGTTACAGAACGGTAATACTCTGCCCTATCACTCCTGATCATGGTGTTATGGCGCCTCTAGTGGTCACCAGGCAGTAATACTCTGCCCTATCACTCCTGATCATGGTGTTATGGCGCCTCTAGTGGTCATCAGACAGTAATACTCTGCCCTATCACTCCTGATCATGGTGTTATGGCGCCTCTAGTGGTTACAGGACAGCAATACTCTGCCCTATCACTCCTGATCATGGTGTTATGGCGCCTCTAGTGGTTACAGGACAGTAATACTCTGCCCTATCACTCCTGATCATGGTGTTATGGCGCCTCTAATGGTTACAGGACAGTAATACTCTGCCCTATCACTCCTGATCATGGTGTTATGGTGCCTCTAGTGGTTACAGGACAGTAATACTCTACCCTATCACTTCTGATCATGGTGTTATGGTGCCTCTAGTGGTTACAGAACGGTAATACTCTGCCCTATCACTTCTGATCATGGTGTTATGGCGCCTCTAGTGGTCACCAGGCAGTAATACTCTGCCCTATCACTCCTGATCATGGTGTTATGGCGCCTCTAGTGGTCATCAGACAGCAATACTCTGCCCTATCACTCCTGATCATGGTGTTATGGCGCCTCTCGTGGTTACAGGACAGTAATACTCTGCCCTATCACTCCTGATCATGGTGTTATGGCGCCTCTAGTGGTTACAGGACAGTAATACTCTGCCCTATCACTCCTGATCATGGTGTTATGGCGCCTCTAGTGGTTACAGGACAGTAATACTCTGCCCTATCACTCCTCATCATGGTGTTATGGCGCCTCTAGTGGTTACAGGACAGTAATACTCTACCCTATCACTCCTGATCATGGTGTTATGGCGCCTCTAGTGGTTACAGGACAGTAATACTCTACCCTATCACTCCTGATCATGGTGTTATGGCGCCTCTAGTGGTTACAGGACAGTAATACTCTGCCCTATCACTCCTCATCATGGTGTTATGGCGCCTCTAGTGGTTACAGGACAGTAATACTCTGCCCTATCACTCCTGATCATGGTGTTATGGCGCCTCTAGTGGTCACCAGACAGTAATACTCTGCCCTATCACTCCTGATCATGGTGTTATGGCACCTCTAGTGGTTACAGGACAATAATACTCTGCCCTATCACTCCTGATCATGGTGTTATGGCGCCTCTAGTGGTCACCAGACAGTAATACTCTGCCCTATCACTCCTGATCATGGTGTTATGGCGCCTCTACTGGTCACCAGACAGTAATACTCTGCCTTATCACTCCTGATCATGGTGTTATGGCGCCTCTAGTGGTCACCAGACAGTAATACTCTGCCCTATCACTCCTGATCATGGTGTTATGGCGCCTCTACTGGTCACCAGACAGTAATACTCTGCCCTACCACTCCTGATCATGGTGTTATGGCGCCTCTAGTGGTTACAGGACAGTAATACTCTGCCCTATTACTCCTGATCATGGTGTTATGGCGCCTCTAGTGGTTACAGGACAGTAATACTCTGCCCTATCACTCCTGATCATGGTGTTATTGCGCCTCTAGTGGTTACAGGACAGTAATACTCTGTCCTATCACTGCTGATCATGGTGTTATGGCGCCTCTAGTGGTTACAGGACAGTAATATTCTGCCCTATCACTCCTGATCATGGTGTTATGGTGCCTCTAGTGGTTAAAGGACAGTAATACTCTGTCCTATCACTTCTAATCATGGTGTTATGGCGCCTCTAGTGGTTACAGAACGGTAATACTCTGCCCTATCACTCCTGATCATGGTGTTATGGCGCCTCTAGTGGTTACAGGACAGTAATACTCTGCCCTATCACTCCTGATCTTGGTGTTATGGCGCCTCTAGTGGTTACAGGAGAGTAATACTCTGCCCTATCACTCCTGATCATGGTGTTATAGTACCTCTAGTGGTTACAGGACAGTAATACTCTGCCCTATCACTCCTGATCATGGTGTTATGGCGCCTCTAGTGGTCACCAGGCAGTAATACTCTGCCCTATCACTCCTGATTATGGTGTTATGGCGCCTCTAGTGGTCACCAGACAGTAATACTCTGCCCTATCACTCCTGATCATGGTATTATGGCGCCTCTAGTGGTTACAGGACAGTAATACTCTGCCCTATTACTCCTGATCATGGTGTTATGGCTCCGCTAGTGGTTACAGGACAGTAATACTCTGCCCTATCACTCCTGATCATGGTGTTATGGTGCCTCTAGTGCTCACCAGACAGTAATACTCTGCCCTATCACTCCTGATCATGGTGTTATAGTACCTCTAGTGGTTACAGGACAGTAATACTCTGCCCTATCACTCCTGATCATGGTGTTATGGCGCCTCTAGTGGTCACCAGACAGTAATACTCTGTCCTATCACTTCTGATCATGGTGTTATGGCGCCTCTAGTGGTTACAGGACAGTAATACTCTGCCCTATCACTCCTGATCATGGTGTTATGGCGCCTCTAGTGGTTACAGGACAGTAATACTCTGCCCTATCACTCCTGATCATGGTGTTATGGCACCTCTAGTGGTTACAGGAGAGTAATACTCTGCCCTATCACTCCTGATCATGGTGTTATGGCGCCTCTAGTGGTTACAGGACAGTAATACTCTGCCCTATCACTCCTGATCATGGTGTTATGGCGCCTCTAGTGGTTACAGGACAGTAATACTCTGCACTATCACTCCTGATCATGGTGTTATGGCGCCTCTATTGGTTACAGGACAGTAATACTCTGCCCTATCACTCCTGATCATGGTGTTATGGCGCCTCTAGTGGTTACAGAACAGTAATACTCTGCCCTATCACTCCTGATCATGGTGTTATGGCGCTTCTAGTGGTCACCAGACAGTAATACTCTGCCCTATCACTCCTGATCATGGTGTTATGGTGCCTCTAGTGGTTACAGGACAGTAATACTCTGCCCTATCACTCCTGATCATGGTGTTATGGCGCCTCTAGTGGTTACAGGACAGTAATACTCTGCCCTATCACTCCTGATCATGGTGTTATGGCACCTCTAGTGGTCACCAGACAGTAATACTCTGCACTATCACTCCTGATCATGGTGTTATGGCGCCTCTAGTGGTCACCAGACAGTAATACTCTGCCCTATCACTCCTGATCATGGTGTTATGGCGCCTCTAGTGGTCATCAGACAGTAATACTCTGCCCTATCACTCCTGATCATGGTGTTATGGCGCCTCTAGTGGTTACAGGACAGTAATACTCTGCCCTATCACTCCTGATCATGGTGTTATGGCGCCTCTAGTGGTTACAGGACAGTAATACTCTGCTCTATCACTCCTGATCATGGTGTTATGGCGCCTCTAGTGGTTACAGGACAGTAATACTCTGCCCTATCACTCCTGATCATGGTGTTATGGCACCTCTAGTGGTTACAGGACAGTAATACTCTGCCCTATCACTCCTGATCATGGTGTTATGGCGCCTCTAGTGGTTACAGGACAGTAATACTCTGCCCTATCACTCCTGATCATGGTGTTATGGCACCTCTAGTGGTTACAGGACAGTAATACTCTGCCCTATCACTCCTGATCATGGTGTTATGGCGCCTCTAGTTGTTACAGGACAGTAATACTCTGCCCTATCACTCCTGATCATGGTGTTATGGCGCCTCTAGTGGTCACAGGACAGTAATACTCTGCCCTATCACTCCTGATCATGGTGTTATGGCGCCTCTAGTGGTCACCAGACAGTAATACTCTGTCCTATTACTCCTGATCATGGTGTTATGGTGCCTCTAGTGGTTACAGGACAGTAATACTCTGCCCTATCACTCCTGATCATGGTGTTATGGCGCCTCTAGTTGTTACAGGACAGTAATACTCTACCCTATCACTCCTGATCATGGTGTTATGGCGCCTCTAGTGGTTACAGGACAGTAATACTCTGCCCTATCACTCCTGATCATGGTGTTATGGTGCCTCTAGTGGTCACCAGACAGTAATACTCTGCACTATCACTCCTGATCATGGTGTTATGGCGCCTCTAATGGTTACAGGACAGTAATACTCTACCCTATCACTTCTGATCATGGTGTTATGGTGCCTCTAGTGGTTACAGAACGGTAACACTCTGCCCTATCACTCCTGATCATGGTGTTATGGCGCCTCTAGTGGTCACCAGGCAGTAATACTCTGCCCTATCACTCCTGATCATGGTGTTATGGCTCCTCTAGTGGTTACAGGACAGTAATACTCTGCCCTATCACTCCTGATCATGGTGTTATGGCGCCTCTAGCGGTCACCAGGCAGTAATACTCTGCCCTATCACTCCTGATCATGGTGTTATGGCGCCTCTAGTGGTCATCAGACAGTAATACTCTGCCCTATCACTCCTGATCATGGTGTTATGGCGCCTCTAGTGGTTACAGGACAGTAATACTCTGCCCTATCACTCCTGATCATGGTGTTATGGCGCCTCTAGTGGTTACAGGACAGTAATACTCTGCCCTATCACTCCTGATCATGGTGTTATGGCGCCTCTAGTGGTTACAGGACAGTAATACTCTGCCCTATCACTCCTGATCATGGTGTTATGGCGCCTCTAGTGGTTACAGGACAGTAATACTCTACCCTATCACTCCTGATCATGGTGTTATGGCGACTCTAGTGGTCACCAGACAGTAATACTCTGCCCTATCACTCCTGATCATGGTGTTATGGTGACTCTAGTAATTACAGGACAGTAATACTCTGCCCTATCACTCCTGATCATGGTGTTATGGCGCCTCTAGTTGTTACAGGAGAGTAATACTCTGCCCTATCACTCCTGATCATGGTGTTATGGCGCCTCTAGTGGTCACCAGACAGTAATACTCTGCCCTATCACTCCTGATAATGGTGTTATGGCACCTCTAGTGGTTACAGGACAATAATACTCTGCCCTATCACTCCTGATCATGGTGTTATGGCGCCTCTAGTGGTCACCAGACAGTAATACTCTGCCCTATCACTCCTGATCATGGTGTTATGGCGCCTCTAGTGGTTACAGGACAGTAATACTCTGCCCTATTACTCCTGATCATGGTGTTATGGTGCCTCTAGTGGTTACAGGACAGTAATACTCTGCCCTATCATTCCTGATCATGGTGTTATGGTGCCTCTAGTGGTTACAGGACAGTAATACTCTGCCCTATCACTCCTGATCATGGTGTTATGGCGCCTCTAGTGGTCACCAGACAGTAATACTCTGCCCTATCACTCCTGATCATGGTGTTATGGCTCCTCTAGTGGTTACAGGACAGTAATACTCTGCCCTATCACTCCTGATCATGGTGTTATGGCGCCTCTAGTGGTCATCAGACAGTAATACTCTGCCCTATCACTCCTGATCATGGTGTTATGGCGCCTCTAGTGGTTCCAGGACAGTAATACTCTGCCCTATCACTCCTGATCATGGTGTTATGGCGCCTCTAGTGGTTACAGGACAGTAATACTCTGCCCTATCACTCCTGATCATGGTGTTATGGCGCCTCTAGTGGTTACAGGACAGTAATACTCTGCCCTATCACTCCTGATCATGGTGTTTTGGCGCCTCTAGTGGTTACAGGACAGTAATACTCTGCCCTATCACTCCTGATCATGGTGTTATGGCGCCTCTAGTGGTTACAGGACAGTAATACTCTACCCTATCACTCCTGATCATGGTGTTATGGCGCCTCTAGTGGTCACCAGACAGTAATACTCTGCCCTATCACTCCTGATCATGGTGTTATGGTGACTCTAGTAATTACAGGACAGTAATACTCTGCCCTATCACTCCTGATCATGGTGTTATGGCGCCTCTAGTGGTTACAGGAGAGTAATACTCTGCCCTATCACTCCTGATCATGGTGTTATGGCGCCTCTAGTGGTCACCAGACAGTAATACTCTGCCCTATCACTCCTGATCATGGTGTTATGGCGCCTCTAGTGGTTACAGGACAGTAATACTCTGCCCTATCACTCCTGATCATGGTGTTATGGCGCCTCTAGTGGTCACCAGACAGTAATACTCTGCCCTATCACTGCTGATCATGGTGTTATGGTGACTCTAGTAATTACAGGACAGTAATACTCTGCCCTATCACTCCTGATCATGGTGTTATGGCGCCTCTAGTGGTTACAGAAAGGTAATACTCTGCCCTATCACTCCTGATCATGGTGTTATGGCACCTCTAGTGGTTACAGGACAATAATACTCTGCCCTATCACTCCTGATCATGGTGTTATGGCGCCTCTAGTGGTCACCAGACAGTAATACTCTGCCCTATCACTCCTGATCATGGTGTTATGGCGCCTCTAGTGGTCACCAGACAGTAATACTCTGCCTTATCACTGCTGATCATGGTGTTATGGTGCCTCTAGTGGTTACAGTACAGTAATACTCTGCCCTATTACTCCTGATCATGGTGTTATGGCGCCTCTAGTGGTTACAGGACAGTAATACTCTGCCCTATCACTTCTAATCATGGTGTTATGGCGCCTCTAGTGGTTACAGGACAGTAATACTCTGCCCTATCACTTCTAATCATGGTGTTATGGCGCCTCTAGTGGTTAAAGGACAGTAATACTCTGTCCTATCACTTCTAATCATGGTGTTATGGCGCCTCTAGTGGTTAAAGGACAGTAATACTCTGCCCTATCACTCCTGATCAGGGTGTTATGGCGCCTCTTGTGGCCACCAGACAGTAATACTCTGCCCTATCACTCCTGATCATGGTGTTATGGCGCCTCTAGTGGTTACAGGACAGTAATACTCTGCCCTATCACTCCTGATCATGGTGTTATGGCGCCTCTAGTGGTTACAGGACTGTAATACTCTGCCCTATCACTCCTGATCATGGTGTTATGGCGCCTCTAGTGGTTACAGGACAGTAATACTCTGCCCTATCACTCCTGATCATGGTGTTATGGCGCCTCTAGTGGTTACAGGACAGTAATACTCTGCCCTATCACTCCTGATCATGGTGTTATGGAGCCTCTAGTGGTCACCAGGCAGTAATACTCTGCCCTATCACTCCTGATCATGGTGTTATGGCGCCTCTAGTGGTTACAGGACTGTAATACTCTGCCCTATCACTCCTGATCATGGTGTTATGGCGCCTCTAGTGGTCACTAGGCAGTAATACTCTGCCCTATCACTCCTGATCATGGTGTTATGGCGCCTCTAGTGGTTACAGGACAGTAATACTCTGCCCTATCCCTCCTGATCATGGTGTTATGGCGCCTCTAGTGGTTACAGGAGAGTAATACTCTGCCCTATCACTCCTGATCATGGTGTTATGGCGCCTCTAGTGGTCACCAGGCAGTAAAACTCTGCCCTATCACTCCTGATTATGGTGTTATGGCGCCTCTAGTGGTCACCAGACAGTAATACTCTGCCCTATCACTCCTGATCATGGTATTATGGCGCCTCTAGTGGTTACAGGACAGTAATACTCTGCCCTATTACTCCTGATCATGGTGTTATGGCGCCTCTAGTGGTTACAGAACAGTAATACTCTGCCCTATCACTCCTGATCATGGTGTTATGGCGCCTCTAGTGGTTACAGAACAGTAATACTCTGCCCTATCACTCCTGATCATGGTGTTATGGCGCCCCTAGTGGTCACCAGACAGTAATACTCTGCCCTATCACTCCTGATCATGGTGTTATGGCGCCTCTAGTGGTTACAGAACAGTAATACTCTGCCCTATCACTCCTGATCATGGTGTTATGGCGCCTCTAGTGGTTACAGAACAGTAATACTCTGCCCTATCACTCCTGATCATGGTGTTATGGCGCCCCTAGTGGTCACCAGACAGTAATACTCTGCCCTATCACTCCTGATCATGGTGTTATGGCGCCTCTAGTGGTCACCAGACAGTAATACTCTGCCCTTTCACTCCTGATCATGGTGTTATGGCGCCTCTAGTGATTACAGAACGGTAATACTCTGCCCTTTCACTCCTGATCATGGTGTTATTGCTCGGCTAGTGGTTACAGGACAGTAATACTCTGCCCTATCACTCCTGATCATGGTGTTATGGCGCCTCTAGTGGTTACAGGACAGTAATACTCTGCCCTATCACTCCTGATCATGGTGTTATGGCGCCTCTAGTGGTTACAGAACGGTAATACTCTGCCCTATCACTCCTGATCATGGTGTTATGGCGCCCCTAGTGGTCACCAGACAGTAATACTCTGCCCTATCACTCCTGATCATGGTGTTATGGCGCCCCTAGTGGTCACCAGACAGTAATACTCTGCCCTATCACTCCTGATCATGGTGTTATGGCGCCTCTAGTGGTCACCAGACAGTAATACTCTGCCCTTTCACTCCTGATCATGGTGTTATGGCGCCTCTAGTGGTTACAGGACAGTAATACTCTGCCCTATCACTCCTGATCATGGTGTTATGGCTCCTCTAGTGGTTACAGAACAGTAATACTCTGCCCTATCACTCCTGATCATGGTGTTATGGCACCTCTAGTGGTCACCAGACAGTAATACTCTGCCCTATCACTCCTGATCATGGTATTATGGCGCCTCTAGTGGTTACAGGACAGTAATACTCTGCCCTATCACTCCTGATCATGGTGTTATGGCGCCTCTAGTGGTCACCAGACAGTAATACTCTGCCCTATCACTCCTGATCTTGGTGTTATGGCGCCTCTAGTGGTTACATGACAGTAATACTCTGTCCTATCACTTCTGATCATGGTGTTATGGCGCCTCTAGTGGTTACAGGACAGTAATACTCTGCCCTATCACTCCTGATCATGGTGTTATGGCGCCTCTAGTGGTCACAGGACAGTAATACTCTGCCCTATCACTCCTGATCATGGTGTTATGGCGCCTCTAGTGGTCACCAGACAGTAATACTCTGTCCTATTACTCCTGATCATGGTGTTATGGGGCCTCTAGTGGTTCCAGGACAGTAATACTCTGCCCTATCACTCCTGATCATGGTGTTATGGGGCCTCTAGTGGTTACAGGACAGTAATACTCTGCCCTACCACTCCTGATCATGGTGTTATGGCGCCTCTAGTGGTCACCAGACAGTAATACTCTGCCCTATCACTCCTGATCATGGTGTTATGGCGCCTCTAGTGGTTACAGGACAGTAATACTCTGCCCTATCACTTCTGATCATGGTGTTATGGCGCCTCTAATGGTTACAGGACAGTAATACTCTACCCTATCACTTCTGATCATGGTGTTATGGTGCCTCTAGTGGTTACAGAACGGTAACACTCTGCCCTATCACTCCTGATCATGGTGTTATGGCGCCTCTAGTGGTCACCAGGCAGTAATACTCTGCCCTATCACTCCTGATCATGGTGTTATGGCTCCTCTAGTGGTTACAGGACAGTAATACTCTGCCCTATCACTCCTGATCATGGTGTTATGGCGCCTCTAGCGGTCACCAGGCAGTAATACTCTGCCCTATCACTCCTGATCATGGTGTTATGGCGCCTCTAGTGGTCATCAGACAGTAATACTCTGCCCTATCACTCCTGATCATGGTGTTATGGCGCCTCTAGTGGTTACAGGACAGTAATACTCTGCCCTATCACTCCTGATCATGGTGTTATGGCGCCTCTAGTGGTTACAGGACAGTAATACTCTGCCCTATCACTCCTGATCATGGTGTTATGGCGCCTCTAGTGGTTACAGGACAGTAATACTCTGCCCTATCACTCCTGATCATGGTGTTATGGCGCCTCTAGTGGTTACAGGACAGTAATACTCTTCCCTATCACTCCTGATCATGGTGTTATGGCGCCTCTAGTGGTCACCAGACAGTAATACTCTGCCCTATCACTCCTGATCATGGTGTTATGGTGACTCTAGTAATTACAGGACAGTAATACTCTGCCCTATCACTCCTGATCATGGTGTTATGGCGCCTCTAGTTGTTACAGGAGAGTAATACTCTGCCCTATCACTCCTGGCAATGGTGTTATGGCGCCTCTAGTGGTCACCAGACAGTAATACTCTGCCCTATCACTCCTGATCATGGTGTTATGGCACCTCTAGTGGTTACAGGACAATAATACTCTGCCCTACCACTCCTGATCATGGTGTTATGGCGCCTCTAGTGGTCACCAGACAGTAATACTCTGCCCTATCACTCCTGATCATGGTGTTATGGTGCCTCTAGTGGTTACAGGACAGTAATACTCTGCCCTATCACTCCTGATCATGGTGTTATGGTGCCTCTAGTGGTTACAGGACAGTAATACTCTGCCCTATCATTCCTGATCATGGTGTTATGGTGCCTCTAGTGGTTACAGGACAGTAATACTCTGCCCTATCACTCCTGATCATGGTGTTATGGCGCCTCTAGTGGTCACCAGACAGTAATACTCTGCCCTATCACTCCTGATCATGGTGTTATGGCTCCTCTAGTGGTTACAGGACAGTAATACTCTGCCCTATCACTCCTGATCATGGTGTTATGGCGCCTCTAGTGGTCATCAGACAGTAATACTCTGCCCTATCACTCCTGATCATGGTGTTATGGCGCCTCTAGTGGTTCCAGGACAGTAATACTCTGCCCTATCACTCCTGATCATGGTGTTATGGCGCCTCTAGTGGTTACAGGACAGTAATACTCTGCCCTATCACTCCTGATCATGGTGTTATGGCGCCTCTAGTGGTTACAGGACAGTAATACTCTGCCCTATCACTCCTGATCATGGTGTTATGGCGCCTCTAGTGGTTACAGGACAGTAATACTCTGCCCTATCACTCCTGATCATGGTGTTATGGCGCCTCTAGTGGTTACAGGACAGTAATACTCTACCCTATCACTCCTGATCATGGTGTTATGGCGCCTCTAGTGGTCACCAGACAGTAATACTCTGCCCTATCACTCCTGATCATGGTGTTATGGTGACTCTAGTAATTACAGGACAGTAATACTCTGCCCTATCACTCCTGATCATGGTGTTATGGCGCCTCTAGTGGTTACAGGAGAGTAATACTCTGCCCTATCACTCCTGATCATGGTGTTATGGCGCCTCTAGTGGTCACCAGACAGTAATACTCTGCCCTATCACTCCTGATCATGGTGTTATGGCGCCTCTAGTGGTTACAGGACAGTAATACTCTGCCCTATCACTCCTGATCATGGTGTTATGGCGCCTCTAGTGGTCACCAGACAGTAATACTCTGCCCTATCACTCCTGATCATGGTGTTATGGCGCCTCTAGTGGTTACAGGACAGTAATACTCTGCCCTATCACTCCTGATCATGGTGTTATGGCGCCTCTAGTGGTCACCAGACAGTAATACTCTGCCCTATCACTCCTGATCATGGTGTTATGGTGACTCTAGTAATTACAGGACAGTAATACTCTGCCCTATCACTCCTGATCATGGTGTTATGGCGCCTCTAGTGGTTACAGAAAGGTAATACTCTGCCCTATCACTCCTGATCATGGTGTTATGGCGCCTCTAGTGGTCACCAGACAGTAATACTCTGCCCTATCACTCCTGATCATGGTGTTATGGCGCCTCTAGTGGTCACCAGACAGTAATACTCTGCCTTATCACTGCTGATCATGGTGTTATGGTGCCTCTAGTGGTTACAGTACAGTAATACTCTGCCCTATTACTCCTGATCATGGTGTTATGGCGCCTCTAGTGGTTACAGGACAGTAATACTCTGCCCTATCACTTCTAATCATGGTGTTATGGCGCCTCTAGTGGTTACAGGACAGTAATACTCTGTCCTATCACTTCTAATCATGGTGTTATGGCGCCTCTAGTGGTTAAAGGACAGTAATACTCTGCCCTATCACTCCTGATCAGGGTGTTATGGCGCCTCTTGTGGCCACCAGACAGTAATACTCTGCCCTATCACTCCTGATCATGGTGTTATGGCGCCTCTAGTGGTTACAGGACAGTAATACTCTGCCCTATCACTCCTGATCATGGTGTTATGGCGCCTCTAGTGGTTACAGGACTGTAATACTCTGCCCTATCACTCCTGATCATGGTGTTATGGCGCCTCTAGTGGTTACAGGACAGTAATACTCTGCCCTATCACTCCTGATCATGGTGTTATGGCGCCTCTAGTGGTTACAGGACAGTAATACTCTGCCCTATCACTCCTGATCATGGTGTTATGGCACCTCTAGTGGTTACAGGACTGTAATACTCTGCCCTATCACTCCTGATCATGGTGTTATGGCGCCTCTAGTGGTTACAGGACTGTAATACTCTGCCCTATCACTCCTGATCATGGTGTTATGGCGCCTCTAGTGGTCACTAGGCAGTAATACTCTGCCCTATCACTCCTGATCATGGTGTTATGGCGCCTCTAGTGGTTACAGGACAGTAATACTCTGCCCTATCCCTCCTGATCATGGTGTTATGGCGCCTCTAGTGGTTACAGGAGAGTAATACTCTGCCCTATCACTCCTGATCATGGTGTTATGGCGCCTCTAGTGGTCACCAGGCAGTAAAACTCTGCCCTATCACTCCTGATTATGGTGTTATGGCGCCTCTAGTGGTCACCAGACAGTAATACTCTGCCCTATCACTCCTGATCATGGTATTATGGCGCCTCTAGTGGTTACAGGACAGTAATACTCTGCCCTATTACTCCTGATCATGGTGTTATGGCGCCTCTAGTGGTTACAGAACAGTAATACTCTGCCCTATCACTCCTGATCATGGTGTTATGGCGCCTCTAGTGGTTACAGAACAGTAATACTCTGCCCTATCACTCCTGATCATGGTGTTATGGCGCCCCTAGTGGTCACCAGACAGTAATACTCTGCCCTATCACTCCTGATCATGGTGTTATGGCGCCTCTAGTGGTTACAGAACAGTAATACTCTGCCCTATCACTCCTGATCATGGTGTTATGGCGCCTCTAGTGGTTACAGAACAGTAATACTCTGCCCTATCACTCCTGATCATGGTGTTATGGCGCCCCTAGTGGTCACCAGACAGTAATACTCTGCCCTATCACTCCTGATCATGGTGTTATGGCGCCTCTAGTGGTCACCAGACAGTAATACTCTGCCCTTTCACTCCTGATCATGGTGTTATGGCGCCTCTAGTGATTACAGAACAGTAATACTCTGCCCTATCACTCCTGATCATGGTGTTATGGCGCCCCTAGTGGTCACCAGACAGTAATACTCTGCCCTATCACTCCTGATCATGGTGTTATGGCGCCTCTAGTGGTCACCAGACAGTAATACTCTGCCCTTTCACTCCTGATCATGGTGTTATGGCGCCTCTAGTGGTTACAGGACAGTAATACTCTGCCCTATCACTCCTGATCATGGTGTTATGGCTCCTCTAGTGGTTACAGAACAGTAATACTCTGCCCTATCACTCCTGATCATGGTGTTATGGCGCCTCTAGTGGTTACAGGACAGTAATACTCTGCCCTATCACTCCTGATCATGGTGTTATGGCACCTCTAGTGGTCACCAGACAGTAATACTCTGCCCTATCACTCCTGATCATGGTGTTATGGCGCCTCTAGTGGTTACAGGAGAGTAATACTCTGCCCTATCACTCCTGATCATGGTATTATGGCGCCTCTAGTGGTTACAGGACAGTAATACTCTGCCCTATCACTCCTGATCATGGTGTTATGGCGCCTCTAGTGGTCACCAGACAGTAATACTCTGCCCTATCACTCCTGATCTTGGTGTTATGGCGCCTCTAGTGGTTACATGACAGTAATACTCTGTCCTATCACTTCTGATCATGGTGTTATGGCGCCTCTAGTGGTTACAGGACAGTAATACTCTGCCCTATCACTCCTGATCATGGTGTTATGGCGCCTCTAGTGGTTACAGGACAGTAATACTCTGACCTATTACTCCTGATCATGGTGTTATGGCGCCTCTAGTGGTTACAGGACAGTAATACTCTGCACTATCACTCCTGATCATGGTGTTATGGCGCCTCTAGTGGTCACCAGACAGTAATACTCTGCCCTATCACTCCTGATCTTGGTGTTATGGCGCCTCTAGTGGTTACATGACAGTAATACTCTGTCCTATCACTCCTGATCATGGTGTTATGGCGCCTCTAGTGGTTACAGAACAGTAATACTCTGCCCTATCACTCCTGATCATGGTGTTATGGCTCCTCTAGTGGTTACAGGAGAGTAATACTCTGCCCTATCACTCCTGATCATGGTGTTATGGCGCCTCTAGTGGTTACAGGACAGTAATACTCTGCCCTATCACTCCTGATCATGGTGTTATGGTGCTTCTAGTGGTCACCAGACAGTAATACTCTGCCCTATCACTCCTGATCATGGTGTTATGGCACCTCTAGTGGTTACAGGACAGTAATACTCTGCCCTATCACTCCTGATCATGGTGTTATGGCACCTCTAGTGGTTACAGGACAGTAATACTCTGCCCTATCACTCCTGATTATGGTGTTATGGCGCCTCTAATGGTCACCAGACAGTAATATTCTGCCCTATCACTCCTGATCATGGTGTTATGGCGCCTCTAGTGGTTACAGGACAGTAATACTCTGCCCTATCACTCCTGATCATGGTGTTATGGCGCCTCTAGTGGTCACCAGACAGTAATACTCTGCCCTATCACTCCTGATCTTGGTGTTATGGCGCCTCTAGTGGTTACATGACAGTAATACTCTGTCCTATCACTTCTGATCATGGTGTTATGGCGCCTCTAGTGGTTACAGGACAGTAATACTCTGCCCTATCACTCCTGATCATGGTGTTATGGCGCCTCTAGTGGTTACAGGACAGTAATACTCTGCCCTATCACTCCTCATCATGGTGTTATGGCGCCTCTAGTGGTTACAGGACAGTAATACTCTACCCTATCACTCCTGATCATGGTGTTATGGCGCCTCTAGTGGTCACCAGACAGTAATACTCTGCCCTATCACTCCTGATCATGGTGTTATGGTGCCTCTAGTGGTCACCAGACAGTAATACTCTGCCCTATCACTCCTGATCATGGTGTTATGGTGACTCTAGTAATTACAGGACAGTAATACTCTGCCCTATCACTCCTGATCATGGTGTTATGGCGCCTCTAGTGGTCACCAGACAGTAATACTCTGCCCTATCACTCCTGATCATGGTGTTATGGCACCTCTAGTGGTTACAGGACAATAATACTCTGCCCTATCACTCCTGATCATGGTGTTATGGCGCCTCTAGTGGTCACCAGACAGTAATACTCTGCCCTATCACTCCTGATCATGGTGTTATGGCGCCTCTAGTGGTCACCAGACAGTAATACTCTGCCTTATCACTGCTGATCATGGTGTTATGGTGCCTCTAGTGGTTACAGTACAGTAATACTCTGCCCTATTACTCCTGATCATGGTGTTATGGCGCCTCTAGTGGTTACAGGACAGTAATACTCTGTCCTATCACTTCTAATCATGGTGTTATGGCGCCTCTAGTGGTTAAAGGACAGTAATACTCTGCCCTATCACTCCTGATCAGGGTGTTATGGCGCCTCTTGTGGCCACCAGACAGTAATACTCTGCCCTATCACTCCTGATCATGGTGTTATGGCGCCTCTAGTGGTTACAGGACAGTAATACTCTGCCCTATTACTCCTGATCATGGTGTTATGGCGCCTCTAGTGGTTACAGGACTGTAATACTCTGCCCTATCACTCCTGATCATGGTGTTATGGCGCCTCTAGTGGTTACAGGACAGTAATACTCTGCCCTATCACTCCTGATCATGGTGTTATGGCGCCTCTAGTGGTAACAAGACAGTAATACTCTGCCCTATCACTCCTGATCATGGTGTTATGGCGCCTCTAGTGGTTACAGGACAGTAATACTCTGCCCTATCACTCCTGATCATGGTGTTATGGCGCCTCTAGTGGTTACAGGACAGTAATACTCTGCCCTATCACTCCTGATCATGGTGTTATGGTGCCTCTAGTGGTTACAAGACAGTAATACTCTGCCCTATCACTCCTGATCATGGTGTTATAGTACCTCTAGTGGTTACAGGACAGTAATACTCTGCCCTATCACTCCTGATCATGGTGTTATGGCGCCTCTAGTGGTTACAGGACAGTAATACTCTGCTCTATCACTCCTGATCATGGTGTTATGGCGCCTCTAGTGGTTACAGGACAGTAATACTCTCCCCTATCACTCCTGATCATGGTGTTATGGCGCCTCTAGTGGTCACCAGGCAGTAAAACTCTGCCCTATCACTCCTGATTATGGTGTTATGGCGCCTCTAGTGGTTACAGGACAGTAATACTCTGCCCTATCACTCCTGATCTTGGTGTTATGGCGCCTCTAGTGGTTACAGGAGAGTAATACTCTGCCCTATCACTCCTGATCATGGTGTTATAGTATCTCTAGTGGTTACAGGACAGTAATACTCTGCCCTATCACTCCTGATCATGGTGTTATGGCGCCTCTAGTGGTCACCAGGCAGTAAAACTCTGCCCTATCACTCCTGATTATGGTGTTATGGCGCCTCTAGTGGTCACCAGACAGTAATACTCTGCCCTATCACTCCTGATCATGGTATTATGGCGCCTCTAGTGGTTACAGGACAGTAATACTCTGCCCTATCACTCCTGATCATGGTGTTATGGCGCCTCTAGTGGTTACAGAACAGTAATACTCTGCCCTATCACTCCTGATCATGGTGTTATGGCGCCCCTAGTGGTCACCAGACAGTAATACTCTGCCCTATCACTCCTGATCATGGTGTTATGGCGCCTCTAGTGGTCACCAGACAGTAATACTCTGCCCTTTCACTTCTGATCATGGTGTTATGGCGCCTCTAGTGGTTACAGAACAGTAATACTCTGCCCTATCACTCCTGATCATGGTGTTATGGCGCCCCTAGTGGTCACCAGACAGTAATACTCTGCCCTATCACTCCTGATCATGGTGTTATGGCGCCTCTAGTGGTCACCAGACAGTAATACTCTGCCCTTTCACTCCTGATCATGGTGTTATGGCGCCTCTAGTGGTTACAGGACAGTAATACTCTGCCCTATCACTCCTGATCATGGTGTTATGGCGCCTCTAGTGGTTACAGGACAGTAATACTCTGCCCTATCACTCCTGATCATGGTGTTATGGCGCCTCTAGTGGTTACAGGACAGTAATACTCTGCCCTATCACTCCTGATCATGGTATTATGGCGCCTCTAGTGGTTACAGGACAGTAATACTCTGCCCTATCACTCCTGATCATGGTGTTATGGCTCCTCTAGTGGTTACAGAACAGTAATACTCTGCCCTATCACTCCTGATCATGGTGTTATGGCACCTCTAGTGGTCACCAGACAGTAATACTCTGCCCTATCACTCCTGATCATGGTGTTATGGCGCCTCTAGTGGTTACAGGAGAGTAATACTCTGCCCTATCACTCCTGATCATGGTGTTATGGCGCCTCTAGTGGTTACAGGACAGTAATACTCTGCCCTATCACTCCTGATCATGGTGTTATGGCACCTCTAGTGGTTACAGGACAGTAATACTCTGCCCTATCACTCCTGATCATGGTGTTATGGTGCCTCTAGTGGTTACAGGACAGTAATACTCTGCTCTATCACTCCTGATCATGGTGTTATGGCGCCTCTAATGGTCACCAGACAGTAATATTCTGCCCTATCACTCCTGATCATGGTGTTATGGCGCCTCTAGTGGTTACAGGACAGTAATACTCTGCCCTATCACTCCTGATCATGGTGTTATGGTGCCTCTAGTGGTTACAGAACGGTAATACTCTGCCCTATCACTTCTGATCATGGTGTTATGGCGCCTCTAGTGGTCACCAGGCAGTAATACTCTGCCCTATCACTCCTGATCATGGTGTTATGGCGCCTCTAGTGGTCATCAGACAGCAATACTCTGCCCTATCACTCCTGATCATGGTGTTATGGCGCCTCTAGTGGTTACAGGACAGTAATACTCTGCCCTATCACTCCTGATCATGGTGTTATGGCGCCTCTAGTGGTTACAGGACAGTAATACTCTGCCCTATCACTCCTGATCATGGTGTTATGGCGCCTCTAGTGGTCACCAGACAGTAATACTCTGCCCTATCACTCCTGATCTTGGTGTTATGGCGCCTCTAGTGGTTACATGACAGTAATACTCTGTCCTATCACTTCTGATCATGGTGTTATGGCGCCTCTAGTGGTTACAGGACAGTAATACTCTGCCCTATCACTCCTGATCATGGTGTTATGGCGCCTCTAGTGGTTACAGGACAGTAATACTCTGACCTATTACTCCTGATCATGGTGTTATGGCGCCTCTAGTGGTTACAGGACAGTAATACTCTGCACTATCACTCCTGATCATGGTGTTATGGCGCCTCTAGTGGTTACAGAACAGTAATACTCTGCCCTATCACTCCTGATCATGGTGTTATGGCTCCTCTAGTGGTTACAGGAGAGTAATACTCTGCCCTATCACTCCTGATCATGGTGTTATGGCGCCTCTAGTGGTTACAGGAGAGTAATACTCTGCCCTATCACTCCTGATCATGGTGTTATGGCACCTCTAGTGGTTACCGGACAGTAATACTCTGCCCTATCACTCCTGATCATGGTGTTATGGCGCCTCTAGTGGTTACAGGACAGTAATACTCTGCCCTATCACTCCTGATCATGGTGTTATGGTGCTTCTAGTGGTCACCAGACAGTAATACTCTGCCCTATCACTCCTGATCATGGTGTTATGGCACCTCTAGTGGTTACAGGACAGTAATACTCTGCCCTATCACTCCTGATCATGGTGTTATGGCGCCTCTAATGGTCACCAGACAGTAATATTCTGCCCTATCACTCCTGATCATGGTGTTATGGCGCCTCTAGTGGTCACCAGACAGTAATACTCTGCCCTATCACTCCTGATCTTGGTGTTATGGCGCCTCTAGTGGTTACAGGACAGTAATACTCTGCCCTATCACTTCTGATCATGGTGTTATGGCGCCTCTAGTGGTTACAGGACAGTAATACTCTGCCCTATCACTGCTGATCATGGTGTTATGGCGCCACTAGTGGTTACAGGACAGTAATACTCTGCCCTATCACTCCTGATCATGGTGTTATGGCGCCTCTAGTGGTTACAGGACAGTAATACTCTGCCCTATCACTCCTCATCATGGTGTTATGGCGCCTCTAGTGGTTACAGGACAGTAATACTCTACCCTATCACTCCTGATCATGGTGTTATGGCGCCTCTAGTGGTCACCAGACAGTAATACTCTGCCCTATCACTCCTGATCATGGTGTTATGGTGACTCTAGTAATTACAGGACAGTAATACTCTGCCCTATCACTCCTGATCATGGTGTTATGGCGCCTCTAGTGGTTACAGGAGAGTAATACTCTACCCTATCACTCCTGATCATGGTGTTATGGCGCCTCTAGTGGTCACCAGACAGTAATACTCTGCCCTATCACTCCTGATCATGGTGTTATGGCACCTCTAGTGGTTACAGGACAATAATACTCTGCCCTATCACTCCTGATCATGGTGTTATGGCGCCTCTAGTGGTCACCAGACAGTAATACTCTGCCCTATCACTCCTGATCATGGTGTTATGGCGCCTCTAGTGGTCACCAGACAGTAATACTCTGCCTTATCACTGCTGATCATGGTGTTATGGTGCCTCTAGTGGTTACAGTACAGTAATACTCTGCCCTATTACTCCTGATCATGGTGTTATGGCGCCTCTAGTGGTTACAGGACAGTAATACTCTGTCCTATCACTTCTAATCATGGTGTTATGGCGCCTCTAGTGGTTAAAGGACAGTAATACTCTGTCCTATCACTTCTAATCATGGTGTTATGGCGCCTCTAGTGGTTTAAGGACAGTAATACTCTGCCCTATCACTCCTGATCAGGGTGTTATGGCGCCTCTTGTGGCCACCAGACAGTAATACTCTGCCCTATCACTCCTGATCATGGTGTTATGGCGCCTCTAGTGGTAACAAGACAGTAATACTCTGCCCTATCACTCCTGATCATGGTGTTATGGCGCCTCTAGTGGTTACAGGACAGTAATACTCTGCCCTATCACTCCTGATCATGGTGTTATGGCGCCTCTAGTGGTTACAGGACAGTAATACTCTGCCCTATCACTCCTGATCTTGGTGTTATGGCGCCTCTAGTGGTTACCAGACAGTAATACTCTGCCCTATCACTCCTGATCATGGTGTTATGGCGCCTCTAGTGGTTACAGGAGAGTAATACTCTGCCCTATCACTCCTGATCATGGTGTTATGGCGCCTCTAGTGGTCACCAGGCAGTAAAACTCTGCCCTATCACTCCTGATTATGGTGTTATGGCGCCTCTAGTGGTTACAGGACAGTAATACTCTGCCCTATCACTCCTGATCATGGTATTATGGCGCCTCAAGTGGTTACAGGACAGTAATACTCTGCCCTATTACTCCTGATCATGGTGTTATGGCTCGGCTAGTGGTTACAGGACAGTAATACTCTGCCCTATCACTCCTGATCATGGTGTTATGGCGCCTCTAGTGGTTACAGAACGGTAATACTCTGCCCTATCACTCCTGATCATGGTGTTATGGCGCCCCTAGTGGTCACCAGACAGTAATACTCTGCCCTATCACTCCTGATCATGGTGTTATGGCGCCTCTAGTGGTCACCAGACAGTAATACTCTGCCCTTTCACTCCTGATCATGGTGTTATGGCGCCTCTAGTGGTTACAGAACAGTAATACTCTGCCCTATCACTCCTGATCATGGTGTTATGGCGCCTCGAGTGGTTACAGGACAGTAATACTCTGCCCTATCACTCCTGATCATGGTGTTATGGCTCCTCTAGTGGTTACAGAACAGTAATACTCTGCCCTATCACTCCTGATCATGGTGTTATGGCGCCTCTAGTGGTTACAGGACAGTAATACTCTGCCCTATCACTCCTGATCATGGTGTTATGGCGCCTCTAGTGGTTAGAGGACAGTAATACTCTGCCCTATCACTCCTGATCATGGTGTTATGGCACCTCTAGTGGTCACCAGACAGTAATACTCTGCCCTATCACTCCTGATCATGGTGTTATGGCGCCTCTAGTGGTTACAGGAGAGTAATACTCTGCCCTATCACTCCTGATCATGGTGTTATAGCGCCTCTAGTGGTTACAGGACAGTAATACTCTGCCCTATCACTCCTGATCATGGTGTTATGGTGCTTCTAGTGGTCACCAGACAGTAATACTCTGCCCTATCACTCCTGATCATGGTGGTATGGCGCCTCTAGTGGTTACTGGACAGTAATACTCTGCCCTATCACTCCTGATCATGGTGTTATGGCGCCTCTAGTGGTCACCAAACAGTAATACTCTGCCCTATCACTCCTGATCATGGTGTTATGGCGCCTCTAGTGGTTACAGGACAGTAATACTCTGCCCTATCACTCCTGATCATGGTGTTATGGCGCCTCTAGTGGTCACCAGACAGTAATACTCTGCCCTATCACTCCTGATCTTGGTGTTATGGCGCCTCTAGTGGTTACATGACAGTAATACTCTGTCCTATCACTTCTGATCATGGTGTTATGGCGCCTCTAGTGGTTACAGGACAGTAATACTCTGCCCTATCACTCCTGATCATGGTGTTATGGCGCCTCTAGTGGTTACAGGACAGTAATACTCTGACCTATTACTCCTGATCATGGTGTTATGGCGCCTCTAGTGGTTACAGAACAGTAATACTCTGCCCTATCACTCCTGATCATGGTGTTATGGCTCCTCTAGTGGTTACAGGAGAGTAATACTCTGCCCTATCACTCCTGATCATGGTGTTATGGCGCCTCTAGTGGTTACAGGACAGTAATACTCTGCCCTATCACTCCTGATCATGGTGTTATGGTGCTTCTATTGGTCACCAGACAGTAATACTCTGCCCTATCACTCCTGATCATGGTGTTATGGCGCCTCTAGTGGTTACAGGACAGTAATACTCTGCCCTATCACTCCTGATCATGGTGTTATGGTGCCTCTAGTGGTTACAGGACAGTAATACTCTGCCCTATCACTCCTGATTATGGTGTTATGGCGCCTCTAATGGTCACCAGACAGTAATATTCTGCCCTATCACTCCTGATCATGGTGTTATGGCGCCTCTAGTGGTCACCAGACAGTAATACTCTGCCCTATCACTCCTGATCTTGGTGTTATGGCGCCTCTAGTGGTTACAGGACAGTAATACTCTGACCTATTACTCCTGATCATGGTGTTATGGCGCCTCTAGTGGTTACAGGACAGTAATACTCTGCACTATCACTCCTGATCATGGTGTTATGGCGCCTCTAGTGGTTACAGAACAGTAATACTCTGCCCTATCACTCCTGATCATGGTGTTATGGCTCCTCTAGTGGTTACAGGACAGTAATACTCTGCCCTATCACTCCTGATCATGGTGTTATGGCGCCTCTAGTGGTTACAGGAGAGTAATACTCTGCCCTATCACTCCTGATCATGGTGTTATGGCGCCTCTAGATGTCACCACACAGTAATACTCTGCCCTATCACTCCTGATCATGGTGTTATTGCGCCTCTAGTGGTTACAGGACAGTAATACTCTGCCCTATCACTCCTGATCATGGTGTTATGGCGCCTCTAGTGGTTACAGGTCAGTAATACTCTTCCCTATCACTCCTGATCATGGTGTTATGGCGCCTCTAGTGGTTACAGGAAAGTAATACTCTGCCCTATCACTCCTGATCATGGTGTTATGGCGCCTCTAGTGGTAACAGGACAGTAATACTCTGCCCTATCACTCCTGATCATGGTGTTATGGCTCCTCTAGTGGTTACAGGACAGTAATACTCTGCCCTATCACTCCTGATCATGGTGTTATGGCACCTCTAGTGGTCACCAGACAGTAATACTCTGCTCTATCACTCCTGATCATGGTGTTATGGCTCCTCTAGTGGTTACAGGACAGTAATACTCTGCCTTATCACTCCTGATCATGGTGTTATGGCACCTCTAGTGGTCACCAGACAGTAATACTCTGCTCTATCACTCCTGATCATGGTGTTATGGCGCCTCTAGTGGTTACAGGACAGTAATACTCTGCCCTATCACTCCTGGTCATGGTGTTATGGCACCTCTAGTGGTCACCAGACAGTAATACTCTGCTCTATCACTCCTGATCATGGTGTTATGGCGCCTCTAGTGGTTATTAGACAGTAATACTCTGCCCTTTCATTCCTGATCATGGTGTTATGGCGCCTCTAGTGGTGACAGGACAGTAATACTCTGCCCTATCACTCCTGATCATGGTGTTATGGCGCCTCTAGTGGTTACAGGACAGTAATACTCTGCACTATCACTCCTGATCATGGTGTTATGGCGCCTCTAGTGGTCACCAGATAGTAATACTCTGCCCTATCACTCCTGATCATGGTGTTATGGCGCCTCTAGTGGTTACAGGACAGTAATACTCTGCCCTATCACTCCTGATCGGTGTTATGGCGCCTCTAGTGGTCACCAGACAGTAATACTCTGCCCTATCACTCCTGATCATGGTGTTATGGCGCCTCTAGTGGTCACCAGACAGTAATACTCTGCCCTATCACTCCTGATCATGGTGTTATGGCGCCTCTAGTGGTTACAGGACTGTAATACTCTGCCCTATCACTCCTGATCATGGTGTTATGGCGCCTCTAGTGGTTACAGGACAGTAATACTCTGCCCTATCACTCCTGATCATGGTGTTATGGCACCTCTAGTGGTTACAGGACAGTAATACTCTGCCCTATCACTCCTGATCATGGTGTTATGGCGCCTCTAGTGGTCACCAGACAGTAATACTCTGCCCTATCACTGCTGATCATGGTGTTATGGCGCCTCTAGTGGTTACAGGACTGTAATACTCTTCCCTATCACTCCTGATCATGGTGTTATGGCGCCTCTAGTGGTCACCAGACAGTAATACTCTGCCCTAACACTCCTGATCATGGTGTTATGGCGCCTCTAGTGGTTACAGGACTGTAATACTCTTCCCTATCACTCCTGATCATGGTGTTATGGCGCCTCTAGTGGTCACCAGACAGTAATACTCTGCCCTAACACTCCTGATCATGGTGTTATGGCGCCTCTAGTGGTTACAGGACAGTAATACTCTGCCCTATCACTCCTGATCATGGTGTTATGGCGCCTCTAGTGGTTACAGGAGAGTAATACTCTTCCCTATCACTCCTGATCATGGTGTTATGGCGCCTCTAGTGGTAGCAGCACAGTAATACTCTGCCCTATCACTCCTGATCATGGTGTTATGGTGCCTCTAGTGGTTACAGGACAGTAATACTCTGCCCTATCACTCCTGATCATGGTGTTATGGTGCCTCTAGTGGCCACCAGACAGTAATACTCTGCCCTATCACTCCTGATCATGGTGTTATGGCGCCTCTAGTGGTTACAGGACAATAATACTCTGCCCTATCACTCCTGATTTTGGTGTTATGATGTCTTTAGTGGTTACAGGACAGTAATACTCTGCCCTATCACTCCTGATCTTGGTGTTATGGCGCCTCTAGTGGTTACAGGACAGTAATACTCTGCCCTATCACTCCTGATCATGGTGTTATGGCACCTCTAGTGGTTACAGGACAGTAATACTCTGCCCTATCACTCCTGATCATGGTGTTATGGCGCCTCTAGTGGTTACAGGACAGTAATCCTCTGCTCTATCACTCCTGATCATGGTGTTATGGCGCCTCTAGTGGTCACCAGACAGTAATACTCTGCCCTATCACTCCTGATCATGGTGTTATGGTGCCTCTAGTGGTTACAGGACAGTAATACTCTGCCCTATCACTCCTGATCATGGTGTTATGGCGCTTCTAGTGGTTACAGGACAGTAATACTCTGCCCTATCACTCCTGATCATGGTGTTATGGCGCCTCTAGTGGTTACAGGACAATAATACTCTGCCCTATCACTCCTGATCATGGTGTTATGGCGCCTCTAGTGGTTACAGGACAATAATACTCTGCCCTATCACTCCTGATCATGGTGTTATGGCGCTTCTAGTGGTTACAGGACAGTAATACTCTGCCCTATCACTCCTGATCATGGTGTTATGGCGCTTCTAGTGGTTACAGGACAGTAATACTCTGCCCTATCACTCCTGATCATGGTGTTATGGCACCTCTAGTGGTTACCGGACAGTAATACTCTGCCCTATCACTCCTGATCATGGTGTTATGGCTCCTCTAGTGGTTACAGAACAGTAATACTCTGCCCTATCACTCCTGATCATGGTGTTATGCTGCCTCTAGTGGTTACAGGACAGTAATACTCTGCCCTATCACTCCTGATCATGGTGTTATGGCGCCTCTAGTGGTTAAAGGACAGTAATACTCTGCCCTATCACTCCTGATGATGGTGTTATGGTGCCTCTAGTGGTTAAAGGACAGTAATACTCTGCCCTATCACTCCTGATCATGGTGTTATGGCACCTCTAGTGGTTACCGGACAGTAATACTCTGCCCTATCACTCCTGATCATGGTGTTATGGCGCCTCTAGTGGTTACAGGACAGTTATACTCTGCCCTATCACTGCTGATCATGGTGTTATGGCGCCACTAGTGGTTACAGGACAGTAATACTCTGCCCTATCACTCCTGATCATGGTGTTATGGCACCTCTAGTGGTTCCAGGACAGTAATACTCTGCCCTATCACTCCTGATCATGGTGTTATGGTGCCTCTAGTGGTTCCAGGACAGTAATACTCTGCCCTATCACTCCTGATCTTGGTGTTATGGTGCCTCTAGTGGTTCCAGGACAGTAATACTCTGCCCTATCACTCCTGATCTTGGTGTTATGGCGCCTCTAGTGGTTACATGACAGTAATACTCTGTCCTATCACTCCTGATCATGGTGTTATGGCGCCTCTAGTGGTTACAGGACAGTAATACTCTGGTCTATCACTCCTGATCATGGTGTTACGGTGACTCTAGTAATTACAGGACAGTAATACTCTGCCCTATCACTCCTGATCATGGTGTTATGGCGCCTCTAGTGGTCACCAGACAGTAATACTCTGTCCTATCACTCCTGATCATGGTGTTATGGCGCCTCTAGTGGTCACCAGACAGTAATACTCTGCCTTATCCCTCCTGATCATAGTGTTATGGCGCCTCTAGTGGTTACAGGACAGTAATACTCTGGTCTATCACTCCTGATCATGGTGTTATGGCGCCTCTAGTGGTTACAGGACAGTAATACTCTGCTCTATCACTCCTGATCATGGTGTTATGGTGCCTCTAGTGGTTACAGGACAGTAATACTCTGCCCTATCACTCCTGATCATGGTGTTATGGCGCCTCTAGTGGTTACAGGACAGTAATACTCTGCCCTATCACTCCTGATCATGGTGTTATGGCGCCTCTAGTGGTTACAGGACAGTAATACTCTGCCCTATCACTCCTGATCATGGTGTTATGGCGCCTCTAGTGGTTACAGGACAGTAATACTCTGCCCTATTACTCCTGATCATGGTGTTATGGCGCCTCTAGTGGTTACAGGACAGTAATACTCTGCTCTATCACTCCTGATCATGGTGTTATGGTGCCTCTAGTGGTAGCAGCACAGTAATACTCTGCCCTATCACTCCTGATCATGGTGTTATGGCGCCTCTAGTGGCCACCAGACAGTAATACTCTGCCCTATCACTCCTGATCTTGGTGTTATGATGTCTTTAGTGGTTACAGGACAGTAATACTCTGCCCTATCACTCCTGATCTTGGTGTTATGGCGCCTCTAGTGGTTACAGGACAGTAATACTCTGCCCTATCACTCCTGATCATGGTGTTATGGCGCCTCTAGTGGTTACAGGACAGTAATACTCTGCTCTATCACTCCTGATCATGGTGTTATGGCGCCTCTAGTGGTCACCAGGCAGTAATATTCTGCCCTATCACTCCTGATCATGGTGTTATGGCGCCTCTAGTGGTTACAGGAGAGTAATACTCTGTCCTATCACTCCTGATCATGGTGTTATGGCGCCTCTAGTGGTTACAGGAGAGTAATACTCTGTCCTATCACTCCTGATCATGGTGTTATGGCGCCTCTAGTGGTTACAGGACAGTAATACTCTGCTCTATCACTCCTGATCATGGTGTTATGGCACCTCTAGTGGTTACAGGACAGTAATACTCTGCCCTATCACTCCTGATCATGGTGTTATGGCGCCTCTAGTGGTTACAGGAGAGTAATACTCTGTCCTATCACTCCTGATCATGGTGTTATGGCGCCTCTAGTGGTAGCAGCACAGTAATACTCTGCCCTATCACTCCTGATCATGGTGTTATGGCGCCTCTAGTGGTTACAGGACAGTAATACTCTGCTCTATCACTCCTGATCATGGTGTTATGGCGCCTCTAGTGGTTACAGGACAGTAATACTCTGCCCTATCACTCCTGATCATAGTGTTATGGCGCCTCTAGTGGTCACAGGACAGTAATACTCTGCCCTATCACTCCTGATCATGGTGTTATGGCACCTCTAGTGGTCACAGGACAATAATACTCTGCCCTATCACTCCTGATCATGGTGTTATGGCGCCTCTAGTGGTCACCAGACAGTAATACTCTGCCCTATCACTCCTGATCATGGTGTTATGGCGCCTCTAGTGGTCACCAAACAGTAATACTCTGCCCTATCACTCCTGATCTTGGTGTTATGGCGCCTCTAGTGGTCACCAAACAGTAATACTCTGCCCTATCACTCCTGATCTTGGTGTTATGGCGCCTCTAGTGGTTACAGGACAGTAATACTCTGCCCTATCACTCCTGATCATGGTGTTATGGTGCCTCTAGTGGTCACCAGACAATAATACTCTAACCTATCACTCCTGATCTTGGTGTTATGGCGCCTCTAGTGGTCACCACACAGTAATACTCTGCCCTATCACTCCTGATCATGGTGTTATGGCGCCTCTAGTGGTTACAGGACAGTAATACTCTGCTCTATCACTCCTGATCATGGTGTTATGGCGCCTCTAGTGGTTACAGGACAGTAATACTCTGCCCTATCACTCCTGATCATAGTGTTATGGCGCCTCTAGTGGTCACAGGACAGTAATTTTCTGCCCTATCACTCCTGATCATGGTGTTATGGCACCTCTAGTGGTCACAGGACAATAATACTCTGCCCTATCACTCCTGATCATGGTGTTATGGCGCCTCTAGTGGTCACCAGACAGTAATACTCTGCCCTATCACTCCTGATCATGGTGTTATGGCGCCTCTAGTGGTCACCAAACAGTAATACTCTGCCCTATCACTCCTGATCTTGGTGTTATGGCGCCTCTAGTGGTCACTAAACAGTAATACTCTGCCCTATCACTCCTGATCTTGGTGTTATGGCGCCTCTAGTGGTCACCAAACAGTAATACTCTGCCCTATCACTCCTGATCTTGGTGTTATGGCGCCTCTAGTGGTTACAGGACAGTAATACTCTGCCCTATCACTCCTGATCATGGTGTTATGGTGCCTCTAGTGGTCACCAGACAATAATACTCTAACCTATCACTCCTGATCTTGGTGTTATGGCGCCTCTAGTGGTCACCACACAGTAATACTCTGCCCTATCACTTCTGATCATGGTGTTATGGCGCCTCCACCTCCACCTCAGGAGCCTCACATAATGGAGGCCATGACCAGTATCACCTCCACCTCAGGAGCCTCACATAATGGAGGCCACAGCCAGTATCACCTCCACCTCAGGAGCCTCACATAATGGAGGCCACAACCAGTATCACCTCCACCTCAGGAGCCTCACATAATGGAGGCCACAACCAGTATCACCTCCACCTCAGGAGCCTCACATAATAGAGGCCACAACCAGTATCACCTCCACCTCAGGAGCCTCACATAATGGAGGCCGCAACCAGTATCACCTCCACCTCAGGAGCCTCACATAAATGAGGTCATGACCAGTATCACCTCCACCTCAGGAGCCTCACATAATAGAGGCCATGACCAGTATCACCTCCACCTCAGGAGCCTCACATAATGGAGGCCACAACCAGTATCACCTCCACCTCAGGAGCCTCACATAATAGAGGCCACAACCAGTATCACCTCCACCTCAGGAGCCTCACATAACGGAGTCCATGACCAGTATCACCTCCACCTCAGGAGCCTCACATAACGGAGTCCATGACCAGTATCACCTCCACCTCAGGAGCCTCACATAATGGAGGCCACAACCAGTATCACCTCCACCTCAGGAGCCTCACATAAAGCAGGCCACAACCAGTATCACCTCCACCTCAGGAGCCTCACATAATGGAGGCCACAGCCAGTACCACCTCCACCTCAGGAGCCTCACATAATGGAGGCCATGACCAGTATCACCTCCCACTCAGGAGCCTCACATAACGGAGTCCATGACCAGTATCACCTCCACCTCAGGAGCCTCACATAATGGAGGCCATAACCAGTATCACCTCCACCTCAGGAGCCTCACATAATAGAGGCCATGACCAGTATCACCTCCACCTCAGGAGCCTCACATAATGGAGGCCACAGCCAGTATCACCTCCACCTCAGGAGCCTCACATAATGGAGGCCACAACCAGTATCACCTCCATCTCAGGAGCCTCACATAATGAAGGCCACAACTAGTATCACCTCCACCTCAGGAGCCTCACATAATGGAGGCCACAACCAGTATCACCTCCACCTCAGGAGCCTCACATAATGGAGGCCACAACCAGTATCACCTCCAGCTCAGGAGCCTCACATAATAGAGGCCACAACCAGTATCACCTCCACCTCAGGAGCCTCACATAATGGAGGCCGCAACCAGTATCACCTCCACCTCAGGAGCCTCACATAAAGGAGGTCATGACCAGTATCACCTCCACCTCAGGAGCCTCACATAATAAAGGCCATGACCAGTATCACCTCCACCTCAGGAGCCTCACATAATGGAGGCCACAACCAGTGTCACCTCCACCTCAGGAGCCTCACATAATGGAGGCCATAACCAGTATCACCTCCACCTCAGGAGCCTCACATAATGGAGGCCACAACCAGTATCACCTCCACCTCAGGAGCCTCACATAATGGAGGCCACAACCAGTATCACCTCCACCTCAGGAGCCTCACATAACGGAGTCCATGACCAGTATCACCTCCACCTCAGGAGCCTCACATAATGGAGGCCACAACCAGTATCACCTCCACCTCAGGAGCCTCACATAAAGGAGGCCACAACCAGTATCACCTCCACCTCAGGAGCCTCACATAATGGAGGCCACAGCCAGTATCACCTCCACCTCAGGAGCCTCACATAATGGAGGCCACAACCAGTATCACCTCCCACTCAGGAGCCTCACATAATAAATGCCACACCCAGTATCACCTCCACCTCAGGAGCCTCACATAATGGCTGTCATGACCAGTATCACCCCCATTTCAGGAGCCTCACACAATGGAGGCCACAGCCAGTATCACCTTCACCTCAGGAGCCTCACATAATGGAGGCCATAACCAGTATCACCTCCACCTCAGGAACCTCACATAATGGAGGCCACAACCAGTATCACCTCCACCTCAGGAGCCTCACATAATGGAGGCCACAACCAGTATCACCTCCACCTCAGGAGCCTCACATAATAGAGGCCACAACCAGTATCACCTCCACCTCAGGAGCCTCACATAATGGAGGCCGCAACCAGTATCACCTCCACCTCAGGAGCCTCACATAAAGGAGGTCATGACCAGTATCACCTCCACCTCAGGAGCCTCACATAATAAAGGCCATGACCAGTATCACCTCCACCTCAGGAGCCTCACATAATGGAGGCCACAACCAGTATCACCTCCACCTCAGGAGCCTCACATAATAGAGGCCATAACCAGTATCACCTCCACCTCAGGAGCCTCACATAATGGAGGCCACAACCAGTATCACCTCCACCTCAGGAGCCTCACATAATGGAGGCCACAACCAGTATCACCTCCACCTCAGGAGCCTCACATAACGGAGTCCATGACCAGTATCACCTCCACCTCAGGAGCCTCACATAATGGAGGCCACAACCAGTATCACCTTCACCTCAGGAGCCTCACATAAAGGAGGCCACAACCAGTATCACCTCCACCTCAGGAGCCTCACATAATGGAGGCCACAGCCAGTATCACCTCCACCTCAGGAGCCTCACATAATGGAGGCCACAACCAGTATCACCTCCCACTCAGGAGCCTCACATAATAAATGCCACACCCAGTATCACCTCCACCTCAGGAGCCTCACATAATGGCTGTCATGACCAGTATCACCCCCATTTCAGGAGCCTCACACAATGGAGGCCACAGCCAGTATCACCTTCACCTCAGGAGCCTCACATAATGGAGGCCATAACCAGTATCACCTCCACCTCAGGAACCTCACATAATGGAGGCCACAACCAGTATCACCTCCACCTCAGGAGCCTCACATAATGAAGGCCACAACCAGTATCACCTCCACCTCCGGAGCCTCACATAATGGAGGTCATGACCAGTATCACCTCCACCTCAGGGGCCTCACATAATGGAGGCCATAACCAGTATCACCTCCACCTCAGGAGCCTCACATAACGGAGTCCATTACCAGTATCACCTCCACCTCAGGAGCCTCACATAATGGAGGACACAGCCAGTATCACCTCCACCTCAGGAGCCTCACATAACGGAGGCCACAACCAGTATCACCTCCACCTCAGGAGCCTCACATAATGGAGGTCATGACCAGTATCACCTCCACCTCAGGAGCCTCACATAATGAAGGCCACAACCAGTATCACCTCCACCTCAGGAGCCTCACATAATGAAGGCCACAACCAGTATCACCTCCACCTCAGGAGCCTCACATAACGGAGGCCACAACCAGTATCACCTCCACCTCAGGAGCCTCACATAATGGAGGCCACAACCAGTATCACCTCCCACTCAGGAGCCTCACATAATAAAGGCCACAACCAGTATCACCTCCACCTCAGGAGCCTCACATAACGGAGGCCACAACTAGTATCACCTCCACCTCAGGAGCCTCACATAACGGAGGCCTTGACCAGTATCACCTCCACCTCAGGAGCCTCACATAATGGAGGCCATGACCAGTATCACCTCCACCTCGGGAGCCTCACATAACGGAGTCCATGACCAGTATCACCTCCACCTCAGGAGCCTCACATAATGAAGGCCACAACCAGTATCACCTCCACCTCAGGAGCCTAACATAATGGAGGTCATGACCAGTATCACCTCCACCTCAGGAGCCTCACATAATGGAGGCCACAGCCAGTATCACCTCCACCTCAGGAGCCTCACATAACGGAGGCCACAACCAGTATCACCTCCACCTCAGGAGCCTCACATAATGGAGGTCATGATCATTATCACCTCCACCGCTGGAGCTTCACATAATAGAGGCCACAACCAGTATCACCTCCCACTCAGGAGCCTCACATAATAAAGGCCACAACCAGTATCACCTCCACCTCAGGAGCCTCACATAACGGAGGCCACAACTAGTATCACCTCCACCTCAGGAGCCTCACATAACGGAGTCCATGACCAGTATCACCTCCACCTCAGGAGCCTCACATAACGGAGTCCATGACCAGTATCACCTCCACCTCAGGAGCCTCACATAATGAAGGCCACAACCAGTATCACCTCCACCTCAGGAGCCTAACATAATGGAGGTCATGACCAGTATCACCTCCACCTCAGGAGCCTCACATAATGGAGGCCACAACCAGTATCACCTCCACCTCAGGAGCCTAACATAATGGAGGTCATGACCAGTATCACCTCCACCTCAGGAGCCTCACATAACGGAGGCCACAACCAGTATCACCTCCACCTCAGGAGCCTCACATAATGGAGGCCACAACCAGTATCACCTCCCACTCAGGAGCCTCACATAATAAAGGCCACAACCAGTATCACCTCCACCTCAGGAGCCTCACATAACGGAGGCCACAACTAGTATCACCTCCACCTCAGGAGCCTCACATAACGGAGTCCATGACCAGTATCACCTCCACCTCAGGAGCCTCACATAACGGAGTCCATGACCAGTATCACCTCCACCTCAGGAGCCTCACATAATGAAGGCCACAACCAGTATCACCTCCACCTCAGGAGCCTAACATAATGGAGGTCATGACCAGTATCACCTCCACCTCAGGAGCCTCACATAATGGAGGCCACAACCAGTATCACCTCCACCTCAGGAGCCTCACATAATGGAGGTCATGACTAGTATCACCCCCATTTCAGGAGCCTCACATAATGGAGGTCATGACCAGTATCACCTCCACCTCAGGAGCCTCACATAACGGAGTCCATGACCAGTATCACTTCCACCTCAGGAGCCTTACATAATGGAGGCCACAGCCAGTATCACCTCCACCTCAGGAGCCTCACATAATAGAGGCCAGAACCAGTATCACCTCCACCTCAGGAGCCTCACATAAAGGAGGTCATGACCAGTATCACCTCCACCTCAGGAGCCTCACATAATAGAGGCCATGACCAGTATCACCTCCACCTCAGGAACCTCACATAACGGAGTCCATGACCAGTATCACCTCCACCTCAGGAGCCTCACATAACGGAGTCCATGACCAGTATCACCTCCACCTCAGGAGCCTCACATAATGAAGGCCACAACCAGTATCACCTCCACCTCAGGAGCCTAACATAATGGAGGTCATGACCAGTATCACCTCCACCTCAGGAGCCTCACATAATGGAGGCCACAACCAGTATCACCTCCACCTCAGGAGCCTCACATAATGGAGGTCATGACCAGTATCACCTCCACCTCAGGAGCCTCACATAACGGAGTCCATGACCAGTATCACCTCCACCTCAGGAGCCTTACATAATGGAGGCCACAGCCAGTATCACCTCCACCTCAGGAGCCTCACATAATAGAGGCCAGAACCAGTATCACCTCCACCTCAGGAGCCTCACATAATGGAGGCCATAACCAGTATCACCTCCACCTCTGAAGCCTCACATAATGGAGGCCATAACCAGTATCACCTCCACCTCTGAAGCCTCACATAATGGAGGCCATGACCAGTATCACCTCCACCTTAGGAGCCTCACATAATAGAGGCCACAACCAGTATCACCTCCACCTCAGGAGCCTCAAATAATTCAGGTCATGACCAGTATCACCTCCACCTCAGGAGCCTCACATAATGGAGGCCATAACCAGTATCACCTCCACCTCTGGAGCCTCACATAATGGAGGCCACAACCAGTATCACCTCCACCTCAGGAGCCTCACATAATGGAGGCCATAACCAGTATCACCTCCACCTCTGGAGCCTCACATAATGGAGGCCACAACCAGTATCACCTCCACCTCAGGAGCCTCACATAATGGAGGCCATAACCAGTATCACCTCCACCTCAGGTGCCTCACATAACGAAGGCCACAACCAGTATCACCTCCACCTCAGGAGCCTCACATAATGGAGGCCATGGTATAGATTTATCTTCAAGTTTCTGGGTTACAAGTGTTTTAGTCTCCCATGGAAACCAATCAGATCTCAGCTTTAATTTTTATAAACTGCTGTTGGTAAATGAAAGCTGGACTCGGTTTGATTGCCATGGGCAACTGGAACAGTTCTGCTCTAAGAGACTTTTTATAAATCTTTCCCCATGACTAATATCACCTCTTCTTCTTCAGGAGCCTTATATAATGGAGGTTATGGCCAGTATCACCTCCTCCTCAGAAGCCTTTCTACATAGAGGCCATGACTAGTGTCTTCTCCAACCTAGGAACCTTACATAATGGGGCTATGACTGGCAACATCTCCTCCTCTGCATGACAACCCCACATAATGGAGGCCATGACTAGTATCATCTCTAGAGATGAGCGAGCACTAAAATGCTCGGGTACTCGTTATTTGAGACGAACTTTTTCCGATGCTCGAGTGCTCGTCTCGAATAACGAGCCCCATTGAAGTCAATGGGAGACTCGAGCATTTTTCAAGGGGACCAAGGGTCTGCACAGGGAAGTTTGGCCAAACACCTGGGAACCTCAGAAAATGATGGAAACACCACGGAAATGGACAGGAAACAGCAGGGGCAGCATGCATGGATGCCTCTGAGGCTGCTTAATCGCACCATTATGCCAAAATTATGGGCAACAGCGTGGCCATGACAGAGTGACCGAATGAGGCTAGATAGCATGTAAAACATCCAATAATTGACCCTGACACTATAGGGGACGGCATGCAGAGGCAGAGGCAGCGGCAGCAGTGGCAGGCTAGAGAGTGGCATGGCGACATACCCCAAATGGACTCAGGCTTCAAACCAATGGGTGGCAGAGAGGAACAAAAGGAGGTGAGCAAGAAGCGCTGAAATGATTTCCTGTGTGAACAAAAGGTTGACGGTATATTTAGTCGATAACACAGCATGGTGGCGACATAGTGACCAAGTTCCATAACGTATCTGGTGAAACACCCGAAAAATGAGCCTGACACAGCTCTTTTGATAAGGGGACGACATGTGGAGGCAGCCATGGAGACGACTTCCATGATTAAGAGCGACAGTATGGGGCATTCATATTGCGCTGCTATGATTATAACTTCAGGTCTCCAGCATGACGACGACAGATGGGCCGAGTTCCACTATGTATCTGGTGAAACACCTGAAAATTCTGCCTGACACAGCTCGTTTGATAAGGGGATGATGTGCTGCATATCCTCTCGTGCTCCAGCGTCTGGGGTATAGACAGTTGAAATGAGACATTGGTGGACGCTGTGGAGGATCGTGGAGGCAAAATGGACAGGAAACAGCAGGGGCAGCATGCATGGATGCCTCTGAGGCTGCCTAATCTTGGGATGGAGCTGGTGGTCCGCTGCCAGGCGAGCTTTCGCCTGTCCAAGCCCCTGTCTCTCGGCTCCTCCCCACCCAAAATGGGCCTGGGGGCCAGAAGCGTTTACTTTGAAAAAATTATAATTTTCAAAGCAGGCGGGGTCGTTTGAATAATGGAATAGCATAGTGGTTCTATTTTTGTTTTTACGGAAATGGTTCCATGATTAAGAGCGACAGTATGGGGCATCCATATTGCGCTGCTATGATTGCAACTTCAGGTCTCCAGCATGGCGGCGACAGACGCGCCGAGTTCCACTATGTATCTGGTGAAACACCTGAAAATTCTGCCTGACACAGCTCGTTTGATAAGGGGACGATGTATGGAGGCAGTGAACTAGTAGTAGATTAAAGGTGCTGCAGTTAAAACTATGTTAGTTGGATCTTGGCATGGAGCTGGCGCTCCGCTGCCAGGCGAGCTTTCGCCAATCCAAGCCCCTGTCTCTAGGCTACTCCCCAAACAGCACTTCTAAGAACCTTTTGTATAAGATCAAGTGTAGTAGCGTTCTTATAAGTTTGGGATATGGCGGGTGAGGGGAATGTAAACAGATGCGCAAGAAGCGCTGAAATAATATCGGTAAATGATAAAAGTTTGCCAGTATATTTTGTGGATTACACAGCAGGGTGGCAACAAAGTTAACAAGTTTGATGTGGAAGCAATGAAAACAACCCAAAATTCTGCCTGACACAGTTCGTTTGATAAGGAGACCATGTATGGAGGCAGCTATATGGACGACTTTTGGAGGCAGCTATGGCGATGACGTGTGGAGGTAGCAATGGAGACAATGTGTGGAGGCAGCTATAAAGACCACCTGTGGAGGCTGCTATGGAGACAATTTAATTTGGATAGTGCCTGTATGTGGCAGTCCAAAAAAGTTTTCAAACCAGAGGAGCAGGTAGGTGGTCCTCCAGAAAAATTAAATAAATTGAGTGCCTGTATGTGGCAGTCCAAAAAAGTTTTCAAACCAGAGGACCGGGTAGGTGGCCCTCCAGAAAAATTAAATACATAGAGTACTATAGCTAGAGCCAGTTGGCCCTGGCAAAAAATAGCCAGTTTCCTATGCTTTAGTGTACAAAGAGGAGGAGAAGGAGGACAATGAGGAGGAGGAGTGCATACATTATTCAGGTTGAGCTTCTTTCACCTGGTGGAGAATGAAAATCCGGAGAAATCCAGGATTTATTCATCTTGATAAGCGTCAGCCTGTCAGCACTGTCAGTCGACAGGCGTGTACGCTTATCGGTGATGATGCCACCAGCTGCACTGAAAACCCGCTCGAACAACACGCTAGTGGCAGGGCAGGCAAGAACCTCCAAGGCGTACAGCACCAGTTCGTGCCACATGTCCAGCTTTGAAACCCAGTAGTTGTAGGGAGCTGTGTGATCATTTAGGACGATGGTATGGTCAGCTACGTACTCCCTCACCATCTTTCTGTAAAGATCAGCCCTACTCTGCCGAGACTGGGGACAGGTGACAGTGTCTTGCTGGGGTGACATAAAACTGGCAAAGGCCTTGTAAAGCGTACCCCTGTCAGTGCTGGACAAGCGGACTGCTCGCCTACTCTCCCTCGCTACTTGTCCCACAGAAGTACGCCCTCTGCCGCTAGCGCTGTCAGAAGGGAAATACTGTTTCAGCTTGTGCACCAGGGCCTGCTGGTATTCATGCATTCTCACACTCCTTTCCTCTCCAGGGATGAGAGTGGAAAGATTTTGCTTGTACCGTGGGTCCAGGAGAGTGAATACCCAGTAATCGGTGCTGGAATAAATTCTTTGAACGCGAGGGTCACGGGATAGGCAGCCTAGCATGAAATCTGCCATATGTGCCAGAGTCCCAACGCGCAAGAATTCACTTTCCTCACTGGCCTGACTCTCCATTTCCTCCTCCTCCAACTCCTCCAACTCCTCTTCTTCTGCCCATACACGCTGAACAGTGAAGGACTGAACAATGGTCCCCTCTTCTGTCTCGCCAACATTCTCCTCCTCTTCCTCCTCATCCTCCTCCGATATGCGCTGAGAAACAGACCTGAGGGTGCTTTGGCTATCAACAAGGGAATCTTCTTCCCCCGTCTCTTGTGACGAGCGCAAAGCTTCCGACTTCATGCTGATCAGAGAGTTTTTCAACAGGCCAAGCAGCGGGATGGTGAGGCTGATGATGGCGGCATCGCCACTGACCATCCGTGTTGACTCCTCAAATTTACTCAGCACCTGACAGATATCAGACATCCACGTCCACTCCTCATTGTAGACTTGAGGAAGCTGACTGACCTGACTACCAGTTCTGGTGGAAGTTGACATCTGGCAGTCTACAATCGCTCTGCGCTGCTGGTAAACTCTGGATAACATGGTTAATGTTGAATTCCACCTCGTGGGCACGTCGCACAACAGTCGGTGAGCGGGCAGTTGGAGGCGGCGCTGTGCTGCCCTGAGAGTGGCAGCATCTGTGCTGGACTTCCTGAAATGCGCACAGATGCGGCGCACCTTCGTGAGCAAATCAGACAGATTGGGGTATGTCTTGAGGAAACGCTGAACTATGAGATTTAACACATGGGCCAGGCATAGCACATGTGTCAGTCTGCCGAGTTGCAGAGCCGCCACCAGGTTACGGCCGTTGTCACACACAACCATGCCTGGCTTCAGGTTCAGCGGTGCCAGCCACAGATCAGTCTGCGCCATGATGCCCTGTAATAGCTCTTGGGCGGTGTGCCTTTTATCGCCTAGGCTCAGCAGTTTGAGCACCGCCTGCTGTCGCTTAGTGATGGCACTGCTGCTGTGCCTAGAGCTACCGACTGATGGTGCCGTGCCCACGGATGGTAATTCGGAGGAGGAGGTGAAGGAGGGGTGGGAGGAGGAGGAGGCATTGTAGGCCTTTGAGACCTGGACCGAGGTAGGCACCGCAATCCTCGGCGTCGGCAGTATATGAGCAGCCCCAGGGTCAGACTCAGTCCCAGCCTCCATCAAGTTAACCCAATGTGCCATCAGCGATATATAGTGGCCCTGCCCGGCAGCACTCGTCCACGTGTCCGTGGTCAGGTGGACCTTGTCAGAAACGGCGTTGGTCAGGGCACGGATGATGTTCTCTGACACGTGCTTGTGCAGGGCTGGGGACCGAATACCGAGGGGCAGCCACCGCCATGAGGTCTCGAAAGGCCTCTGTCTCTACCAGCCTATAGGGCAGCATCTCCAGGCTAAGCAACTTGGAGATGTGGACGTTGAGGGCTTGGGCGTGTGGGTGGGTTGCGCTATACTTCCTTTTGCGCTCCAGCATCTGGGGTATGGAGAGCTGAACGCTGGTGGATGCTGTGGAGGATCGTGGAGGCGAAGATGGGGTTTTCGCACGGGAGGTGTTTGGGCCGGGGTCCTGGGCAGGGGGCTGACTAGCAGATGACACAGGGGAAAGAGCAGTGGTGTGCCCGGCCGGAGTTGAACGGGCTTGGTGCCATTGAGTGGGGTGTTTAGCATTCATATGCCTGCGCATACTGGTGGTAGTTAAGCTAGTAGTGGTGGAACCCCTGCTGATCCTGGTTTGGCAAAGGTTGCACACCACAGTCCGTCAGTCATCCGGTGTTTCTTTAAAGAACCTCCAGACTTCTGAAAATCTAGCCCTCGCCGCGGGTGCCCTCGCCACGGGAGCTTGACTACGGGCAACATTTGGCCCTGATGCACCAGCTCTGGCCCTGCCTCTCCGTCTGGCCCCACCACTGCCTCTTCCAACCTGTTCTGCTATAGGACTCGCCTCTTTCTCAGAAGCACTGTGTTCACCCGGCCTTTCAACCCAGCTTGGGTCTGTCACCTCATCTTCCTCCGATCCCTCAGTGTGCTCCCCCCTCGGACTTCCTGCCCTGACAACAACTTCACCACTGTCTGACAACCGTGTCTCCTCATCGTCCGACACCTCTTTACACACTTCTTCCACTACGTCAATAATGTCATCATCACCCACAGACTGCGACCGGTGGAAAACCTGGGCATCGGAAAATTGTTCACAGGTTTGTGACTGTGGGAAGGGTCCAGAAAACAGTTCCTTGCCGGTTCAAATGCCAAATTTTCCTGGGAGGGGGCAGACTGGGGGGAAGGAGGCTGAGGTGGAGGAGCTGGAGGAGTGCTGATTTCGGTGACATGGGTGGACTGCGTGGAAGACTGACTGGTGGACAAATGGCTAGAAGCATTGTCCGCAATCCACGACATCACCTCTTCGCACTGTTCTGGCCTCAACAGTGCTCTACCACGAGTCCCAGTAACTTCAGACATGAACCTAGGGAGTGTAGCTCTGCGGCGTTCCCCTGCTCCCTCATCAGCAGGTGGTGTCTCACCCCGTCCAGGACCACGGCCTCTGACCCCTGCAGTAGTTGGACGTCCACAACCTCGTCCTCTACCCCTAGCCCTCGGGTTAAACATTTTCAAAATTAAAGTGTAAACTTCAAAATTTTTTTTTATTTGTTTTTTTTTTTTAATAAAACGATGCTATCCTATTGCTATGGCTAGTTTCTAACCTACACTGACAGCACACAACTGGATTTTGTGCTGTGCCAGATGACTTTGAGTTATAAGATAAATAAACGTAAAAAATAAATAAATCAGCAGACTCTGCCTAATTCTACTCAAACCCCTCATAAATTGTCCCACTTCGGTGTTTGAGGTGGATATGTGTGTCACTAAGAGCTAAACACAACGGTCGCAAGTCTCCCTGCAAATTCCTCACAATATGGTACTAGCTGCACTACTAGTGCCAGCAAGCCCAGCCACAAGCAAACCAAAAAAAAGGAAAATAAAACGTTATTGTAGGCCTAAGAAGGGCTGTTGGGTTCTTGTAGAATCACTCCTGCCTAACACTATTCTAATAGAACACCCTAACGCTTTCCCTGACCAGCAGCAGCTCTCTCCCTAACGGCATCCAGACACAGAATGATCCGAGCAGTGCGGGCAGGGGCTAGTCTATTCCAGGGTCACCTGATCTGGCCAGCCAACCACTGCTATCGATGTGTAAGGGTACCACGTCATGCTGGGTGGAGTGCAGAGTCTCCTGGCTTGTGATTGGCTCTGTTTCTGGCCGCCAAAAAGCAAAACAGCGGGAGATGCCATTTTCTCGAGCGGGCGAAGTATTCGTCCGAGCAACGAGCAGTTTCGAGTACGCTGATGCTCGAACGAGCATCAAGCTCGGACGAGTATGTTCGCTCATCTCTAATCATCTCCCTTCTTCATCGCTGGACCACAACTCTTTGCTTCATCACGTTATGTGAGCAGCCCTGCATTATCATTGCACAACTACAAACTCTGCTTTATCACTACAGGACCAAAGCTGTGCTTTATCACTTCACCTCCACAGCTCTGCTTTATCACCTCACCTTTACAGCTCTGCTTTATCACTTCACCTTCACAGCTCTGTTTATCACTTCACCTCCACAGCTCTGCTTTATCACTTCACCTTCACAGCTCTGTTTATCACTTCACCTCCACAGCTCTGCTTTATCACTTCACATCCACAGCTCTGCTTTATCACTTCACATCCACAGCTCTGCTTTATCACTGCATGACCACAGCTCTGCATTATCACTGCATGACCACAGCTCTGCTTTATCACTGCATGACCACAGCCCTCCTTCACATTTCAACAACACTGCATGTCTTCAGACCTGGTTTATCTCCAATTGACTACAGCTCTGCTTCTTCTCCACACAATCACATCTCTGCTATATCCTCATTCTGTTGGCAACACTGAGGACAGCTCTACCGTCTTGTGCTCTGGTGACCTCACACAATTATAAATCCCCATCGAGAAGAGATCACAACCCACAGGTCTACAGACAGAATGTGGGACACAGGCTTTATCCACGTGACTGTGACACAGAGCAGAAATGAAAGCCAGGATACATTCTCTTACAATAATCTCCATAATTATTCAAAATGTATTCACATTGTTCAAAAATAGCGACCCAGTTCTCAGCCGGGGGAGCGGCGACGTGATATGTGACGGCATCTGTGCAGCCAAAGTGACCGCCAGAGACTTCGAGGAATCACATGTGACTGAATCCTGGGCAAAGATATCAGCAGAGAAAGCTCAGGCGTCCCTCAGGATGTAACATCACAAACCATCAAGCCATGAACTTTATTATACTGGTAACATATACACAGCGTGACATGTAATATACACAGGAGACAAAGAGAACATGGCAGAAAATGTCATAACTAGAAGACCAGGAGATGGCAGCACTGAGGCTCTAAGCAGAGCGTTACAATGATCACACAGCACATCAGTCTGGCACATTAAGGGGGTTTTCCCACAGGATAGGGCCTAACGTGCTGATTGTTGGGGGTCTCCTTTAGCTACTTAGAGGTGACTGGAGCAGAACAGACATGCGTGGCTGTCAGCTCGGGGAGCGACGAGGGGTCCATGGAGGTACCTTGGACCCTGTCGGACCCCCCATTCTCATAACTGAGACCTCCACCAATCAGCAAGTTGGGCCTTATCCAGTGGGACGTATATATGGCAGGAGGTGTCCAGCAGGCTGTCCAGGGTCGTAACTACAGGGTGGCAGCTGCTATGGGGCCAGCAGTGTCAGGGGGCCTGCCACCCAACCTGCCACAGTAAGAATGTGAATGTGTTTGTATATCTGTTATGTGTATATGCTGCATGTGTGTGTTTATGCTGTGTGTCTTTATTTGTTGTTGTGCATATGTATAAGATGTATGTTTGTATATGTGATGTGTATTTGCTGTATGTGTATATCGTGTAAGCTGTGTACAGTATATACTGTTAAAGTGTGTGTTTATTTACTGTATGTCTGTATATATGGTGTATGTATGTGATGTTTATTTGCTGTATGGTGTAAGCTGTGTATATACTGTAAATGTGTGTGCTTATTTACTGTATGTCTGTATATATGGTGTATGTGACGTGTATATACTGTATATCTGTATATATGGTGTATGTGATGTGTATTTGCTGTATGTCTGTTTATATGGTGTATGTGATGTGTATTTGCTGTATGTCTGTATATATGGTGTATGTGATGTGTATTTGCTGTATGTCTGTATATATGGTGTATGTGATGTGTATATGCTATATGTCTGTATATATGGTGTATATGATGTGTATTTGCTGTATGTCTGTATATATGGTGTATGTGATGTGTATATGCTATATGTCTGTATATATGGTGTATGTGATGTGTATATGCTGCATGTCTGTATATATGGTGTATGTGATGTGTATATGCTGTATGTCTGTATATATGGTGTATGTGATGTGTATATGCTGTATGTCTGTATATATGGTGTATGTGATGTGTATATGCTGTATGTCTGTATATATGGTGTATGTGATGTGTATATGCTGTATGTCTGTTTATATGGTGTATGTGATGTGTATTTGCTGTATGTCTGTATATATGGTGTATGTGATGTGTATTTGCTGTATGTCTGTATATATGGTGTATGTGATGTGTATTTGCTGTATGTCTGTATATATGGTGTATGTGATGTGTATATGCTGTATGTCTGTATATATGGTGTATGTGATGTGTATATGCTGTATGTCTGTGTATATAGTGTATGTAATGTGTATATACTATATGTCTGTGTATATGGTGTATGTGATGTGTATATGCTGTATGTCTGTATATATGGTGTATGTGATGTGTATTTGCTGTATGTCTGTATATATGGTGTATGTGATGTGTATTTGCTGTATGTCTGTATATATGGTGTATGTGATGTGTATTTGCTGTATGTCTGTATATATGGTGTATATGATGTGTATTTGCTGTATGTCTGTATATATGGTGTATGTGATGTGTATATGCTGTATGTCTGTATGTATGGTGTATGTGATGTGTATTTGCTGTATGTCTGCATATATGGTGTATGTGATGTCTATATACTGTATGTCTGTATATACGGTGTATGTGATGTGTATATACTATATGTCTGTATATATGGTTTACGTGATGTGTATATACTGTATATATGGTGTATATGATGTGTATTTGCTGTATGTCTGTATATATGGTGTATGTAATGTGTATATACTGTATGTCTGTGTATATGGTGTATGTGATGTGTATATGCTGTATGTCTGTGTATATGGTGTATGTCATGTGTATATACTGTATGTCTGTGTATATGGTGCATGTGATGTGTATATGCTGTATGTCTGTATATATGGTGCATGTGATGTGTATTTGCTGTATGTCTGTATATATGGTGTATGTGATGTGTATTTGCTGTATGTCTGTATATATGGTGTATGTGATGTGTATTTGCTGTATGTCTGTTTATATGGTGTATGTGATGTGTATTTGCTGTATGTCTGTATATATGGTGTATGTGATGTGTATTTGCTGTATGTCTGTATATATGGTGTATGTGATGTGTATATGCTGTATGTCTGTAAGTATGGTGTATGTGATGTGTATATGCTGTATGTCTGTATATATGGTGTATATGATGTGTATTTGCTGTATGTCTGTATATATGGTGTATGTGATGTCTATATACTGTATGTCCGTATATATGGTGTATGTGATGTGTATATACTGTATGTCTATATATATGGTGTATGTGATGTGTATATACTGTATGTCTGTATATATGGTGTATGTGATGTGTATTTGCTGTATGTCTGTATATATGGTGTATGTGATGTGTATATACTGTATGTCTATATATATGGTGTATGTCATGTGTATATGCTGCATGTCTTTATATATGGCGTATGTCATGTGTATATGCTGCATGTCTGTATATATGGTGTATGTCATGTGTATATGCTGTATGTCTGTATATATGGTGTATGTCATGTGTATATGTTGCATGTCTGTATATATGGTGTATGTCATGTGTATATGCTGCATGTCTGTATATATGGTGTATGTCATGTGTATATGCTGTATGTCTGTATATATGGTGTATGTCATGTGTATATGCTGCATGTCTGTATATATGGTGTATGTGATGTGTATATACTGTATGTCTATATATGGTGTATGTGATGTGTATATACTGTATGTCTGTATATATGGTGTATGTGATGTGTATATACTGTATGTCTGTATATATGGTGTATGTGATGTGTATATGCTGTATGTCTGTGTATATGGTGTATGTGATGTGTATATACTGTATGTCTGTATATATGGTGTATGTGATGTGTATATGCTGTATGTCTGTGTATATGGTGTATGTGATGTGTATATACTGTATGTCTGTATATATGGTGTATGTGATGTGTATTTGCTGTATGTCTGTGTGTATGGTGTATGTGATGTGTATATGCTGCATGTCTGTATATATGGTGTATGTCATGTGTATATGCTGTATGTCTGTATATATGGTGTATGTCATGTGTATATACTGTATGTCTATATATATGGTGTATGTCATGTGTATATGCTGCATGTCTGTATATATGGTGTATGTCATGTGTATATGCTGCATGTCTGTATATATGGTGTATGTCATGTGTATATGCTGCCTGTCTGTATATATGGTGTATGTCATGTGTATATGCTGCATGTCTGTATATATGGTGTATGTCATGTGTATTTGCTGCATGTCTGTATATATGGTGTATGTCATGTGTATATGCTGCATGTCTGTATATATGGTGTATGTCATGTGTATTTGCTGCATGTCTGTATATATGGTGTATGTCATGTGTATATGCTGCATGTCTGTATATATGGTGTATGTCATGTGTATTTGCTGCATGTCTGTATATATGGTGTATGTCATGTGTATTTGCTGCATGTCTGTATATATGGTGTATGTCATGTCTATATGCTGCATGTCTGTATATATGGTGTATGTCATGTGTATATGCTGTATGTGTATACGCCATTTTAGAGCTTTAGGACCAGGCCTGATGTTTAAAAATCTGCCCTGTATCATTACAGGAGGTTATAACTTTGTGACGTTGTAACACATCCAGGGGATTTGGCGGTTGTTTTCCCGTCACACATTGTACTTCAAAGTAATAGAAAAAATTTTGATGAAATCTTTTGTGGTTTGTTATGAAAAAATTAAAATTTGGCTAAAATTTCTAAAAATTATTTATTTTCAGATTGTAAATGTTCTGCTTCTCAGGCAGATAGTCCTAGCAGCCACGTAACTTTGTAACATTCCCGCGTGTTCTGCTGTGTATCAGCGCAGGGTTTTTATGCCTCCTCTCTCTTTTCTAGGTTATTAGAAGGTTCAGAATTTTGGCTGCAATTTTTAAATTTTTTTAAAAAATCGTGAAACCAGCTCTTGTCATGTGCGTGCTGCTGCCTCTCCTCTCCTGGGCCTTTCCTCATCAGGTACAGGTCGGGTCAGACACTCACAAGGAGGCGCCAGGCTTGATGGTTACAGTCTTACAGCAGCAGATCTCCCCGAGTGGTGCTACGGCTCTAGGACACTAGTCACATGAGATATACAGGCTGCAGGGGCTCCCGGGCCTGCAAGGGCTAATCTGCCTGTGATGTCATCGCCCCCACCTGCCTGTGATGTCATCGCCCGCACCTGCCTGTGATGTCATCGCCCGCACCTGCCTGTGATGTCATCGCCCGCACCTGCCTGTGATGTCATCGCCCGCACCTGCCTGTGATGTCATCGCCCGCACCTGCCTGTGATGTCATCGCCCGCACCTGCCTGTGATGTCATCGCCCGCACCTGCCTGTGATGTCATCGCCCACCTGCCACGCTAGCGCACAGGGGGAGGCAGTGTTATACCAGGAGACGGGGGGCAGTGTTATACCAGGAGACATTGGGAGAGAATAAATAACTGGACCGCACATCCTACAATGATTTATTGCCGCTCAGCTACATTTAGAAAACAAACTTCTTAGTTACATTTTGATCAAATTGTATAAACCCAATAACCACTTGCCGGTGACCTTGTTGTAGTGGGTCCCTACACAAATGGTGTCAGGTGCCGCTGCAGCACAGCACCAAAAGGGACCAAGACCCAGGTGCCCCCTGCATCCATACTGGCAGGCATAGCCCCCATGGCTCCGGGCCCCGAATCTCCACCAACAGTGAACAGGTCTTGATTCCTCACCGTTCCATGAGGTCAGACACCGGCTTAGAGGAAGTAGGTGTCTGAATGGTGTCTGAAAACACCCGGGCTGAATGGGGCGGAGAGCTGGTACCAGGCAAAAAACTAAATAATTGAGGGGAAAGAATAGAGCCAAACGAACATTGAGAGAAAAAACAGACCTGGACGGCACATCACGCGTCACACAAGGATCTATTGCAGCTCGGCTACTTTTACAAAACAAACTCAAGGTTCTTAGTTACATTTTGATCACATTGGGTCTTGGTCCCTGCCGGTGCTGCGGCACTGGACACCAATAGTATAGGGACCCACTACAACGAGGCCACCGTGTAGTAGTTAGTGGCTTATGCAATTTTTTTCAAAATGTAACTAAGAACTAATCCTGACCGTCTTTGTACATCTCTATATATTCCTTCAGCCACTTAGCCGCTGACTGAGCTTCCGCAGGCGAATCACTTTGTTTCCATTTTCCAGCGGTGAAATATTTCCTGTGATCTCCAGACGCCTCCGGTCTGTAAAAAGCCTCCAACGTGTCTGTGACATCCTCAGCCTCTCGTCTCCAGCAGATGTCACCGGACCTGGAGTCTCCTCGCTCCTCCAGGATCTCATTACATGGATTTCTCTGACAAGTCCTGTCCTCAAGGGAAAGGTCCTGCCGCCCACTCTGGTGGGATCCATCTGCAGGGCAAGAGCTTGCTATGGCAACCAGGGCCACCACCAGGAATTTTGGGACCCCTGATTGACAAGATTTCCTTGTGCCTCATAAATTCATTCTCCTCTATAGAGGTCCCATGAATGAAATATATGGAGTATCACAACCCCAATTTATTATGCGCGCTGCACCCCCTGATCTGATTACATATAGGACCCTCTAATTCATTCGTTACGGGCGTGTTCTTATAGGCTCCAGCTGTAGGAGGTGCGGGTCCTGGCAGCACGGGCACCCTTGGAGAGATAACGTGATTATCCCCCTGTAATCTGCAGATTTCTTACTCTCTTCTCGGCTTTGCAGTGCGAGGATTTCAGGCTGAGAATATTTATTACACGGATTCACCAGATGCCAAATTAAAGGGGTGGTCTCACCAGGCTCTGAGCGGGGCACTTACTGCCACCTCTAAATGATCATCAATAGGAAGCTACATCATCTTTGACTGTTCTGCTACCCGTGCAAGACAAACTGCCAGAGGCGTCTGGAGGGAGGGAACAGGAGAGTCTGGAGGGAGGGGACAGGAGAGTCTGGAGGGAGGGAACAGGAGAGTCTGGAGGGAGGAGATGTTAGAACCTGAGGGAGGGGACAGAGAAGTCTGGAAGGAGAGAACAGGAGAGTCCTGAGGTAGGTGACAGAGGAGTTTTGAGGGAGAGGACAGAATAGTCATTACTAAATTCAAGAGTCTAGAGTTCTAGCTGGAGAGGACCCAGAAGGATTGATCACAATAATGGGCTTGCTATGGCAACCAGATCCACCACCAGGAATTTTGATACCCCTACATACTGCACCCCTTGAACTGATTACATACAGGACCCCCTAATTCATTAATTCATATAAGAAAGTGCATAATTAACAATGCATATACATTGTATACTTTATATAGCCTACTAGACAGTAAATAGGTATCCCCAGCACATGTCCCCCAGTAGATGGATAGCCCCAGCACATGTCCCCCAGTAGATGGGTGGCCCCAGCATATGTCCCCTAGTAGATGGGTAGCCCCAGCACATGTCCCCCAGTAGATGGGTAGCCCCAGTACATGTGTCCTAGTAGATGGATAGTCACAGCACATAACCCCCAGTAGATGGGTAGCCACAGTACATGGAACAGTTTCCATTACTGAAGAACAGCCAATCTAGCATACACACAGGATGGACATCCGCTCCACTACACACACAGGATGGACAGCCGATCCACTATACACACAGGATGGACAGCCATTCCAGCATACACACAGGATGGACAGCCATTCCAGCATACACACAGGATTCACAGCCGATCCATCTTACGCACAGAATGGGCAGCCGATCCACCATACGCACAGGATGGTCAGCCGATTCACCATACGCACAGGATGGGCAGCCGATCCACCATACGCACAGGATGGGCAGCCGATCCACCATACGCACAGGATGGGCAGCCGATCCACCATACGCACAGGATGGGCAGCCGATCCACCATACGCACAGGATGGGCAGCCGATCCACCATACGCACAGGATGGGCAGCCGATCCACCATACGCACAGGATGGACAGCCGATCCACCATACGCACAGGATGGGCAGCCGATCCACCATACGCACAGGATGGGCAGCCGATCCACCATACGCACAGGATGGGCAGCCGATCCACCATACGCACAGGATGGACAGCCGATCCACCATACGCACAGGATGGACAGCCGATCCACCATACGCACAGGATGGGCAGCCGATCCACCATACGCACAGGATGGGCAGCCGATCCACCATACGCACAGGATGGGCAGCCGATCCACCATACGCACAGGATGGGCAGCCGATCCACCATACGCACAGGATGGGCAGCCGATCCACCATACGCACAGGATGGGCAGCCGATCCACCATACGCACAGGATGGGCAGCCGATCCACCATACGCACAGGATGGGCAGCCGATCCACCATACACACAGGATGGGCAGCCGATCCAGCATACACACAAGATGGGCAGCCGATCCAGCATACACACGGGATGGGCAGCCGATCCAGCATACACACGGGATGGGCAGCCGATCCACCATACACACGGGATGGGCAGCCGATCCACCATACACACGGGATGGGCAGCCGATCCACCATACACACGGGATGGGCAGCCGATCCACCATACACACGGGATGGGCAGCCGATCCAGCATACACCCAGGATGGGCAGCCGATCCAGCATACACACAAGATGGGCAGCCGATCCAGCATACACACAAGATGGGCAGCCGATCCAGCATACACACAAGATGGGCAGCCGATCCAGCATACACACGGGATGGGCAGCCGATCCACCATACACACGGGATGGGCAGCCGATCCACCATACACACGGGATGGGCAGCCGATCCACCATACACACGGGATGGGCAGCCGATCCACCATACACACGGGATGGGCAGCCGATCCAGCATACACACGGGATGGGCAGCCGATCCACCATACACACAGGATGGGCAGCCGATCCACCATACACACAGGATGGGCAGCCGATCCAGCATACACCCAGGATGGGCAGCCGATCCAGCATACACACAAGATGGGCAGCCGATCCAGCATACACACAGGATGGGCAGCCGATCCAGCATACACCCAGGATGGGCAGCCGATCCAGCATACACACAAGATGGGCAGCCGATCCAGCATACACACAAGATGGGCAGCCGATCCAGCATACACACGGGATGGGCAGCCGATCCAGCATACACACGGGATGGGCAGCCGATCCAGCATACACACGGGATGGGCAGCCGATCCACCATACACACGGGATGGGCAGCCGATCCAGCATACACCCAGGATGGGCAGCAGATCCAGCATACACACAAGATGGGCAGCCGATCCAGCATACACACAAGATGGGCAGCCGATCCAGCATACACACAAGATGGGCAGCCGATCCAGCATACACACGGGATGGGCAGCCGATCCACCATACACACGGGATGGGCAGCCGATCCACCATACACACGGGATGGGCAGCCGATCCACCATACACACGGGATGGGCAGCCGATCCAGCATACACACGGGATGGGCAGCCGATCCACCATACACACAGGATGGGCAGCCGATCCACCATACACACAGGATGGGCAGCCGATCCACCATACACACAGGATGGGCAGCCGATCCACCATACACACGGGATGGGCAGCCGATCCACCATACACACAGAAAAGCTTGTTATCTGGTGTTTGTTCTTATCTGGTTGCTGAGTTATGGGGTTGTCCACACTATTATAAGTTTTGCAGCTCCTGATGGCCTGTGCACCATGTTCTTCCTCCCTTCATTTCTTCCTCCGTATCGGGTGGGTCCTGGCAGCACAGGCATCCTTGGAGAGATAACATGTGATTATCCCCCTCTAATCTGCAAATTTCTTGCTCTCTTCTCGGCTTTGCAGTGCGAGGATTTCAGGCTGAGTATATTTATTACACTGATTTACCAGGGATGGTCACAGCTGACTCTTACTCCTTACTGCAACCTCTAAATGATAAACACATCTCCCAACTCATGGTCAGGGTTAGGAGGCTGCAACTTATCCAACCGCTCCGTTATCCGAAGGTGACGAGCTACCAGAGGGGTCTGGAGGGAGGGGACTGAAGAGTCTGGAGGGAAGGACTAGAGGAGTTGAGTGTGAGGGTACGAAGGATTCTGGAAGTAGAGAACAGTAGAGTCTGGAGGTAGAGGACAGAGGAGTCCAGAGGGAGGGGACAGAATAGTCATTACTAAATTAAATCCTAGAGCTCAAGCTTAAGAGGACCCAGTAGGATTGATCACCATAATGGGCGCTCTTATGCAGAGTTTCAGCTATTTAGAGACCTTAATTCATCTTTCCAAGGTTTAGATACAATAATAATCCTCCTAATAGGCTGTATTGTATTGCACTATGGTAATTTTTTTTATTTGGTAATTGTTTATATTAAAATTAACATTTGAATATTTTCCTAGGGCAAAGCAGACTGCTGATTGGCTAGCTTCCTGAAACCTTCCAGAATCTTAAGCTAAAGTCTACAAATATAGGCTCTAGTTGTTGTTCTTCTTCTACTAGATATTGCTGAATGGTGCTGCCAGTGCAGAAGAGCCAATCCTGCTCCCCGGAGATTGATTCAGCCCAACTGATAATTGATCCAGACAAATCCTATCACGATTAGTTATTACACTACAAAGCGGAACCTTATCTTTAGGCAGCTTCGCTCTCTTCTTGCTTCACCCTGCTGTTCCTGGTGGGTGTGAATGAAGCCTGTGTGAGTATGTGTGGTGGTATTGTGCATGTACTATGTGTCGATATTATATATGTATTGTATGGCAGTATTATTTAGGTACAGTGTGGTGATATTTTTTATGTATTGTATGGTGGTATTGTGTACGTACTGTGTGGTGGTTTTGTGTAAGTACTATGGACGGTATTGTATGTACTGTGGCGGTAATATTTGGGTACTGTATGGCTGTATTGTGTATGTACAATGTGGCGCTGTTACATATGTATTGTATGGCAGTATTATGTATCTACCATGTGGCGATATTGTGTATGTACTGTGTATTTTGTAAGTACTGTGTGGCGATATTGTATGTACTGTGGCAGTAATATTTGGGTACTGTGTGGTGTTGTTTGGACATTTTGTGTCATCTTTATTCAGTTTTAGATTAGAATTTGTACATTCAGAGGGTTTTCTTTCAGATGTATTGAAGCCTCCAGACCCCAGAGAGATACTACATGACCCTCTTGTCTCTGACTGTATGATATTCCTGCTTTATATGTTACTATGTGTCATCTCTTTATATCAGTATAATTCCTGCTGGGCCTGTGAGAGAGCAGAGCACTATATGGCGGTATCATCAGATATGTATAGAGGCCGAGCACTGCTGGGGGGCTCCTCCTGGCACTCCGCTTTCTTAGTCTATTAATAATAGACTTTATGAGTCACTTATAATTTACGAGGAACATTTCATGCCAGTTATTTATATGCGGAAAAACTGTGAATTCTCCTCATGTCTAGAATGGATTCACATAAAGGAAAATGATATTCAAAGGCTGAATAATCGCGGAGCCGATGCCGGAGCACAGCGTGTCTGTACATGAGATATTTATAGATATAATCTACCCGCCAAGTACTCTGACAGAGGTGATAACCTGATCAAACTGCTGGGGACCAAATCATCCTCACACTGCTGGGGACCAGACCGTCCTCACACTGCAGGGGACCAACACGTCTTCACACTGCCGGGGACCAGACCGTCCTCACACTGCCGGGGACCAGACCGTCCTCACACTGCCGGGGACCAGACCGTCCTCACACTGCCGGGGACCAGACCGTCCTCACACTGCCGGGGACCAGACCGTCCTCACACTGCCGGGGACCAGACCGTCCTCACACTGCTAGGGACCAGTCCATCCTCACACTGCTGGGGTCTAGACCATCCTCACACTGCTGGGGACCAGACCGTCCTCAAACTGCTGGGGACCAGACCGTCCTCACACTGCTGGGGACCAGACCATCCTCACACTGCTGGGGTCCAGACCATCCTCACACTGCTGGGGTCCAGACCATCCTCACACTGCTGGGGACCAGACCATCCTCACGCATCAGTGGTTGGATACAGTGTAGAGCACCTCAGTGGTTAGATACAGCCTAGAAAACATCAGTGGTGGGATGCAGTCTGGGATATCTCAGTGGTGGTGGGATACAGCCTGGGACACAGTGGTGGTGGGATACAGCCTGGGACACAGTGGTGGTGGGATACAGCCTAGGACACCTCAGTGGTGGGATACAGTCTGGGACACCTCAGTGGTGGGATACAGCCTGGGACACCTTAGTGGTGGTGGGATACAGTCTGGGACACCTCAGTGGTGGTGGGATACAGCCTGGGACACCTTAGTGGTGGTGGGATACAGTCTGGGACACCTCAGTGGTGGTGGGATACAGTCTGGGACACCTCAGTGGTGGGATACAGCCTGGGACACCTTAGTGGTGGTGGGATACAGTCTGGGACACCTCAGTGGTGGTGGGATACAGCCTGGGACACCTCAGTGGTGGGATACAGTCTGGGACACCTCAGTGGTGGGATACAGTCTGGGACACCTCAGCGGTGGGATACAGTCTAGGACACCTCAGCGGTGGGATACAGTCTAGGACACCTCAGCGGTGGGATACAGTCTGGGACACCTCAGTGGTGGGATACAGTCTAGGACACCTCAGTGCTGGATACAGTCTGGAACACCTCAGTGGTGGGATACAGTCTAGGACACCTCAGTGGTGGGATACAGTCTAGGACACCTCAGTGCTGGATACAGTCTGGGACACCTCAGTGGTGGGATACAGTCTAGGACACCTCAGTGGTGGGATACAGTCTGGGACACCTCAGTGGAGGGATATGGCCTAGGATATCTAAGTGGTGAGATAACTATTTCACATGAATATGTTTTGTGATGTGAGCTATGGGCTCTATCCTGGATTGTACTGTCGTGTTACTTACAAGTGTATTAACCAGTGAAGGGTTAATGCATGGTGACCAATAACCTCATATGACAAAAGTCAGAATGCTTAATAGAAGAGAATAAATCTTCTCTCCTTAAATCTCCCTGGATCCATCATCCGTCTATAAGACTCTACCAATGTTGTTCTGGTCCCGGACGAGCCCCCAAGTCCGGGCAGGGATAATTTGTAGGGAGGTTGTAATCAGCCTTGGAATCCTCCAGCGCTTGACCATGTATATAAAGTAGGACATGTGACAGAACTCTGGACCCATGGAGGAGCACACACATATGGAGGAGTAAATTGCAGAGAGTCATGATGCTGCATTAATATGGACAGGATTGGATATTGCGGAATGAGCTGTGAGTCTCGCAGATGCTCAGTCTTATCTGTTGCCAGGCTCCACGGCTGCAATCTCATTTTAATCAAAGCCTTTGCTTCTTGATTAAACAGAATAAGGGAGGTCAGGCTGCTTATGTTTGTGTTGTCTGCCTCTATTAGAAGTATGCACAGCCCTAAATCCATCCCCGCACCCTCATAGCGGCTGATTAACTCCTTCCTCCCCACAGCGCCTGCTTAATGAAAGCATCTCCCATCCATCCACTTCAAATAAAAAGCAGTACAGATGTCATGTATCTCTCATCCCTCCAGATTTCCCATCAGACATGTTGGCACCTTATTGTACCAAATCAGTAAATAGAAGTCCCCATTACATCCCTTTTGAACCCTATTGCATCAATGGGGGTTGTGATTTCGAAAATCAGTGTCCCGTCTCATCTGTGCCCCAAGGGAGACAAAGGGCACCTGTCATCAGCAATTGGCCTAATAAACAACTACCAGCATATTGTGAAGCAGTGTAATAGCTTCTAGTTTTTGTTTCTTCCATGGCCCATTGGGGTGACATCATCGAGAAAATAAACTTTAAACTTTAAAGTGAGCTGTAAATTGGTTGTATAAAGTCAAGGAGGTGGAGAGATAAACACTGAAGTCAAGGTGGGGAGCACTGATATCTATAAGAGGTAGGCTACACTGATGTCTATGAGAGGTAGTCTGCACTGATGTCTATGAGAGGTGGGCTGCACTGATGTCTATGAGAGGTGGGCTGCACTGATGTCTATGAGAGGTGGGCTGCACTGATGTCTATGAGAGGTAGTCTGCACTGATGTCTATGAGAGGTGGGCTGCACTGATGTCTATGAGAGGTAGTCTGCACTGATGTCTATGAGAGGTGGGCTGCACTGATGTCTATGAGAGGTGGGCTGCACTGATGTCTATGAGAGGTGGGCTGCACTGATGTCTATGAGAGGTGGGCTGCACTGATGTCTATGAGAGGTGGTCTGCACTGATGTCTATGAGAGGTGGTCTGCACTGATGTCTATGAGAGGTGGTCTGCACTGATGTCTATGAGAGGTGGGCTGTACTGATGTCTATGAGAGGTGGTCTTCACTGATGTGTATGAGAGGTGGTCTGCACTGATGTCTATGAGAGGTAGTCTGCACTGATGTCTATGAGAGGTGGGCTGCACTGATGTCTATGAGAGGTGGGCTGCACTGATGTCTATGAGAGGTGGGCTGCACTGATGTCTATGAGAGGTGGGCTGCACTGATGTCTATGAGAGGTGGGCTGCACTGATGTCTATGAGAGGTGGTCTGCACTGATGTCTATGAGAGGTGGGCTGCACTGATGTCTATGAGAGGTGGGCTGCACTGATGTCTATGAGAGGTGGGCTGCACTGATGTCTATGAGAGGTGGGCTGCACTGATGTGTATGAGAGGTGGGCTGCACTGATGTGTATGAGAGGTAGGCTGCACTGATGTCTATGAGAGGTGGGCTGCACTGATGTCTATGAGAGGTGGGCTGCACTGATGTCTATGAGAGGTGGTCTGCACTGATGTCTATGAGAGGTGGTCTGCACTGATGTCTATGAGAGGTAGGCTGCACTGATGTCTATGAGAGGTGGTCTGCACTGATGTCTATGAGAGGTGGTCTGCACTGATGTCTATGAGAGGTGGGCTGTACTGATGTCTATGAGAGGTGGTCTGCACTGATGTGTATGAGAGGTGGTCTGCACTGATGTCTATGAGAGGTGGTCTGCACTGATGTCTATGAGAGGTAGTCTGCACTGATATCTATGAGAGGTGGGCTGCACTGATGTCTATGAGAGGTGGTCTGCACTGATGTCTATGAGAGGTGGGCTGCACTGATGTCTATGAGAGGTGGTCTGCACTGATGTGTATGAGAGGTGGGCTGCACTGATGTCTATGAGAGGTGGGCTGCACTGATGTCTATGAGAGGTGGTCTGCACTGATGTGTATGAGAGGTGGTCTGCACTGATGTCTATGAGAGGTGGTCTGCACTGATGTCTATGAGAGGTGGGCTGCACTGATGTCTATGAGAGGTGGGCTGCACTGATGTCTATGAGAGGTGGGCTGCACTGATGTCTATGAGAGGTGGTCTGCACTGATGTCTATGAGAGGTAGTCTGCACTGATGTGTATGAGAGGTGGTCTGCACTGATGTCTATGAGAGGTGGGCTGCACTGATGTCTATGAGAGGTGGTCTGCACTGATGTCTATGAGAGGTGGGCTGCACTGATGTCTATGAGAGGTGGGCTGCACTGATGTCTATGAGAGGTGGTCTGCACTGATGTGTATGAGAGGTGGTCTGCACTGATGTCTATGAGAGGTGGGCTGCACTGATGTCTATGAGAGGCTGCACTGATATCAATGAGAGGTGGTCTGCACTGATGTCTATGAGAGGTGGGCTGCACTGATGTCTATGAGAGGTGGGCTGTACTGATGTCTATGAGAGGTGGGCTGCACTGATATGTACGAGAGGTAGTCTGCACTGATGTCTATGAGAGGTGGGCTGCACTGATGTCTATGAGAGGTGGTCTGCACTGATGTCTATGAGAGGTGGTCTGCACTGATGTCTATGAGAGGTGGTCTGCACTGATGTCTATGAGAGGTAGGCTGCACTGATGTCTATGAGAGGTAGTCTGCACTGATGTCTATGAGAGGTGGGCTGCACTGATGTCTATGAGAGGTGGTCTGCACTGATGTCTATGAGAGGTGGGCTGCACTGATGTCTATGAGAGGTGGGCTGCACTGATGTCTATGAGAGGTAGTCTGCACTGATGTCTATGAGAGGTGGTCTGCACTGACGTCTATGAGAGGTGGTCTGCACTGACGTCTATGAGAGGTGGGCTGCACTGACGTCTATGAGAGGTGGTCTGCACTGACGTCTATGAGAGGTGGGCTGCACTGACGTCTATGAGAGGTGGGCTGCACTGACGTCTATGAGAGGTGGTCTGCACTGATGTCTATGAGAGAGGTGGGCTGCACTGATGTCTATGAGAGGTGGGCTGCACTGATGTCTATGAGAGGTAGTCTGCACTGATGTCTATGAGAGGTAGTCTGCACTGATGTCTATGAGAGGTGGTCTGCACTGATGTCTATGAGAGGTGGGCTGCACTGATGTCTATGAGAGGTGGTCTGCACTGATGTCTATGAGAGGTGGTCTGCACTGATGTCTATGAGAGGTGGGCTGCACTGATGTCTATGAGAGGCTGCACTGACGTCTATGAGAGGTGGGCTGCACTGATGTCTATGAGAGGTAGGCTGCACTGATGTCTATGAGAGGTGGGTTGCACTGATGTCTATGAGAGGTGGGCTGCACTGACGTCTATGAGAGGTGGGCTGCACTGATGCCTATGAGAGGTGGGCTGCACTGATGCGTATGAGAGGTGGTCTGCACTGATGTCTATGAGAGGTGGTCTGCACTGATGTCTATGAGAGGTGGTCTGCACTGATGTGTATGAGAGGTGGGCTGCACTGATGTCTATGAGAGGTGGGCTGCACTGATGTCTATGAGAGGTGGTCTGCACTGATGTGTATGAGAGGTGGGCTGCACTGATGTCTATGAGAGGTGGTCTGCACTGATGTTTATGAGAGGTGGTCTGCACTGATGTCTATGAGAGGTGGGCTGCACTGATGTCTATGAGAGGTGGTCTGCACTGATGTCTATGAGAGGTGGGCTGCACTGATGTCTATGAGAGGTGGGCTGCACTGATGTCTATGAGAGGTGGTCTGCACTGACGTGTATGAGAGGTGGTCTGCACTGATGTATATGAGAGGTGGGCTGTACTGATGTATATGAGAGGTAGGCTGCACTGATGTCTATGAGAGGTGGGCTGCACTGATGTATATGAGAGGTAGGCTGCACTGATGTGTATGAGAGGTGGGCTGTACTGATGTATATGAGAGGTAGGCTGCACTGATGTATATGAGAGGTGGGCTGTACTGATGTATATGAGAGGTAGGCTGCACTGATGTGTATGAGAGGTGGGCTGCACTGATGTCTATGAGAGGTGGGCTGCACTGATGTCTATGAGAGGTGGGCTGCACTGATGTCTATGAGAGGTGGGCTGCACTGATGTCTATGAGAGGTAGTCTGCACTGATGTCTATGAGAGGTGGGCTGCACTGATGTCTATGAGAGGTGGGCTGCACTGATGTCTATGAGAGGTGGGCTGCACTGATGTCTATGAGAGGTAGTCTGCACTGATGTCTATGAGAGGTGGTCTGCACTGATGTCTATGAGAGGTGGGCTGCACTGATGTCTATGAGAGGTGGGCTGCACTGATGTCTATGAGAGGCTGCACTGATGTCTATGAGAGGTGGGCTGCACTGATGTCTATGAGAGGTGGGCTGCACTGATGTCTATGAGAGGTGGGCTGTACTGATGTCTATGAGAGGTGGTCTGCACTGATGTGTATGAGAGGTGGTCTGCACTGATGTCTATGAGAGGTGGGCTGCACTGATGTGTATAAGAGGTAGTCTGCACTGATGTCTATGAGAGGTGGGCTGCACTGATGTCTATGAGAGGTAGTCTGCACTGATGTCTATGAGAGGTGGGCTGCACTGATGTCTATGAGAGGTGGGCTGCACTGATGTCTATGAGAGGTGGGCTGCACTGATGTCTATGAGAGGTGGGCTGCACTGATGTCTATGAGAGGTGGTCTGCACTGATGTCTATGAGAGGTGGTCTGCACTGATGTCTATGAGAGGTGGTCTGCACTGATGTCTATGAGAGGTGGGCTGTACTGATGTCTATGAGAGGTGGTCTTCACTGATGTGTATGAGAGGTGGTCTGCACTGATGTCTATGAGAGGTAGTCTGCACTGATGTCTATGAGAGGTGGGCTGCACTGATGTCTATGAGAGGTGGGCTGCACTGATGTCTATGAGAGGTGGGCTGCACTGATGTCTATGAGAGGTGGGCTGCACTGATGTCTATGAGAGGTGGGCTGCACTGATGTCTATGAGAGGTGGTCTGCACTGATGTCTATGAGAGGTGGGCTGCACTGATGTCTATGAGAGGTGGGCTGCACTGATGTCTATGAGAGGTGGGCTGCACTGATGTCTATGAGAGGTGGGCTGCACTGATGTGTATGAGAGGTGGGCTGCACTGATATCTATGAGAGGTGGTCTGCACTGATGTCTATGAGAGGTGGTCTGCACTGATGTCTATGAGAGGTAGTCTGCACTGATATCTATGAGAGGTGGGCTGCACTGATGTCTATGAGAGGTGGTCTGCACTGATGTCTATGAGAGGTGGGCTGCACTGATGTCTATGAGAGGTGGTCTGCACTGATGTGTATGAGAGGTGGGCTGCACTGATGTCTATGAGAGGTGGGCTGCACTGATGTCTATGAGAGGTGGTCTGCACTGATGTGTATGAGAGGTGGTCTGCACTGATGTCTATGAGAGGTGGTCTGCACTGATGTCTATGAGAGGTGGGCTGCACTGATGTCTATGAGAGGTGGGCTGCACTGATGTCTATGAGAGGTGGGCTGCACTGATGTCTATGAGAGGTGGTCTGCACTGATGTCTATGAGAGGTAGTCTGCACTGATGTGTATGAGAGGTGGTCTGCACTGATGTCTATGAGAGGTGGGCTGCACTGATGTCTATGAGAGGTGGTCTGCACTGATGTCTATGAGAGGTGGGCTGCACTGATGTCTATGAGAGGTGGGCTGCACTGATGTCTATGAGAGGTGGTCTGCACTGATGTGTATGAGAGGTGGTCTGCACTGATGTCTATGAGAGGTGGGCTGCACTGATGTCTATGAGAGGCTGCACTGATATCAATGAGAGGTGGTCTGCACTGATGTCTATGAGAGGTGGGCTGCACTGATGTCTATGAGAGGTGGGCTGTACTGATGTCTATGAGAGGTGGGCTGCACTGATATGTACGAGAGGTAGTCTGCACTGATGTCTATGAGAGGTGGGCTGCACTGATGTCTATGAGAGGTGGTCTGCACTGATGTCTATGAGAGGTGGTCTGCACTGATGTCTATGAGAGGTGGTCTGCACTGATGTCTATGAGAGGTAGGCTGCACTGATGTCTATGAGAGGTAGTCTGCACTGATGTCTATGAGAGGTGGGCTGCACTGATGTCTATGAGAGGTGGTCTGCACTGATGTCTATGAGAGGTGGGCTGCACTGATGTCTATGAGAGGTGGGCTGCACTGATGTCTATGAGAGGTAGTCTGCACTGATGTCTATGAGAGGTGGTCTGCACTGACGTCTATGAGAGGTGGTCTGCACTGACGTCTATGAGAGGTGGGCTGCACTGACGTCTATGAGAGGTGGTCTGCACTGACGTCTATGAGAGGTGGGCTGCACTGACGTCTATGAGAGGTGGGCTGCACTGACGTCTATGAGAGGTGGTCTGCACTGATGTCTATGAGAGAGGTGGGCTGCACTGATGTCTATGAGAGGTGGGCTGCACTGATGTCTATGAGAGGTAGTCTGCACTGATGTCTATGAGAGGTAGTCTGCACTGATGTCTATGAGAGGTGGTCTGCACTGATGTCTATGAGAGGTGGGCTGCACTGATGTCTATGAGAGGTGGTCTGCACTGATGTCTATGAGAGGTGGTCTGCACTGATGTCTATGAGAGGTGGGCTGCACTGATGTCTATGAGAGGTGGGCTGCACTGATGTCTATGAGAGGCTGCACTGACGTCTATGAGAGGTGGGCTGCACTGATGTCTATGAGAGGTAGGCTGCACTGATGTCTATGAGAGGTGGGTTGCACTGATGTCTATGAGAGGTGGGCTGCACTGACGTCTATGAGAGGTGGGCTGCACTGATGCCTATGAGAGGTGGTCTGCACTGATGTGTATGAGAGGTGGGCTGCACTGATGTCTATGAGAGGTGGGCTGCACTGATGTCTATGAGAGGTGGTCTGCACTGATGTCTATGAGAGGTAGTCTGCACTGATGTCTATGAGAGGTAGTCTGCACTGATGTGTATGAGAGGTAGGCTGCACTGATATCTATGAGAGGTGGGCTGCACTGATGTCTATGAGAGGTGGGCTGCACTGATGTCTATGAGAGGTGGGCTGCACTGATGTCTATGAGAGGTGGGCTGCACTGATGTCTATGAGAGGTGGTCTGCACTGATGTCTATGAGAGGTGGTCTGCACTGATGTCTATGAGAGGTGGTCTGCACTGATGTCTATGAGAGGTGGTCTGCACTGATGTCTATGAGAGGTAGGCTGCACTGATGTCTATGAGAGGTGGGCTGCACTGATGTGTATGAGAGGTGGGCTGCACTGATGTCTATGAGAGGTGGTCTGCACTGATGTCTATGAGAGGTGGGCTGCACTGATGTGTATGAGAGGTGGGCTGCACTGATGTCTATGAGAGGTGGGCTGCACTGATGTCTATGAGAGGTGGGCTGCACTGATGTCTATGAGAGGTGGGCTGCACTGATATCTATGAGAGGTGGGCTGCACTGATGTCTATGAGAGGTGGGCTGCACTGATGTCTATGAGAGGTGGGCTGCACTGATGTCTATGAGAGGTGGGCTGCACTGATGTCTATGAGAGGTAGTCTGCACTGATGTCTATGAGAGGTGGGCTGCACTGATGTGTATGAGAGGTGGGCTGCACTGATGTCTATGAGAGGTGGGCTGCACTGATGTCTATGAGAGGTGGTCTGCACTGATGTCTATGAGAGGTGGGCTGCACTGATGTCTATGAGAGGTGGTCTGCACTGATGTCTATGAGAGGTAGTCTGCACTGATATCTATGAGAGGCTGCACTGACGTCTATGAGAGGTGGGCTGCACTGATGTCTATGAGAGGTGGGCTGCACTGATGTCTATGAGAGGTGGGCTGCACTGATGTCTATGAGAGGTGGTCTGCACTGATGTGTATGAGAGGTGGGCTGCACTGATGTCTATGAGAGGTGGGCTGCACTGATGTCTATGAGAGGCTGCACTGACGTCTATGAGAGGTGGGCTGCACTGATGTCTATGAGAGGTGGGCTGCACTGATGTGTATGAGAGGTGGGCTGCACTGATGTGTATGAGAGGTGGGCTGCACTGATGTCTATGAGAGGTGGGCTGCACTGATGTCTATGAGAGGTGGGCTGCACTGATGTCTATGAGAGGTGGGCTGCACTGATGTCTATGAGAGGTGGGCTGCACTGATGTCTATGAGAGGTGGGCTGCACTGATGTCTATGAGAGGTGGGCTGCACTGATGTCTATGAGAGGTGGGCTGCACTGATGTGTATGAGAGGTGGGCTGCACTGATGTCTATGAGAGGTGGGCTGCACTGATGTCTATGAGAGGTGGTCTGCACTGATGTCTATGAGAGGTGGTCTGCACTGATGTCTATGAGAGGTGGTCTGCACTGATGTCTATGAGAGGTGGGCTGCACTGATGTCTATGAGAGGTGGTCTGCACTGATGTCTATGAGAGGTGGGCTGCACTGATGTCTATGAGAGGTGGGCTGCACTGATGTCTATGAGAGGTGGGCTGCACTGATGTGTATGAGAGGTGGGCTGCACTGATGTCTATGAGAGGTGGGCTGCACTGATGTCTATGAGAGGTGGGCTGCACTGATGTCTATGAGAGGTGGGCTGCACTGATGTCTATGAGAGGTAGTCTGCACTGATGTCTATGAGAGGTGGGCTGCACTGATGTCTATGAGAGGTAGTCTGCACTGATGTCTATGAGAGGTGGTCTGCACTGATGTCTATGAGAGGTGGGCTGCACTGATGTCTATGAGAGGTGGTCTGCACTGATGTCTATGAGAGGTGGGCTGCACTGATGTGTATGAGAGGTGGGCTGCACTGATGTCTATGAGAGGTGGGCTGCACTGATGTCTATGAGAGGTGGGCTGCACTGATGTCTATGAGAGGTGGGCTGCACTGATGTCTATGAGAGGTGGGCTGCACTGATGTCTATGAGAGGTGGGCTGCACTGATGTCTATGAGAGGTGGGCTGCACTGATGTCTATGAGAGGTGGGCTGCACTGATGTGTATGAGAGGTAGTCTGCACTGATGTCTATGAGAGGTGGTCTGCACTGATGTCTATGAGAGGTGGTCTGCACTGATGTCTATGAGAGGTGGGCTGCACTGATGTCTATGAGAGGTGGTCTGCACTGATGTCTATGAGAGGTGGGCTGCACTGATGTCTATGAGAGGTGGGCTGCACTGATGTCTATGAGAGGTGGGCTGCACTGATGTGTATGAGAGGTGGGCTGCACTGATGTCTATGAGAGGTGGGCTGCACTGATGTCTATGAGAGGTGGGCTGCACTGATGTCTATGAGAGGTGGGCTGCACTGATGTCTATGAGAGGTAGTCTGCACTGATGTCTATGAGAGGTGGGCTGCACTGATGTCTATGAGAGGTAGTCTGCACTGATGTCTATGAGAGGTGGTCTGCACTGATGTCTATGAGAGGTGGGCTGCACTGATGTCTATGAGAGGTGGTCTGCACTGATGTCTATGAGAGGTGGGCTGCACTGATGTCTATGAGAGGTGGGCTGCACTGATGTCTATGAGAGGTGGGCTGCACTGATGTCTATGAGAGGTGGTCTGCACTGATGTCTATGAGAGGTGGGCTGCACTGATGTTTTGGGATTGAGAAACAGTGATACTTTTAAAATGTATACATATTTATATCCAAAATATATCTGTACTAGTTTACATAGAAAAACAATCTTTCTTGGCCTTTTGTGGCAGTGCAGCTATTAGAGCGGGTGATGTATAATGTTACCATCTGTATATATGTTGATATTTCCATACATTAAGCCTCTTACTCTTTTATCATGTCCTGCACCACCGAGAATAGAATTGCTGCCTTCTTTTCTCTAATAATGGACCAAGAATGAAAGGTTCTGGCACGGTGACCCCTTCCCCCCCAGCGCCCCCTGTAATTACATCCCGCGTGCTAATAAATGCTATTACAGGGGTCTGAGACTATGATGATGGGGCTTGTACTCTCGAATTAGACATCTGGACGTGAGATTATTTATGGACTGGCGGTGGTGTATCTGGGCTCGGGGGGAAATCTGTAATTGGGTCCCCACCATATACAATAGACTCGCATGACCTTACATCAGGATTCTGCTATAATAGACAAATAATGCAGAAGTCTTTGTTATTTTTTACATTCTAATGAAAGAAAGACAAAAGGGAATGTGCATGGACACCACAAGCATCATAGTGGAAGAGGATACAGTGTATACAGTGTCTGGAAGTATCTGCCTCCCTATAGCTCAGGGCACATGACAATGTACCGGTGTGCAGCACATCAGGAGGCTACTCAGTGACTGCAGTACAGAGAAGACACAGGTAAGTGGCATCTAGTAACTTACAGGTGATGAGCTCCTTCCGTTACATACAGAACATGGTGACTTCCCCCGGCTGTGACTTATCGCTGCAGTATTCACCCCAATGTCTTCAGCTCCGCGCTGCAAATCTCCACACTATGCGATTGTAGACATGACAGTCACTTACTGTCTAATGTCACCTGTATAACTACACTGTTCCCTAACTAATGCTTCCCCCTTACACCACAACTGACCACACTGTGCCCCTAAATAATGCTTCCCCCCCTTACACCACAACTGACCACACTGTGCCCCTAAATAATGCTTCCACATTACAGCACAATTGACCATACTGTGCCCCTAAATAATGCTTCCCCATTACACCTCAGCTGACCCCACTGTGTCTCTAAATAATGCTTTCCCCTCACACCTCAGCTAACCACACTGTGCCCCTAAATAATGCTTCCCCCTCACACCTCAGCTGACCATACTGTTCCCTTAAATAATGCTTCCCCCTAACACCACAGATGACGACACTGTGGGCCTAAATAATTCGCCCCCTTCACACTACAATTGACCACACTGTGCCCCTACATAATGCTTCCCTCTTACACCTCAGCTGACTACGCTGTGTCCCAAAATAATGCTTCCCCCTGACACCTCAGCTGACCTCACTGTGCCCCTAAATAATGCTTCCCCCTTCCACCTCAGCTGACCACACTGTGCCCCTAAATAATGCTTCCCCCTTACACCTCAGCTGACCCCACTGTGCCCCAAAATAATGCTTCCCCCTTACACCTCAGCTGACCATGCTATGCCCCTAAATAATGATTTCCCCTCACACCTCAGCTTACTGCACTGTGCCCCTGAATAATGCTTCCCCCTTACACTTCAGCTGACCCCACTGTGCCCCAAAATAATGCTTCCCCCTTACACCTCAGCTGACCACGCTGTGCCCCTAAATAATGATTTCCCCTCACACCTCAGCTTACCACACTGTGCCCCTAAATAATGCTTCCCCCTTACACCTCAGATGACGACACTGTGGGCCTAAATAATTCGCCCCCTTCACACTACAATTGACCACACTGTGCCCCTACATAATGCTTCCCTCTTACACCTCAGCTGACTACGCTGTGTCCCAAAATAATGCTTCCCCCTGACACCTCAGCTGACCTCACTGTGCCCCTAAATAATGCTTCCCCCTTCCACCTCAGCTGACCACACTGTGCCCCTAAATAATGCTTCCCCCTTACACCTCAGCTGACCCCACTGTGCCCCAAAATAATGCTTCCCCCTTACACCTCAGCTGACCATTCTATGCCCCTAAATAATGATTTCCCCTCACACCTCAGCTGACCACGCTGTGCCCCCCACAAATACATTATGGACCAAATGTTCTGCAGCGCCCCTCGTAATTATATTATAAATCACAGGACATCTGATAATAAAATAATATCACTAATTTTCTATACTACTCTCAGATGAATTTATTAGACATTAGAACTGTTCTTAAATTATCTGGAGCCCCCATTATAATATTATACTAAATATATGAAAACTGGTGCCATCTGCAATTTTTCTCACTAATGTGCAGTTTGCGCCAGATAAACAATGGACACGCATGCTCTTAGTACATCCGCTCCGTTTACAGGATGTGACACAGTTGTACATGTTTTTTCTTGGTACTTTGCTTCAGTAATAAATGTGTCGCATCTCAGTAATAAATGTCACAACTCAGTAATAAATGTCACAACTCAGCAATAAATGTCACAACTCAGCAATAAATGTCACATCTCAGTAATAAATGTCACATCTCAGTAATAAATGTCACATCTCAGTAATAAATGTCACAACTCAGTAATAAATGTGACGCATCTCAGTAATAAATGTCACAACTCAGTAATAAATGTCACAACTCAGTAATAAATGTCACATCTCAGTAATAAATGTCACAACTCTGTAATAAATGTGACGCATCTCAGTAATAAATGTCACATCTCAGTAATAAATGTCGCATCTCAGTAATAAATGTCACATCTCAGTAATAAATGTCACAACTCAGTAATAAATGTCACATCTCAGTAATAAATGTCACAACTCTGTAATAAATGTGACGCATCTCAGTAATAAATGTCACATCTCAGTAATAAATGTCGCATCTCAGTAATAAATGTTGCATCTCAGCAATAAATGTCACAACTCAGCAATAAATGTCACAACTCAGCAATAAATGTCACATCTCAGTAATAAATGTCACATCTCAGTAATAAATGTGTCACATCTCAGTAATAAATGTCGCATCTCAGTAATAAATGTGTCACATCTCAGTAATAAATGTCACAACTCAGCAATAAATGTCACAACTCAGCAATAAATGTGACGCATCTCAGTAATAAAAGTCACAACTCAGTAATAAATGTCACATCTCAGTAATAAATGTCACATCTCAGTAATAAATGTCACAACTCAGTAATAAATGTGTCACATCTCAGTAATAAATGTCACAACTCAGTAATAAATGTCACATCTCAGTAATAAATGTCACATCTCAGTAATAAATGTCACATCTCAGTAATAAATGTCACATCTCAGTAATAAATGTGTCACATCTCAGTAATAAATGTGACGCATCTCAGTAATAAATGTCGCATCTCAGTAATAAATGTCACATCTCAGTGTCACAAATTCGAAGTAAGCCACACCAGGCCCTTCAGGCGCAGAGTTTTCTCTTCATTGTCGGACAAAGTGCAACCGTCACACAAAAGTGGCGCAAACAAATACATGTGCAAGATCCAAAGAGCCTTTTTTTTGTGAAAATATAGACAAAAAACTGGCGCAGCACAATAACATATCTGCACCATTGTGTTCAGTGAATGAAAGGAAAAGGGGGCTTAATTAAATCTAACTTTTAATCACTCATTTATAGTCAGGAGATGTTATATACATTGGGGCTCATTTACTAAGGGTCCTGTGGCGGCGATTCTGTCGGGTTTTCCGGAATATATCAGTTTTGTGCTGTTTTGCGCTGAATTGCCCCGGGTCTTGGTGCATGCGATCGGATTGTGGCGCATCAGCGCCGTGACACAAATCGGGGGTCGTGGCTGTTGGACGACCCGACGGATTCGGACAAACCACGAAATTTAAAAAAAGAATTGTGTCGCAAGATCAAGCACTTACATGCACCGGGAAGAAGTAGGTGAACTCCGGCAGACCTCAGCGCAGCAGCGACACCTGGTGGATATAGTGAATCCCGGCAGAACCCGAATCCTTGTCGGAGAACGCGTCGCGGGATCGCGACTGGACTGGGTAAGTAAATGTTCCCCAATGTGATAACCTCCCCCTGATGGAGAGCCCAGAATCTGCATCTACTGACTGACATCCCCTGATTTATAATGAGTGAGTAAAAGTTATATATTATTGGGCCCCCTTGTTCATTGGTTATTAGTAAAATAGGTTTATCGTCCCCAAATTAAATGAATTCTCCCAAATATGTTATAAAAATGTACCGCTCTCTCATCAGTATTTAATACAATGTCATTCTGTTTCGATAGTTAAATTATTTTACATACTTTTTTTTCTTTATTAATTGGGCCCAAAATAAAATTTATAAAATGCACTTACCAGCCGGTGGCTTCTGCTTCCTATACTACTGTACGGGCCGGCCGAAGTGACATCATCACGAGAGCCACGTAATGACTACATCCCGTGGCTTGCGTCTTAAAGCAGCCCCTCTGCAGGTGGAGTATTCCTGCCGCGCGGCTTTTACTCTCAGCTGGTACATATAGCACTCGATGTGGCCTGTCCTGGTACTACAGTGACGGGTCACAGATAAGGAGAGTGGACTTGGCCTCTTTTTCCTAGTGATGCACGGTGAGCTGGTGCGGGCCCATCTCTGTCTCCGGGCCCGGTCGCAGTCGCATCCCATGCAACCACGACTGTTACACCAGTGTGGACTGGGCAATCGGAGGAAAATATGTGTGGATGTGATGTCCCACATCTCATCCATGGACCCTGTGGTCCTCATGACCACTGGAGATCTCTGTCCTTCATGATCCCAGGTAGGAAGCTTTGGATGCCTCGGTCCGGTGTACAATAGGGACCTGCAGCATCCTCCTGTCTCCATGGAAACATTTTCCAGTTTCTCTTTTTTTCTCCCTGTTTTTATCCGGGAATCCTCCGTGTGTGACAGACGTTACCCGTGTAACATAACCTGAGGTGTTATCTGTCCTCCATCACTGCTGTGGTTTTATAATGGGGCTCATTTATGTGATCAGTGAGACCCCCAGAATCCCATCATCTCCTGTGACGGGGATTGGATAGATTGCGGCAGGTATCGCAGACACTGGGTCAGGGCTGGAGATAGATTCCTCTTGAAGTGACATTTTCGGAGACGAATCCCAAGAAGGTTTCGTCGCCCACGCCTGCTGCCGCTGTGTTGTGTCTGTCGGATATGCATGGCCGTCAAATAAATGTCACTCTCATGATGAATTTTATTTACGAACAGAGCTGCACGTGCCAGACCAAGTAAGTGTCACCTGCAGTCGTAGGTAAACCTACAGGTGTATGGTACAGGAGATATACATTTGTTATACTGATAGACATGTTGCAGTTTTCGACTTTAAGTTCTACTTTAGATCAGCTTTTTGTGGTCTAAACTGTGTAGCACCTTCCTAATTTTTTGACACACGGACTGTGAGGTGTAACACCTGATTTTGCCCCCTTTTCCAGAGACCACACCCCCTTGTCACGCCCTCTGTCTGCGTGGCGCCCGCTCCCCCTGGCATCACTCATCTCTCCATGCTCCTGCTTCCGTCCCAGTTTCCCAGCTTGCACGTCCCTGTCTCCTAGGGCGCGACCACGCCCGTGCTCCTAGATGGCCATTTCCCTTGCCAACTGTCCTGACCTCTGCAGCCTGTCCCCGACCACAAACTTACCTTCTGACTCTGTACCTCGCCTTGCTGCCAGGGCTCAGGTGAGAGGACAATACTGACATGAGGGCTCAGAGGCAGGACATTACAGACACGAGGGCTCAGGTGAGAGGACATTACAAACATGAGGGCTCAGGTGAGAGGACATTACAGACATGAGGGCTCAGGTGAGAGGACATTACAGACATGAGGACTCAGGTGAGAGGACATTACAGACATGAGGGCTCAGGTGAGAGGACAATACAGACATGAGGGCTCAGGTGAGAGGACATTACATTACAGACATGAGGGCTCAGGTGAGAGGACAATACAGACACGAGGGCTCAGGTGAGAGGACATTACAGACATGAGGTCGTCAGGGAGGGGACATTACAGACATGAGGGCTCAGGTGAGAGGACAATACAGACATGAGGGCTCAGAGGCAGGACATTACAGACACGAGGGCTCAGGTGAGAGGACAATACAGACACGAGGGCTCAGGTGAGAGGACATTACTGACAGGAGGGCCCAGGTGAGAGGACATTACAGACACTAGGGCCCAGGTGAGAGGACATTACAGACACGAGGGCCCAGGTGAGAGGACATTACAGACACGAGGGCCCAGGTGAGAGGACATTACAGACACGAGGGCCCAGGTGAGAGGACATTACAGACACGAGGGCCCAGGTGAGAGGACATTACAGACACGAGGGCCCAGGTGAGAGGACATTACAGACACGAGGGCCCAGGTGAGAGGACATTACAGACACGAGGGCCCAGGTGAGAGGACATTACAGACACGAGGGCCAAGGTGAGAGGACATTACAGACACGAGGGCCAAGGTGAGAGGACATTACAGACACGAGGGCCAAGGTGAAAGGACATTACAGACACGAGGGCCAAGGTGAGAGGACATTACAGACACGAGGGCTCAGGTGAGAGGACATTACATTACAGACATGAGGACTCAGGTGAGAGGACATTACATTACAGACACGAGCGCTCAGGTGAGAGGACATTACAGACACGAGGGCTCAGGTGAGAGGACATTACAGACACGAGGGCTCAGGTGAGAGGACATTACAGACACGAGGGCTCAGGTGAGAGGACATTACAGACACGAGGGCTCAGGTGAGAGGACATTACAGACACGAGGGCTCAGGTGAGAGGAAATTACAGACACGAGGGCTCAGGTGAGAGGAAATTACATTACAGACACGAGGGCTCAGGTGAGAGGACATTACATTACAGACACGAGGGCTCAGGTGAGAGGACATTACAGACACGAGGGCTCAGGTGAGAGGACATTACATTACAGACACGAGGGCTCAGGTGAGAGGACATTACTGACACGAGGGCTCAGGTGAGAGGACATTACTGACACGAGGGCTCAGGTGAGAGGACATTACTGACACGAGGGCTCAGGTGAGAGGACATTACTGACACGAGGGCTCAGGTGAGAGGACATTACAGACAAGAGGACTCAGGTGAGAGGACATTACAGACACGAGGGCTCAGGTGAGAGGACATTACAGACACGAGGGCTCATGTGAGAGAACATTACATTACAGACACGAGGGCTCAGAGGCAGGACATTACAGACATGAGGTCGCCGGGGAGGGGACATTACAGACATGAGGGCTCAGGTGAGAGGACATTACAGACATGAGGGCTCAGGTGAGAGGACAATACAGACATGAGGGCTCAGGTGAGAGGACAATACAGACATGAGGGCTCAGGTGAGAGGACATTACAGACATGAGGGCTCAGGTGAGAGGACATTACAGACATGAGGGCTCAGGTGAGAGGACATTACAGACATGAGGGCTCAGGTGAGAGGACAATACAGGCATGAGGGCTCAGAGGCAGGACATTACAGACACGAGGGCTCAGGTGAGAGGACAATACAGACACGAGGGCTCAGGTGAGAGGAAATTACTGACACAAGGGCTCAGGTGAGAGGACAATACAGACACGAGGGCTCAGGTGAGAGGACATTACAGACACGAGGGCTCAGGTGAGAGGACATTACAGACACGAGGGCTCAGGTGAGAGGACATTACAGACACGAGGGCTCAGGTGAGAGGACATTACAGACACGAGGGCTCAGAGGCAGGACATTACAGACACGAGGGCCCAGGTGAGAGGACATTACAGACACGAGGGCTCAGGTGAGAAGACATTACCTTACAGACATGAGGGCTCAGGTGAGAGGACATTACAGACACGAGGGCTCAGGTGAGAGGACATTACAGACACGAGGGCTCAGGTGAGAAGACATTACATTACAGACATGAGGGCTCAGGTGAGAGGACATTACTGACACGAGGGCTCAGGTGAGAGGACATTACAGACACGAGGGCTCAGGTGAGAGGACATTACAGACACGAGGGCTCAGGTGAGAGGACATTACAGACACGAGGGCTCAGGTGAGAGGACATTACAGACACGAGGGCTCAGGTGAGAGGACATTACAGACACGAGGGCTCAGGTGAGAGGACATTACAGACACGAGGGCTCAGGTGAGAGGACATTACAGACACGAGGGCTCAGGTGAGAGGACATTACAGACACGAGGGCTCAGGTGAGAGGACATTACAGACATGAGGGCTCAGGTGAGAAGACATTACTTTACAGACATGAGGGCTCAGGTGAGAGGACATTACAGACACGAGGGCTCAGGTGAGAGGACATTACAGACACGAGGGCTCAGGTGAGAAGACATTACATTACAGACATGAGGGCTCAGGTGAGAGGACATTACTAACACGAGGGCTCAGGTGAGAGGACATTACAGACACGAGGGCTCAGGTGAGAGGACATTACAGACACGAGGGCTCAGGTGAGAGGACATTACAGACACGAGGGCTCAGGTGAGAGGACATTACAGACACGAGGGCTCAGGTGAGAGGACATTACAGACACGAGGGCTCAGGTGAGAGGACATTACAGACACGAGGGCTCAGAGGCAGGACATTACAGACACGAGGGCCCAGGTGAGAGGACATTACAGACACGAGGGCTCAGGTGAGAAGACATTACTTTACAGACATGAGGGCTCAGGTGAGAGGACATTACAGACACGAGGGCTCAGGTGAGAGGACATTACTGACACGAGGGCTCAGGTGAGAGGACATTACTGACACGAGGGCTCAGGTGAGAGGACATTACAGACAAGAGGACTCAGGTGAGAGGACATTACAGACACGAGGGCTCAGGTGAGAGGACATTACAGACACGAGGGCTCAGGTGAGAGGACATTACATTACAGACACGAGGGCTCAGAGGCAGGACATTACAGACATGAGGTCGCCGGGGAGGGGACATTACAGACATAAAGGCTCAGGTGAGAGGACATTACAGACATGAGGGCTCAGGTGAGAGGACAATACAGACATGAGGGCTCAGGTGAGAGGACATTACAGACATGAGGTCGCCAGGGAGGGGACATTACAGACATGAGGGCTCAGGTGAGAGGACATTACAGACACGAGGGCTCAGGTGAGAGGACATTACATTACAGACACGAGGGCTCAGAGGCAGGACATTACAGACATGAGGTCGCCGGGGAGGGGACATTACAGACATAAAGGCTCAGGTGAGAGGACATTACAGACATGAGGGCTCAGGTGAGAGGACAATACAGACATGAGGGCTCAGGTGAGAGGACATTACAGACATGAGGTCGCCAGGGAGGGGACATTACAGACATGAGGGCTCAGGTGAGAGGACATTACAGACATGAGGGCTCAGGTGAGAGGACAATACAGGCATGAGGGCTCAGAGGCAGGACATTACAGACACGAGGGCTCAGGTGAGAGGACAATACAGACACGAGGGCTCAGGTGAGAGGAAATTACAGACACGAGGGCTCAGGTGAGAGGACAATACAGACACGAGGGCTCAGGTGAGAGGAAATTACTGACACAAGGGCTCAGGTGAGAGGACATTACTGACACGAGGGCTCAGGTGAGAGGACATTACAGACACGAGGGCTCAGGTGAGAGGACATTACAGACACGAGGGCTCAGGTGAGAGGAAATTACAGACACGAGGGCTCTGGTGAGAGGACATTACTGACACGAGAGCTCAGGTGAGAGTACATTACAGACACGAGGGCTCAGGTGAGAGTACATTACAGACACGAGGGCTCAGGTGAGAGTACATTACAGACACGAGGGCTCAGGTGAGAGGACATTACTGACACGAGAGCTTAGGTGAGAGGACATTACTGACACGAGAGCTCAGGTGAGAGTACATTACAGACATGAGGGCTCTGGTGGGACGGCTTTAGGGAGGTCCCTGCTTGCCTTGGCTCCGCTGCACTGGATCACATCTACTACCGACCATATACCTGTCTATATGTAAGAGCGGAGAAAGTGGCCCCTAATCAGGTGGATTGGGCCCTTGTGATTTACCTGGGGAATGATTTCCCTTAGTATTTTGGCTCTTCTGTATTACATACATTACACTACATGTCGCTGCTGAGGATTCTGGGTACAACAGGCTCAGGATGTGAATTGCAGCTCGTGTTTTAGCGTCTTTCTAATCCCTTCTGATTACTGGTGAGAAGATGTCATCACATCTGCTTAATAAGAGCCCCTGACATCCAGCGTCTGCGCCTTATTACCCCGCAGACCCCTCACCCCCAGCTGCCATATTGTGTCTGTGATAGAACCACCTAATCCCCACATAATCTGCACAATAATGGGCATCTGCTGTGCCTCCCGTGTCCACAGAGGAGGAGCCCAACCCATGCTCCAAGAGGAAATGACTGTAACCCCGTGCAGGACATTGTATCACAGGGCGGCCCAGTGCAGGTCACAGCGACTACTAAGCTGTTTGTGAAAGCCATGAGCTTGGAGACCCCTAAGGTACAGCCGGCAGCAGAGGGCACCAGCTCCAGCACACAGCCGGCAGCAGGGGGCGCCAGCTCCAGCACACAGCCGGCAGCAGGGGGCGCCAGCTCCAGCACACAGCCGGCAGCAGGGGGCGCCAGCTCCAGCACACAGCCGGCACGAGGGGGCGCCAGCTCCAGCACACAGCCGGCAGCAGGGGGCGCCAGCTCCAGCACACAGCCGGCAGCAGGGGGCGCCAGCTCCAGCACACAGCCGGCAGCAGGGGGCGCCAGCTCCAGCACACAGCCGGCAGCAGGGGGCGCCAGCTCCAGCACACAGCCGGCAGTAGGGGGCGCCAGCTCCAGCACACAGCCGGCAGCAGGAGGCGCCAGCTCCAGCACACAGTCGGCAGCAGGGGGCGCCAGCTCCAGCACACAGCCGGCAGCAGGGGGCGCCAGCTCCAGCACACAGCCGGCAGCAGGGGGCGCCAGCTCCAGCACACAGCCGGCAGCAGGGGGCGCCAGCTCCAGCACACAGCCGGCAGCAGGGGGCACCAGCTCCAGCACACAGCCGGCAGCAGGGGGCGCCAGCTCCAGCACACAGCCGGCAGCAGGGGGCGCCAGCTCCAGCACACAGCCGGCAGTAGGGGGCGCCAGCTCCAGCACACAGCCGGCAGCAGGGGGCGCCAGCTCCAGCACACAGTCGGCAGCAGGGGGCGCCAGCTCCAGCACACAGCCGGCAGCAGGGGGGCGCCAACTCACAGCCAGCAGCAGGGGGCACCAGCACACAGGGGCAGCAGGGGGCACCAGCACACAGCCGGCAGCAGGGAGCACCAGCTCCACCACACAGCCGGCAGCAGGGAGGGGCGCCAGCACACAGCCGGCAGCAGGGGGCACCAGCACACAGCCGGCAGCAGGGGGGGCACCAGCACACAGCTGGCAGCAGGGGGGCACCAGCACACAGCTGGCAGCAGGGGGGGCACCAGCACACAGCCGGCAGCAGGGGGCACCAGCACACAGCCGGCAGCAGGGGGCACCAGCACACAGCCGGCAGCAGGAGGGGCGCCAGCACACAGCCGGCAGCAGGGGGCACCAGCACACAGCCGGCAGCAGGGGGGCGCCAGCACACAGCCGGCAGCAGGGGGCGCCAGCACACAGCCGGCAGCAGGAGGGGCGCCAGCACACAGCCGGCAGCAGGGGGCACCAGCACACAGCCGGCAGCAGGGGGAACCAGCTCCAGCAAACAGCCGGCAGCAGGGGGCGCCAGCTCCAGCACACAGCCGGCAGCAGGGGGCACCAGCTCCACCACACAGCCGGCTACAGGGGGTGCCAGCTCACAGCCGGCAGCAAGGGGGGCGCCAGCACACAGCCGGCAGCAGGGGGCGCCAGGTCCCCACATACCTCCATCCTCATTGTGGCCCTAATATCCCCCGCCCTAAGATGTGCATGTGATATATACCATAAATACTCGAGTATAAGCCAAGATCAAGCCTGACTTGGCTGCTTGATTGAAGACCTGAAGAGGAGCTATATACTGGGGGGCAGGGGCTGGCCGTATATTAACTGGGGGGCAGGGGCTGACAGGCTATATATTGGGGAGCAGGGGCTGCATTCTATATACTACAGGAGGGAAGGTGCTGGCAAGCTACATATTGGGGGCAGGGGTTGGCAGGCTATATACTACATTAGGGGCAGAGTCTGCCAGACTATAAACTACAGGAAAGCGGGGGCTGGCTGTCGACTGAAGGGGCTGGCAGGCTATATACTGGGGAGTAGGGGTTGGCAGGCTTTAGACTGGGGGCAGGGGCCAGCAGGCTATATACTGGGGAGTAGGGGTTGGCAATATAATGATGAGAGGCAGGGGCTGTGAAGCTATACACTGGGGGCAGGGTTTGCCAGGCTATATACTGGGGGCAGGAGCAGTGAAGCTATCTACTGGGGGCAGGGTATAGCTGTCTATATTCTGGGGCTGCAGGAGCTTGCAGACTATGTACTACAGGGGGGCAGGGGCTGGCAGGCTATATACTACAGGGACTGGAAGGCCACATATGGGGGGTAGAGGCTGGCTATATACTGGGGGGCAGGAGCTGGCAGACTATATACTACAGGGACTGGAAGGCCATATATGGCGGGTAGAGGCTGGAAGGCTATATACTAGGGGGCAAGAGCTGGCAGGCTATATACTACAGGGGGCTGTCAGGCTATATACTACAGGGGGCTGGCAGGCTATATATTACAGGGGGCTGGCTGCTTCTATACTGGGGGGCAGGAGTTGGCAGGCTATATACCACATGGACTGGAAGGCTATATAGTGGTGGAAGAGGCTGGCAGGCTATATACTACAGGGACTGGAAGGCCATATTCTACAGGGGGCTGGATGGCTATATTCTACAGGGGGCTGGCAGGCTATATATTACATGGGGGCTGGCAGGCTATATACTACAGGGGGCTGGCTGCTTCTATACTGGGGGGCAGGAGTTGGCAGGCTATATACCACATGGACTGGAAGGCTATATAGTGGTGGAAGAGGCTGGCAGGCTATATACTACAGGGACTGGAAGGCCATATATGGGGGTAGGGTCTGGCAGGCTATATACTGGGGGGCAGGAGCGGGCAGGATATATACTAGGGGGCAGGGGCTGGCAGGCTATATTCTGGGGGGCAGGGGCTGTGAAGCTATATACTGGAGGGTAGGGGCTAGTTGTCTATATACTGGAGCGGCAGGAGCTGGCAGACTATCTACTACAGTGGGACAGGGACTGGAAGGCCTTATAAGGGGGCAGGCTATATTCTGGGGGTCAGGGGCTATGAAGCTATATACTGGAGGGTAGGGGCTGGCAGGCTATATACTAGGGGGGCAGGGTCTGGCAGCCTATATACTACAGGAGGATGGCAGGCTATATTCTACAGGGGCTGGTGGCTATATAGTACAGGGGGCTGGCCATCTGTGTTCCAAAAGGGGAGGGCTGACTATATACTGGGGGGGGGCAGGAGCTTGCAGACTATATACTACAGGGGGGTGGCAGCCTGTATACTACAGGGGTTTGCAGGCTATATACCACAGGGGGATGTTACTATATACTACAGGGGGATGGCCAGCTGTATACTACAGGGGGCGGGCTGCCTATATACTGGGGGGCAGGAGCTGGAAGAGTATATACTACAGGGGGCTGGGGGCTATATACTACAGGAGCAGGTGGGCTATAAACTGCAGGGGCTGGCAGGCTATATACTTCGGGGGGCAGTGGCTGGATATATACTGCAGGGGCCGGCAGGCTATATATTACAGGGGCTGGAAGGCTATATACTGGGGGCAGGGACTGGAAGGCTATATACTGGAGGGCAGGAGCAGGAAGGCTATATACTACAGGTAGCTGGGTGGTTATATTCTACAGGGGCTGATAGGCTATATACTACAGGGGTTTTTTGGCTATATACTACAGGGGGCTGGCTGGCTATATACTACAGGGGGCTGGTTGATATATACTACAGGATCTGGAAGGCTATATACTGCAAGGGCTGGCAGGCTATATATACTATGTGGGGGCAGGGGCTGGCTATATACTGCAGGAGCAGGAAGGCTATATGCTACAGGTAGCTGGGTGGTTACATACTACAGGTTTTTTTGGCTATATACTACAGGAGGCTGGCTGGCTATATACTACAGGGGGCTGGGGGATATATACTACAGGATCTGGAAGGCTATATACTGCAGGGGCTGGCAGGTTATATATATAATGTGGGGGCAGGGGCTGGCTATATACTGCAGGGGCTAGCTGGCTATATACTACAGGGAGCTGGCTGGCTATATACTACAGGGGGCTGGCAGGTTATATACTACAGGGTCTGGCAGGCCATATACTACATGGGGCTGGCAGGGTGTATACTGGGGGGCATGGTATGACTGGATATATACAGGGTTCTGGCAGGCCATATATTTCCGGGGGATGGCAGGCTATATACTACAGAGGGCTGCCTGGCTGTATACTACAGGGGGCTGGCAGGCTATATACTAAACGGGGCTGGCAGAATATATACTACAGGGGTCTGGCATGCTATATACTACAGGGGCTAGCAGGCTATATACTACTGGGGGATGACTGGCTATATACTACAGGGGCTAGCAGGCTATTTACTACAGGGGTCTGGCAGGCTATATACTACAGGGGGCTGGCAGGCTATATACTACAGGGAGCTGGCAGGCTATATACTACAGGGAGCTGGCAGGCTATATACTACAGGGAGCTGGCAGGCTATATACTACAGGGGGCTGGGCTGGCTATATACTCCAGGGGGCTGGCAGGCTATATACTACAGGGGGCTGGCAGGCGATATACTACAGGGGGCTGGCAGGCGATATAGTACAGGGGCTGGGCAGGCTGTATTCTACAGGGGCTGGCAGGCTATATACTACAGGGGGCTGGCAGGCTTTATACTACAGAGGCTGGCAGGCTTTATACTACACGGGGCTGGCAGGCCATATACTACAGGGGGCTGGCAGGCTATATACTACAGGGGGCTGGCAGGCTATATACTACAGGCGGCTGGCAGGCTATATACTACAGGGGGCTGGGCTGGCTATATACTCCAGGGGGCTGGGCTGGCTATATACTCCAGGGGGCTGGCAGGCTATATACTACAGGCGGCTGGCAGGCCATATACTACAGGGGCTGGCAGGCCATATACTACAGGGGGCTGGCAGGCTATATACAAGAGGGGGCTGGCAGGCTATATACTACAGGGGGCTGGCAGGCTATATACTACAGGGGGCTGGCAGGCTATATACTACAGGGGTCTGGCAGGCTATATACTACAGGGGGCTGGCAGGCTGTATACTACAGGGGGCTGGGCTGGCTATATACTCCAGGGGGCTGGCAGGCTATATACTACAGGCGGCTGGCAGGCCATATACTACAGGGGCTGGCAGGCCATATACTACAGGGGGCTGGCAGGCTATATACAAGAGGGGGCTGGCAGGCTATATACTACAGGGGGCTGGCAGGCTATATACTACAGGGGGCTGGCAGGCTATATACTACAGGGGTCTGGCAGGCTATATACTACAGGGGGCTGGCAGGCTGTATACTACAGGGGGCTGGCAGGCTATATACTACAGGGGGCTGGCAGGCTATATACTACAGAGGGCTCGCTATAAACTAGGGAGACTGTGACCAATGCATTTCTCACCCTTGGCTTATACTTGAGTCAAAAGTTTTTCCCAGTTATTTGTGTTCGGTGCCTCCGCTTATACTCGGGTCGGCTTATACTCGAGTATATAGTAGTTTACCAGACCTTGCAGTTATGGAGTATATCACTACAACCCCCATCATCATGGCCGGTGTGTATTGCAGTAAATCCTCTTTGAGTATTAGATGTAATTTCCCTCCTGACACGTCTGATGGCTGCATCAGTGTAATGTAAGGGGCTTCGCGTCCAGGGGGCGGCTGATTGTTTTGTATAGTGATGGAGATTAGAGAGGACGAGGCTGAGAAGAAATCCCCCGGCGGATGGAGCGAGACAACAGAGAGGTCACCAAGCACCTCCACCCCCATACAAGACTAATTGCCGGCTAATGCCACCGCGCCGGCCCATCACCGGCCATTAATGGAGCCGCCAGTCACACGGGGGCAGGTAATGAGATCCAGTCAGGACTAATATCGAGGAGCCCCTGAGTACCACATCACCCGAACACCAACAACTCCAGCCATCACATCATCTCCATGGCCAGTAGACACCCAGGATTTCCCTGGCCCCCCATTGTCCTGCTGAAAATGTTAAGTAGGATGTAGGACGGTTCCCCAGACCCTTCAACATGACACTGGCATCCAAGCTCATTTCTTGTAGGACCTCAGTAGACCGCTACCCAAGGTGCAACCTAACCACAGAGTCCACTATGGGGGGGGGGGGGCTTCAGTAACCCCTCAGATGTGGACCTCGCAGAGCTGCATTAGGTCCTCTGAGCCTTGAGGTCTATGTTCCCTACTATACCCGTCATTCTCCTGCCATTGTACAACATGTGTGATATCTGGAATAAAGAGAAAATACTTCATATCTGTATATAATGTCTCATGTTGTGCTCACGTAAGGGCTAAGACTACTGGGAGGATAGGAGAGAACATGACTCATAAAGGGCTTGAGCCGCCATATGTCAATGAAAAGGTTAATAGATCTGGGCATTAAACTATAGGACTATGGACTGTGTTGTTCTGCTCATCCTGAGCCTCCTGGTTGATGTATTTATTACTTTTCTTTATGTATCTTCTTATTTCCTTATTCCTAGAGCGATAATCTGCTTCCTCCCTGCACCCACATATTGGCCCCCAGCGGTGCAGTCTCCTCTCTCCAGATTCGCCGGGTGTCCATTAATCTGGTGTCCCCTGCGCTTCCCGGGAAGTTTTCACCACCTTTTTTCGGTGCACCTTTACCATAGAGAGTGCAACAGAATTCAGCAGAGCCGCAGTCTGGGCCGGACTCTGCACCAGACGCCCCTTTAGGGACACATTTTTCTGACTACAGAGACCATGAAAGAGGCTTTAATACAGACACGAGAATAACTGCAGCCCCGGACCCCTAAATACTTAACCCAAACTACGCGCAGCCCCGGACCCCTAAATACATAACCCAAGCTACGCGCAGCCCCGGACCCCTAAATACATAACCCAAACTACGCGCAGCCCCGGACCCCTAAATACATGACCCAAACTACGCGCAGCCCCGGACCCCTAAATACATGACCCAAACTACGCGCAGCCCCGGACCCCTAAATACATGACCCAAACTACGCGCAGCCCCGGACCCCTAAATACATGACCCAAACTACGCGCAGCCCCGGACCCCTAAATACATGACCCAAACTACGCGCAGCCCCGGACCCCTAAATACATGACCCAAACTACGCGCAGCCCCGGACCCCTAAATACATGACCCAAACTACGCGCAGCCCCGGACCCCTAAATACATGACCCAAACTACGCGCAGCCCCGGACCCCTAAATACATGACCCAAACTACGCGCAGCCCCGGACCCCTAAATACATGACCCAAACTACGCGCAGCCCCGGACCCCTAAATACATGACCCAAACTACGCGCAGCCCCGGACCCCTAAATACATGACCCAAACTACGCGCAGCCCCGGACCCCTAAATACATGACCCAAACTACGCGCAGCCCCGGACCCCTAAATACATGACCCAAACTACGCGCAGCCCCGGACCCCTAAATACATGACCCAAACTACGCGCAGCCCCGGACCCCTAAATACATGACCCAAACTACGCGCAGCCCCGGACCCCTAAATACATGACCCAAACTACGCGCAGCCCCGGACCCCTAAATACATGACCCAAACTACGCGCAGCCCCGGACCCCTAAATACATGACCCAAACTACGCGCAGCCCCGGACCCCTAAATACATGACCCAAACTACGCGCAGCCCCGGACCCCTAAATACATGACCCAAACTACGCGCAGCCCCGGACCCCTAAATACATGACCCAAACTACGCGCAGCCCCGGACCCCTAAATACATGACCCAAACTACGCGCAGCCCCGGACCCCTAAATACATGACCCAAACTACGCGCAGCCCCGGACCCCTAAATACATGACCCAAACTACGCGCAGCCCCGGACCCCTAAATACATGACCCAAACTACGCGCAGCCCCGGACCCCTAAATACATGACCCAAACTACGCGCAGCCCCGGACCCCTAAATACATGACCCAAACTACGCGCAGCCCCGGACCCCTAAATACATGACCCAAACTACGCGCAGCCCCGGACCCCTAAATACATGACCCAAACTACGCGCAGCCCCGGACCCCTAAATACATGACCCAAACTACGCGCAGCCCCGGACCCCTAAATACATGACCCAAACTACGCGCAGCCCCGGACCCCTAAATACATGACCCAAACTACGCGCAGCCCCGGACCCCTAAATACATGACCCAAACTACGCGCAGCCCCGGACCCCTAAATACATGACCCAAACTACGCGCAGCCCCGGACCCCTAAATACATGACCCAAACTACGCGCAGCCCCGGACCCCTAAATACATGACCCAAACTACGCGCAGCCCCGGACCCCTAAATACATGACCCAAACTACGCGCAGCCCCGGACCCCTAAATACATGACCCAAACTACGCGCAGCCCCGGACCCCTAAATACATGACCCAAACTACGCGCAGCCCCGGACCCCTAAATACATGACCCAAACTACGCGCAGCCCCGGACCCCTAAATACATGACCCAAACTACGCGCAGCCCCGGACCCCTAAATACATGACCCAAACTACGCGCAGCCCCGGACCCCTAAATACATAACCCAAACTACGCGCAGCCCCGGACCCCTAAATACATAACCCAAACTACGCGCAGCCCCGGACCCCTAAATACATAACCCAAACTACGCGCAGCCCCGGACCCCTAAATACATGACCCAAACTACGCGCAGCCCCGGACCCCTAAATACATGACCCAAACTACGAGCAGCCCCGGACCCCTAAATACATGACCCAAACTACGCGCAGCCCCGGACCCCTAAATACATGACCCAAACTACGCGCAGCCCCGGACCCCTAAATACATGACCCAAACTACGCGCAGCCCCGGACCCCTAAATACATGACCCAAACTACGCGCAGCCCCGGACCCCTAAATACATGACCCAAACTACGCGCAGCCCCGGACCCCTAAATACATGACCCAAACTACGCGCAGCCCCGGACCCCTAAATACATGACCCAAACTACGCGCAGCCCCGGACCCCTAAATACATGACCCAAACTACGCGCAGCCCCGGACCCCTAAATACATGACCCAAACTACGCGCAGCCCCGGACCCCTAAATACATGACCCAAACTACGCGCAGCCCCGGACCCCTAAATACATGACCCAAACTACGCGCAGCCCCGGACCCCTAAATACATAACCCAAACTACGCGCAGCCCCGGACCCCTAAATACATAACCCAAACTACGCGCAGCCCCGGACCCCTAAATACATAACCCAAACTACGAGCAGCCCCGGACCCCTAAATACAGGGTCTGATGTCCCAAAGGGTCTCCCCGTTTCTGCCCTTCCAGGGTTTAATATCCCGGTGGGCCTCCCCTGTCAGGTCCCGGTGGGTCTCCCCTGCCAGGTCCCGGTGGGCCTCCCCTGCCAGGTCCCGGTGGGCCTCCCCTGCCAGGTCCCGGTGGGCCTCCCCTGCCAGGTCCCGGTGGGCCTCCCCTGCCAGGTCCCGGTGGGCCTCCCCTGCCAGGTCCCGGTGGGTCTCCCCTGCCAGGTCCCGGTGGGTCTCCCCCGTCCCTGCCCCCCCAGTGTATCATGTCCTGCTAATATCATAATCGCTGGCTTGATCCTGCAATCTCATAATTACAATGTATCCGGAGCGCTCAGGATAATCTCCCGGCGGCTGCCATCATTCTAGACACAGAACATTTCCAATCCACCAGGAACAGAGCAGCGGACATGTGTGGAGGTCAATGTCAGGGGGGAGGGGGGACGGGAGATTACAGGATCCTTACTACATACACTCAGATCAATGTAAATGGAGCCTGTCAGCAGGGAGGATCCGCTCTGAGGTCCAATGGTATAAGCCACAGCTCAGTGACCCCCCCTATACAGTGACCCCCCCATATACAGTGACCCCCCCATATACAGTGACCCCCCCATATACAGTGACCCCCATCCACAGGACCACCTCACTGACAACACCCCTGTAAAGGAGTCTGATACAACACGTAAACATAGGGGGTTACCCCAGTATCAGGGTCCCGTGCTCCCAGTAATTAGCAGAAGAGCTTGCACTTCATGGTGCGGTATATATGGCTGCCTGGAGGTCTGACCATCAGGTGCGGGAACAGGAGGGAAAACAAGGAAGGGGAAACTCAAAAAGAGAAGAGGAGAAAAGAGGAAAAGAAGAGGAGGAAAAACATACAAGAGGAATCGAGTAGATGATCGGATTCCTCCTCGTCCTTTCCTCTCTTCTCCTCTTCTCTATACAGAAGAGGAAGGGACTTGGGAGGAGAAGAGACAGAGATAATAAGAGGGAAGGGGTGAGGGGAATAAAGAAAAGGAAAATGAGAAAAGGATGAACAGAAAAGAGAGAGGAGAGGAAACAAGAGGAGAAGAGAAGAAAAGGAAATATGGAGCAAAGAGGAGAAAAATCAGGCAAATGGGAAACGAAAAGGAGGAAGAGAAGACCTAGAGAAAGTAGGAGAAGAGAAGGTTGGAGACATACAGCAAGCAGAGGAGAGGTAAGTATCAAGGAGGAGGAGAAAATAAAAGGAAAGGAGGAGAGAAGAACCAAGAAGATAGTAGCAAAAGGAGTAATAAAAAAGGGGTAGAAAAAAGAAGCAGAAGAGAGGAAAAGATAAATAAGGATGGGGAACAGCACAGGAATAAAGGAGAGGAAACAGGAGGAGGAGGAACAGCACAGGAATAAAGGAGAGGAAACAGGAGGAGGAGGAACAGCACAGGAATAAAGGAGAGGAAACAGGAGGAAGAGGAACAGCACAGTAATAAAGGAGAGGAAACAGGAGGATGGGGAACAGCACAGGAATAAAGGAGAGGAAACATGAGGAGGAGGAGGAACAGCACAGAAATAAAGGAGAGGAAACAGGAGGAGGAGGAGGAACAGCACAGGAATAAAAGGAGAGGAAACAGGAGGATGGGGAACAGCACAGGAATAAAGGAGAGGAAACAGGAGGAGGAGGAACAGCACAGGAATAAAGGAGAGGAAACAGGAGGAGGAGGAACAGCACAGGAATAAAGGAGAGGAAACAGGAGGAAGAGGAACAGCACAGTAATAAAGGAGAGGAAACAGGAGGATGGGGAACAGCACAGGAATAAAGGAGAGGAAACATGAGGAGGAGGAGGAACAGCACAGAAATAAAGGAGAGGAAACAGGAGGAGGAGGAGGAACAGCACAGGAATAAAAGGAGAGGAAACAGGAGGATGGGGAACAGCACAGGAATAAAGGAGAGGAAACAGGAGGAGGAGGAGGAACAGCACAGGAATAAAAGGAGAGGAAACAGGAGGAGGAGGAGGAACAGCACAGGAATAAAGGAGAGGAAACAGGAGGAGGAGGAGGAGGAGGAACAGCACAGGAATAAAGGAGAGGAAACAGGAGGAGGAGGAACAGCACAAGAATAAAGGAGAGGAAACAGGAGGAGGAGGAACAGCACAGGAATAAAGGAGAGGAAACAGGAGGATGGGGAACAGCACAGGAATAAAGGAGAGGAAACAGGAGGATGGGGAACAGCACAGGAATAAAGGAGAGGAAACATGAGGAGGAGGAGGAACAGCACAGGAATAAAGGAGAGGAAACAGGAGGAGGATGGGGAACAGCACAGGAATAAAAGGAGAGGAAACAGGAGGAGGAGGAGGAACAGCACAGGAATAAAAGGAGAGGAAACAGGAGGAGGAGGAGGAACAGCACAGGAATAAAGGAGAGGAAACAGGAGGAGGAGGAACAGCACAGGAATAAAGGAGAGGAAACAGGAGGAGGAGGAAAAGCACAGGAATAAAGGAGAGGAAACAGGAGGAGGAGGAGGAACAGCACAGGAATAAAGGAGAGGAAACAGGAGGAGGAGGAGGAACAGCACAGGAATAAAGGAGAGGAAACAGGAGGAGGAGGAGGAGGAGGAGGAACAGCACAGGAATAAAAGGAGAGGAAACAGGAGGAGGAGGAGGAACAGCACAGGAATAAAAGGAGAGGAAACAGGAGGAGGAGGAGGAACAGCACAGGAATAAAGGAGAGGAAACAGGAGGAGGAGGAGGAGGAGGAACAGCACAGGAATAAAGGAGAGGAAACAGGAGGAGGAGGAACAGCACAGGAATAAAGGAGAGGAAACAGGAGGAGGAGGAACAGCACAGGAATAAAGGAGAGGAAACAGGAGGATGGGGAACAGCACAGGAATAAAAGAGAGGAAACAGGAGGAGGAGGAGGAACAGCACAGGAATAAAAGGAGAGGAAACAGAAGGAGGAGGAACAGCACAGGAATAAAGGAGAGGAAACAGGAGGAGGAGGAGGAACAGCACAGGAATAAAGGAGAGGAAACAGGAGGAGGAGGAACAGCACAGGAATAAAGGAGAGGAAACAGGAGGAGGAGGAGGAACAGCACAGGAATAAAGGAGAGGAAACAGGAGGAGGAGAAACAGCACAGGAATAAAGGAGAGGAAACAGGAGGAGGAGGAACAGCTCAGGAATAAAGGAGAGGAAACAGGAGGATGGGGAACAGCACAGGAATAAAGGAGAGGAAACAGGAGGATGAGGAACAGCACAGGAATAAAGGAGAGGAAACAGGAGGAGGATGGGGAACAGCACAGGAATAAAGGAGAGGAAACAGGAGGATGGGGAACAGCACAGGAATAAAGGAGAGGAAACAGGAGGAGGAGGAACAGCACAGGAATAAAGGAGAGGAAACAGGAGGAGGAGGAACAGCACAGGAATAAAGGAGAGGAAACAGGAGGAGGAGGAACAGCACAGGAATAAAGGACAGGAAACAGGAGGAGGAGGAACAGCACAGGAATAAAGGACAGGAAACAGGAGGAGGAGGAACAGCACAAGAATAAAGGACAGGAAACAGGAGGAGGAGGAACAGCACAGGAATAAAGGAGAGGAAACAGGAGGATGGGGAACAGCACAGGAATAAAGGAGAGGAAACAGGAGGAGGAGGAACAGCACAGGAATAAAGGAGAGGAAACAGGAGGATGGGGAACAGCACAGTAATAAAGGAGAGGAAACAGGAGGATGGGGAACAGCACAGGAATAAAAGAGAGGAAACAGGAGGAGGAGGAGGAACAGCACAGGAATAAAGGAGAGGAAACAGGAGGAGGAGGAACAGCACAGGAATAAAGGAGAGGAAACAGGAGGAGGAGGAACAGCACAGGAATAAAGGAGAGGAAACAGGAGGAGGAGGAGGAGGAGGAGGAGGAGGAGGAACAGCACAGGAATAAAGGAGAGGAAACAGGAGGAGGAGGAGGAACAGCACAGGAATAAAAGGAGAGGAAACAGGAGGAGGAGGAACAGCACAGGAATAAAGGAGAGGAAACAGGAGGAGGAGGTGGAACAGCACAGGAATAAAGGAGAGGAAACAGGAGGAGGAGGAGGAACAGCACAGGAATAAAGGAGAGGAAACAGGAGGATGGGGAACAGCACAGGAATAAAGGAGAGGAAACAGGAGGATGGGGAACAGCACAGGAATAAAGGAGAGGAAACAGGAGGAAGAGGAACAGCACAGTAATAAAGGAGAGGAAACAGGAGGAGGAGGAGGAACAGCACAGGAATAAAGGACAGGAAACAGGAGGAGGAGGAACAGCACAGGAATAAAGGAGAGGAAACAGGAGGATGGGGAACAGCACAGGAATAAAGGAGAGGAAACAGGAGGAGGAGGAGGAACAGCACAGGAATAAAGGAGAGGAAACAGGAGGAGGAGGAACAGCACAGGAATAAAGGAGAGGAAACAGGAGGAGGAGGAGGAACAGCACAGGAATAAAGGAGAGGAAACAGGAGGAGGAGGAACAGCACAGGAATAAAGGAGAGGAAACAGGAGGAGGAGGAGGAACAGCACAGGAATAAAGGAGAGGAAACAGGAGGAGGAGGAGGAACAGCACAGGAATAAAGGAGAGGAAACAGGAGGAGGAGGAGGAACAGCACAGGAATAAAGGAGAGGAAACAGGAGGAGGAGGAGGAGGAGGAGGAGGAACAGCACAGGAATAAAAGGAGAGGAAACAGGAGGAGGAGGAGGAACAGCACAGGAATAAAAGGAGAGGAAACAGGAGGAGGAGGAGGAACAGCACAGGAATAAAGGAGAGGAAACAGGAGGAGGAGGAGGAGGAGGAACAGCTCAGGAATAAAGGAGAGGAAACAGGAGGATGGGGAACAGCACAGGAATAAAGGAGAGGAAACAGGAGGAGGAGGAACAGCACAGGAATAATGGAGAGGAAACAGGAGGAGGAGGAGGAACAGCACAGGAATAAAGGAGAGGAAACAGGAGGAGGAGGAACAGCACAGGAATAAAGGAGAGGAAACAGGAGGAGGAGGAGGAACAGCACAGGAATAAAAGGAGAGGAAACAGGAGGAGGAGGAACAGCACAGGAATAAAGGAGAGGAAACAGGAGGAGGAGGAGGAACAGCACAGGAATAAAGGAGAGGAAACAGGAGGAGGAGGAACAGCACAGGAATAAAGGAGAGGAAACAGGAGGAGGAGGAGGAACAGCACAGGAATAAAGGAGAGGAAACAGGAGGAGGAGGAACAGCACAGGAATAAAGGAGAGGAAACAGGAGGAGGAGGAACAGCACAGGAATAAAGGAGAGGAAACAGGAGGAGGAGGAACAGCACAGGAATAAAGGAGAGGAAACAGGAGAAGGAGGAGGAACAGCTCAGGAATAAAGGAGAGGAAACAGGAGAAGGAGGAGGAACAGCTCAGGAATAAAGGAGAGGAAACAGGAGAAGGAGGAGGAACAGCACAGGAATAAAGGAGAGGAAACAGGAGGAGGAGGAGGAACAGCTCAGGAATAAAGGAGAGGAAACAGGAGGAGGAGGAACAGTACAGGAATAAAGGAGAGGAAACAGGAGGAGGAGCAACAGCACAGGAATAAAGGAGAGGAAACAGGAGGAGGAGCAACAGCACAGGAATAAAGGAGAGGAAACAGGAGGAGGAGGAGGAACAGCACAGGAATAAAGGAGAGCAAACAGGAGGAGGAGGAACAGCACAGGAATAAAGGAGAGGAAACAGGAGGAGGAGGAACAGCACAGGAATAAAGGAGAGGAAACAGGAGGATGAGGAACAGCACAGGAATAAAGGAGAGGAAACAGGAGGAGGATGGGGAACAGCACAGGAATAAAGGAGAGGAAACAGGAGGATGGGGAACAGCACAGGAATAAAGGAGAGGAAACAGGAGGAGGAGGAACAGCACAGGAATAAAGGAGAGGAAACAGGAGGAGGAGGAACAGCACAGGAATAAAGGAGAGGAAACAGGAGGAGGAGGAACAGCACAGGAATAAAGGAGAGGAAACAGGAGGAGGAGGAACAGCACAGGAATAAAGGAGAGGAAACAGGAGGAGGAGGAACAGCACAGGAATAAAGGAGAGGAAACAGGAGGAGGAGGAACAGCACAGGAATAAAGGACAGGAAACAGGAGGAGGAGGAACAGCACAAGAATAAAGGAGAGGAAACAGGAGGAGGAGGAACAGCACAGGAATAAAGGAGAGGAAACAGGAGGAGGAGGTGGAACAGCACAGGAATAAAGGAGAGGAAACAGGAGGAGGAGGAGGAACAGCACAGGAATAAAGGAGAGGAAACAGGAGGATGGGGAACAGCACAGGAATAAAGGAGAGGAAACAGGAGGATGGGGAACAGCACAGGAATAAAGGAGAGGAAACAGGAGGAAGAGGAACAGCACAGTAATAAAGGAGAGGAAACAGGAGGAGGAGGAGGAACAGCTCAGGAATAAAGGAGAGGAAACAGGAGGAGGAGGAACAGCACAGGAATAAAGGAGAGGAAACAGGAGGAGGAGCAACAGCACAGGAATAAAGGAGAGGAAACAGGAGGAGGAGCAACAGCACAGGAATAAAGGAGAGGAAACAGGAGGAGGAGGAGGAACAGCACAGGAATAAAGGAGAGCAAACAGGAGGAGGAGGAACAGCACAGGAATAAAGGAGAGGAAACAGGAGGAGGAGGAACAGCACAGGAATAAAGGAGAGGAAACAGGAGGAGGAGGAACAGCACAGGAATAAAGGAGAGGAAACAGGAGGAGGAGGAGGAACAGCACAGGAATAAAGGAGAGGAAACAGGAGGAGGAGGAGGAACAGCACAGGAATAAAGGAGAGAAAACAGGAGGAGGAGGAACAGCACAGGAATAAAGGAGAGGAAACAGGAGGAGGAGGAACAGCACAGGAATAAAGGAGAGGAAACAGGAGGAGGAGGAACAGCACAGGAATAAAGGAGAGGAAACAGGAGGAGGAGGAGGAACAGCACAGGAATAAAGGAGAGGAAACAGGAGGAGGAGAAACAGCACAGGAATAAAGGAGAGGAAACAGGAGGAGGAGGAACAGCACAGGAATAAAGGAGAGGAAACAGGAGGAGGAGGAACAGCACAGGAATAAAGGAGAGGAAACAGGAGGAGGAGGAGGAGGAGGAACAGCACAGGAATAAAAGGAGAGGAAACAGGAGGAGGAGGAGGAACAGCACAGGAATAAAAGGAGAGGAAACAGGAGGAGGAGGAACAGCACAGGAATAAAGGAGAGGAAACAGGAGGAGGAGGTGGAACAGCACAGGAATAAAGGAGAGGAAACAGGAGGAGGAGGAACAGCACAGGAATAAAGGAGAGGAAACAGGAGGAGGAGGAGGAACAGCACAGGAATAAAGGAGAGGAAACAGGAGGATGGGGAACAGCACAGGAATAAAGGAGAGGAAACAGGAGGAAGAGGAACAGCACAGTAATAAAGGAGAGGAAACAGGAGGAGGAGGAAAAGCACAGGAATAAAGGAGAGGAAACAGGAGGAGGAGGAGGAACAGCACAGGAATAAAGGAGAGGAAACAGGAGGAGGAGGAGGAACAGCACAGGAATAAAGGAGAGGAAACAGGAGGAGGAGGAGGAGGAGGAACAGCACAGGAATAAAGGAGAGGAAACAGGAGGAGGAGGAGGAACAGCACAGGAAAAGGAGAGGAAACAGGAGGAGGAGGAGGAACAGCACAGGAATAAAGGAGAGGAAACAGGAGGAGGAGGAGGAGGAGGAACAGCACAGGAATAAAGGAGAGGAAACAGGAGGAGGAGGAACAGCACAGGAATAAAGGAGAGGAAACAGGAGGAGGAGGAACAGCACAGGAATAAAGGAGAGGAAACAGGAGGAGGAGGAACAGCACAGGAATAAAGGAGAGGAAACAGGAGGAGGAGGAACAGCACAGGAATAAAGGAGAGGAAACAGGAGGAGGAGGAGGAACAGCACAGGAATAAAGGAGAGGAAACAGGAGGATGGGGAACAGCACAGGAATAAAGGAGAGGAAACAGGAGGATGGGGAACAGCACAGGAATAAAGGAGAGGAAACAGGAGGAGGAGGAACAGCACAGGAATAAAGGAGAGGAAACAGGAGGAGGAGGAGGTGGAACAGCACAGGAATAAAGGAGAGGAAACAGGAGGAGGAGGAACAGCACAGGAATAAAGGAGAGGAAACAGGAGGAGGAGGTGGAACAGCACAGGAATAAAGGAGAGGAAACAGGAGGAGGAGGTGGAACAGCACAGGAATAAAGGAGAGGAAACAGGAGGAGGAGGAGGAACAGCACAGGAATAAAGGAGAGGAAACAGGAGGAGGAGGAGGAGGAACAGCACAGGAATAAAGGAGAGGAAACAGGAGGAGGAGGAACAGCACAGGAATAAAGGAGAGGAAACAGGAGGAGGAGGAACAGCACAGGAATAAAGGAGAGGAAACAGGAGGAGGAGGAGGAACAGCACAGGAATAAAGGAGAGGAAACAGGAGGAGGAGGAGGAACAGCACAGGAATAAAGGAGAGGAAACAGGAGGAGGAGGAGGAACAGCACAGGAATAAAGGAGAGGAAACAGGAGGAGGAGGAGGAACAGCACAGGAATAAAGGAGAGGAAACAGGAGGAGGAGGAACAGCACAGGGATAAAGGAGAGGAAACAGGAGGAGGAGGAGGAACAGCACAGGAATAAAGGAGAGGAAACAGGAGGAGGAGGAACAGCACAGGAATAAAGGAGAGGAAACAGGAGGAGGAGGAACAGCACAGGAATAAAGGAGAGGAAACAGGAGGAGGAGGAACAGCACAGGAATAAAGGAGAGGAAACAGGAGGAGGAGGAACAGCACAGGAACAAAGGAGAGGAAACAGGAGGAGGAGAAACAGCACAGGAATAAAGGAGAGGAAACAGGAGGAGGAGGAGGAACAGCACAGGAATAAAGGAGAGGACAGAGGAGGAGGAGGAACAGCACAGGAATAAAGGAGAGGAAACAGGAGGAGGAGGAACAGCACAGGAATAAAGGAGAGGACAGAGGAGGAGGAGGAACAGCTCAGGAATAAAGGAGAGGAAACAGGAGGAAGAGGAGGAACAGCTCAGGAATAAAGGAGAGGAAACAGGAGAAGGAGGAGGAACAGCTCAGGAATAAAGGAGAGGAAACAGGAGGAGGAGGAACAGCTCAGGAATAAAGGAGAGGAAACAGGAGAAGGAGGAGGAACAGCACAGGAATAAAGGAGAGGAAACAGGAGGAGGAGGAGGAACAGCTCAGGAATAAAGGAGAGGAAACAGGAGGAGGAGGAACAGCACAGGAATAAAGGAGAGGAAACAGGAGGAGGAGCAACAGCACAGGAATAAAGGAGAGGAAACAGGAGGAGGAGCAACAGCACAGGAATAAAGGAGAGGAAACAGGAGGAGGAGGAGGAACAGCACAGGAATAAAGGAGAGCAAACAGGAGGAGGAGGAACAGCACAGGAATAAAGGAGAGGAAACAGGAGGAGGAGGAACAGCACAGGAATAAAGGAGAGGAAACAGGAGGATGAGGAACAGCACAGGAATAAAGGAGAGGAAACAGGAGGAGGAGGAACAGCACAGGAATAAAGGAGAGGAAACAGGAGGAGGAGGAGGAACAGCACAGGAATAAAGGAGAGGAAACAGGAGGAGGAGGAACAGCACAGGAATAAAGGAGAGGAAACAGGAGGAGGAGGAACAGCACAGGAATAAAGGAGAGGAAACAGGAGGAGGAGGAACAGCACAGGAATAAAGGAGAGGAAACAGGAGGAGGAGGAGGAACAGCACAGGAATAAAAGGAGAGGAAACAGGAGGAGGAGGAACAGCACAGGAATAAAGGAGAGGAAACAGGAGGAGGAGGTGGAACAGCACAGGAATAAAGGAGAGGAAACAGGAGGAGGAGGAACAGCACAGGAATAAAGGAGAGGAAACAGGAGGAGGAGGAACAGCACAGGAATAAAGGAGAGGAAACAGGAGGAGGAGGAACAGCACAGGAATAAAGGAGAGGAAACAGGAGGAGGAGGAACAGCACAGGAACAAAGGAGAGGAAACAGGAGGAGGAGAAACAGCACAGGAATAAAGGAGAGGAAACAGGAGGAGGAGGAGGAACAGCACAGGAATAAAGGAGAGGACAGAGGAGGAGGAGGAACAGCACAGGAATAAAGGAGAGGAAACAGGAGGAGGAGGAACAGCACAGGAATAAAGGAGAGGAAACAGGAGGAAGAGGAGGAACAGCCCAGGAATAAAGGAGAGGAAACAGGAGAAGGAGGAGGAACAGCACAGGAATAAAGGAGAGGAAACAGGAGGAGGAGGAGGAACAGCTCAGGAATAAAGGAGAGGAAACAGGAGAAGGAGGAGGAACAGCACAGGAATAAAGGAGAGGAAACAGGAGGAGGAGGAGGAACAGCTCAGGAATAAAGGAGAGGAAACAGGAGGAGGAGGAACAGCACAGGAATAAAGGAGAGGAAATAGGAGGAAGAGGAACAGCACAGGAATAAAGGAGAGGAAACAGGAGGAGGAGGAGGAACAGCACAGGAATAAAGGAGAGGAAACAGGAGGAGGAGGAACAGCACAGGAATAAAGGAGAGGAAACAGGAGGAGGAGGAACAGCTCAGGAATAAAGGAGAGGAAACAGGAGGAAGAGGAACAGCACAGGAATAAAGGAGAGGAAACAGGAGGAGGAGGAACAGCACAGGAATAAAGGAGAGGAAACAGGAGGAGGAGGAACAGCACAGGAATAAAGGAGAGGAAACAGGAGGAGGAGGAACAGCACAGGAATAAAGGAGAGGAAACAGGAGGAGGAAGAGGAACAGCACAGGAATAAAGGAGAGGAAACAGGAGGATGGGGAACAGCACAGGAATAAAGGAGAGGAAACAGGAGGATGAGGAACAGCACAGGAATAAAGGAGAGGAAACAGGAGGAGGAGGAACAGAACAGGAATAAAGGAGAGGAAACAGGAGGAGGAGGAACAGCACAGGAATAAAGGAGAGGAAACAGGAGGAGGAGGAGGAGGAGGAACAGCACAGGAATAAAGGAGAGGAAACAGGAGGAGGAGGAACAGCACAGGAATACAGGAGAGGAAACAGGAGGAGGAAGAGGAACAGCACAGGAATAAAGGAGAGGAAACAGGAGGATGGGGAACAGCACAGGAATAAAGGAGAGGAAACAGGAGGATGAGGAACAGCACAGGAATAAAGGAGAGGAAACAGGAGGAGGAGGAACAGAACAGGAATAAAGGAGAGGAAACAGGAGGAGGAGGAACAGCTCAGGAATAAAGAAGAGGAAACAGGAGGAGGAGGAGGAACAGCAGAGGAAAAAAGGAGAGGACAGAGGAGGAGGAGGAACAGCACAGGAATAAAGGAGAGGAAACAGGAGGAGGAGGAACAGCACAGGAATAAAGGAGAGGAAACAGGAGGAAGAGGAACAGCACAGGAATAAAGGAGAGGAAACAGGAGGAAGAGGAGGAACAGCTCAGGAATAAAGGAGAGGAAACAGGAGAAGGATGGGGAACAGCACAGGAATAAAGGAGAGGAAACAGGAGGAGGAGGAACAGCACAGGAATAAAGGACAGGAAACAGGAGGAGGAGGAACAGCACAGGAATAAAGGAAAGGAAACAGGAGGAGGAGGAACAGCACAGGAATAAAGGACAGGAAACAGGAGGAGGAGGAACAGCACAAGAATAAAGGAGAGGAAACAGGAGGAGGAGGAACAGCACAGGAATAAAGGAGAGGAAACAGGAGGATGGGGAACAGCACAGGAATAAAGGAGAGGAAACAGGAGGAGGAGGAACAGCACAGGAATAAAGGAGAGGAAACAGGAGGAGGAGGAACAGCACAGGAATAAAGGAGAGGAAACAGGAGGATGGGGAACAGCACAGGAATAAAGGAGAGGAAACAGGAGGAGGAGGAACAGCACAGGAATAAAGGAGAGGAAACAGGAGGAGGAGGAACAGCACAGGAATAAAGGAGAGGAAACAGGAGGATGGGGAACAGCACAGGAATAAAGGAGAGGAAACAGGAGGATGGGGAACAGCACAGGAATAAAAGAGAGGAAACAGGAGGAGGAGGAGGAACAGCACAGGAATAAAGGAGAGGAAACAGGAGGAGGAGGAACAGCACAGGAATAAAGGAGAGGAAACAGGAGGAGGAGGAACAGCACAGGAATAAAGGAGAGGAAACAGGAGGAGGAGGAACAGCACAGGAATAAAGGAGAGGAAACAGGAGGAGGAGGAGGAGGAGGAGGAGGAACAGCACAGGAATAAAGGAGAGGAAACAGGAGGAGGAGGAGGAACAGCACAGGAATAAAGGAGAGGAAACAGGAGGAGGAAGGGGAACAGCACAGGAATAAAGGAGAGGAAACAGGAGGAGGAGGAACAGCGCAGGAATAAAGGAGAGGAAACAGGAGGAGGAAGGGGAACAGCACAGGAATAAAGGAGAGGAAACAGGAGGAGGAGGAACAGCACAGGAATAAAGGAGAGGAAACAGGAGGAGGAGGAACAGCACAGGAATAAAGGAGAGGAAACAGGAGGATGGGGAACAGCACAGTAATAAAGGAGAGGAAACAGGAGGAGGAGGAGGAACAGCTCAGGAATAAAGGAGAGGAAACAGGAGGAAGAGGAACAGCACAGTAATAAAGGAGAGGAAACAGGAGGAGGAGGAACAGCACAGGAATAAAGGAGAGGAAACAGGAGGAAGAGGAACAGCACAGGAATAAAGGAAAGGAAACAGGAGGAGGAGGAGGAACAGCACAGGAATAAAGGAGAGGAAACAGGAGGATGGGGAACAGCACAGGAATAAAGGAGAGGAAACAGGAGGATGGGGAACAGCACAGGAATAAAGGAGAGGAAACAGGAGGAAGAGGAACAGCACAGGTATAAAGGAGAGGAAACAGGAGGAGGAGGAGGAACAGCACAGGAATAAAGGAGAGGAAACAGGAGGAGGAGGAACAGCACAGGAATAAAGGAGAGGAAACAGGAGGATGGGGAACAGCACAGGAATAAAGGAGAGGAAACAGGAGGAAGAGGAACAGCACAGTAATAAAGGAGAGGAAACAGGAGGAGGAGGAGGAACAGCACAGGAATAAAGGAGAGGAAACAGGAGGAGGAGGAACAGCACAGGAATAAAGGACAGGAAACAGGAGGAGGAGGAACAGCACAGGAATAAAGGAGAGGAAACAGGAGGAGGAGGAGGAACAGCACAGGAATAAAGGAGAGGAAACAGGAGGAGGAGGAACAGCACAGGAATAAAGGAGAGGAAACAGGAGGAGGAGGAACAGCACAGGAATAAAGGAGAGGAAACAGGAGGAGGAGGAACAGCACAGGAATAAAGAGATTATATAATAAAAAAGTTTTGAAACAAAGGAGGAGGGAAAACTATGACAGGAGAGAAGGACAAAGCAACTTCCCAGGAGATGTGAGAGGATAGATGAGAAGAGAATAGAGAGGTGAAGAAGAGGAGAAGGAGGGGGAGGGGGTGCAGAGGTGACAGCTGGGGCAACATATACCTGTGTCCACTGGGGGGCGCTCCATCTAGATCCATGGCTCTAACACATAACAAAGCTCTGTCTTTTCTGACTATTCACCTGTTACCCCAGAAGACAGTAAAAGTAAGTGCCCCCCTCCCATATACATCTCTGCAGCTCCTCCCATTGAAGTGTAGGGAGCACTACAAATCCCAGAAGGAAGAGGAGTCACCAATCCATAGACACTTTATTTATAGATTCAGGCATTGTCCCTCACATGTCCCATCAACCATTTCTCTGCCCCCCCACCCCATGACATAGCCTACAACATAGAGAAGAGGGGGATGCTGGGGCCCCATCCCCGGGGGCAGCTACACTGGGGACACAACATTACATGTACATTACACAGCACCAGGGGCCCCTCACTCACATCTCATGTGGCCCCAGGGATGGCTGAGCCCCCATGAGCCGCAGGACTACAAGTGCTGGTCCTTCTGCCTGAGCTTGAAGACACTTCTGGTCCTCACCCCCTGCAGTCTCCTGGAGACCCCCCACCACCACACAGATGGGGTCAGGGCTGCTCCTGGTGCTCCCAGGGCATGGGGTCGGTCTCCTCCCCTGCGGTGGTGTTCCTGCGGTCCTGCCAGAAGTGCTCCACATCTGGGAGGATCTTGTCCTCCTTCATCTTGGAGTCTTGAGATGCTCGGTGAGAAGACATGGAGTGCAGGGTCTGGACTGTGCTGGGGCCATTCTCTCCTCTGGAGGGACCCGTGGTACCGCACTGTCTGCATGTGGTCCACACGTTCTTCAGCCCTTCCCTGAACTCCTCGGACACGGCCACGAAGACTGCAGGATTAATGGTGCAGTTCAGGAACAAGACCACCTGGGCCAGGATCATGAGGGCATTGGGGGGCTGCAGGAGGCCATAACTGCTGTGCCGGGACCAGACCCACACGATCCACTCTGGGAGCCACATGGCATCAAATGCAAGGCTGACACTCATAAGCATGGAGGTGACCCGGCGGCTGAGGGCCCGGGGGATGGGCGCCCGGTTCCGCATCTCCTTCCTGCGGAGAGCCCTCAGGTAGCAGCAGAAGGAGAAGATCATGGGTAGGACATAGGCCAGAAGAGGGTACACCTTACTGAAGACGTTCATAAAGTTGGAGGCATAGTCCGGGATGTGGAAGCCACAAGTCCAGCCCTGCCTGCCCCTGCGGAGCCGCGTGAAGAGCAGGTGCGGAAGAGGCAGCAGCAGGGACACCGCCCAGGCGCAGAGCAGCTCCAGCACCAGCCGCCTCCTGCGGAACCCCAGCAGCTTCGGGGGGGTCACCACGTGTCTGTAGCGGGCCTGGGCGATGGCCGCCAGGGTGAAGCTCTTGCCTGCCAGGCAGCTGTGCAGGAACCACTCGGTGGTTCTACAGACGAAGCCCCCGAAGAGCCAGGACTGCTGGGCATAGGTGGCAATGCGCACGGGGATGCAGAAGAGCAGCAGCAGCAGGTCGGTGGCCCCCACATTCACCACCAGGCAGTTCACCTCCGAGCACTTGCCCTTCCTCAGGTCGTGGATGAGGATGGCGACCAGCAGCAGGTTCCCCGAGAAGCCGATGACACAGATGAAGGTAAGGAAGAGCGGCAGAGCCACCCTCACTCCCGACCCGACTTCAGAAGACTCCAGGGATCCGGAGAACTCTAAGGAACCGGAGATGTTCATGGTCCTAAGTCCGACGCCGCTCACAGCTGACACCAGAGCATATCCAGGGCTCACACCAGGGGCCCCAGAGCCCTAAACATGAGGCAAGTGACAAGGGACGCAACTGCGAAAAGTGAGGGAAGAGCAGCCTCGATGTGCGGGGCGGAGGGCGCTCACTCCATGTGCACAGGGGTTAAGGCTTCCAGTGCGGCTTCTGGAGCTGTCCACAAGGTGCTGAAATGTAGATCCAGGAGAAGAGAGGCGGTGACAGCAGAGCCCCCCTCCCGGAGTGATGCCCCTCATAGCAGGGGGTGACCGCCTGGCACACCACCCTCATGCCACCCACCGCAGCCCATTGTATTAATGAGAATTCCTCAATAATCCCCGGATCTGCTGTAATCCCCATATAATCACCCGGGGGCTCCGGGATAGTGATCACAGGTGCAGCAGAGCCGGAGAGCTACAGGCACTGACGGGAGGAGAGACCGGGCCCGACAGAACCGGCAGTCCCATGTAACAGCACAGATAACACAGTGATATCTCTGAGTACAGATCATGTAGTAGATGTGTCCTGCAGTCCTATGTAACACCACAGATAACACAGTGATATCTCTGAGTACAGATCATGTAGTAGATGTGTCCTGCAGTCCTATGTAACACCACAGATAACACAGTGATATCTCTCTGAGTACAGATCATGTAGTAGATGTGTCCTGCAGTCCTATGTAACAGCACAGATAACACAGTGATATCTCTGAGTACAGATCATGTAGTAGATGTGTCCTGCAGTCCTATGTAACACCACAGATAACACAGTGATATCTCTGAGTACAGATCATGTAGTAGATGTGTCCTGCAGTCCTATGTAACACTACAGATAACACATTGATATCTCTGAGTACAGATCATGTAGTAGATGTGTCCTGCAGTCCTATGTAACACCACAGATAACACAGTGATATCTCTGAGTACAGATCATGTAGTAGATGTGACCTGCAGTCCTATGTAACACCACAGATAACACAGTGATATCTCTGAGTACAGATCATGTAGTAGATGTGTCCTGCAGTCCTATGTAACACCACAGATAACACAGTGATATCTCTGAATACAGATCATGTAGTAGATGTGACCTGCAGTCCTATGTAACAGCACAGATAACACAGTGATATCTCTGAGTACAGATCATGTAGTAGATGTGTCCTGCAGTCCTATGTAACACCACAGATAACACAGTGATATCTCTCGGAGTACAGATCATGTAGTAGATGTGTCCTGCAGTCCTATGTAACACCACAGATAACACAGTGATATCTCTGAGTACAGATCATGTAGTAGATGTGTCCTGCAGTCCTATGTAACACCACAGATAACACAGTGATATCTCTGAGTACAGATCATGTAGTAGATGTGTACTGCAGTCCTATGTAACAGCACAGATAACACAGTGATATCTCTGAGTACAGATCATGTAGTAGATGTGTCCTGCAGTCCTATGTAACACCACAGATAACACAGTGATATCTCTGAGTACAGATCATGTAGTAGATGTGTCCTGCAGTCCTATGTAACACCACAGATAACACAGTGATATCTCTGAGTACAGATCATGTAGTAGATGTGTCCTGCAGTCCTATGTAACACCACAGATAACACAGTGATATCTCTGAGTACAGATCATGTAGTAGATGTGTCCTGCAGTCCTATGTAACACCACAGATAACACAGTGATATCTCTGAGTACAGATCATGTAGTAGATGTGTCCTGCAGTCCTATGTAACACCACAGATAACACAGTGATATCTCTGAGTACAGATCATGTAGTAGATGTGTCCTGCAGTCCTATGTAACACCACAGATAACACAGTGATATCTCTGAGTACAGATCATGTAGTAGATGTGTCCTGCAGTCCTATGTAACACCACAGATAACACAGTGATATCTCTGAGTACAGATCATGTAGTAGATGTGTCCTGCAGTCCTATGTAACACCACAGATAACACAGTGATATCTCTGAGTACAGATCATGTAGTAGATGTGTCCTGCAGTCCTATGTAACACCACAGATAACACAGTGATATCTCTGAGTACAGATCATGTAGTAGATGTGTCCTGCAGTCCTATGTAACACCACAGATAACACAGTGCAGTCCTATGTAACAGCACAGATAACACAGTGATATCTCTGAGTACAGATCATGTAGTAGATGTGTCCTGCAGTCCTATGTAACACCACAGATAACACAGTGATATCTCTGAGTACAGATCATGTAGTAGATGTGTCCTGCAGTCCTATGTAACAGCACAGATAACACAGTGATATCTCTGAGTACAGATCATGTAGTAGATGTGTCCTGCAGTCCTATGTAACACCACAGATAACACAGTGATATCTCTCGGAGTACAGATCATGTAGTAGATGTGTCCTGCAGTCCTATGTAACACCACAGATAACACAGTGATATCTCTGAGTACAGATCATGTAGTAGATGTGTCCTGCAGTCCTATGTAACACCACAGATAACACAGTGATATCTCTGAGTACAGATCATGTAGTAGATGTGTCCTGCAGTCCTATGTAACACCACAGATAACACAGTGATATCTCTGAGTACAGATCATGTAGTAGATGTGTCCTGCAGTCCTATGTAACACCACAGATAACACAGTGATATCTCTGAGTACAGATCATGTAGTAGATGTGTCCTGCAGTCCTATGTAACACCACAGATAACACAGTGATATCTCTGAGTACAGATCATGTAGTAGATGTGTCCTGCAGTCCTATGTAACACCACAGATAACACAGTGATATCTCTGAGTACAGATCATGTAGTAGATGTGTCCTGCAGTCCTATGTAACACCACAGATAACACAGTGATATCTCTGAGTACAGATCATGTAGTAGATGTGTCCTGCAGTCCTATGTAACACCACAGATAACACAGTGATATCTCTGAGTACAGATCATGTAGTAGATGTGACCTGCAGTCCTATGTAACAGCACAGATAACACAGTGATATCTCTGAGTACAGATCATGTAGTAGATGTGTCCTGCAGTCCCATGTAACACCACAGATAACACAGTGATATCTCTGAGTACAGATCATGTAGTAGATGTGTCCTGCAGTCCTATGTAACACCACAGATAACACAGTGATATCTCTGAGTACAGATCATGTAGTAGATGTGTCCTGCAGTCCTATGTAACACCACAGATAACACAGTGATATCTCTGAGTACAGATCATGTAGTAGATGTGTCCTGCAGTCCTATGTAACACCACAGATAACACAGTGATATCTCTGAGTACAGATCATGTAGTAGATGTGTCCTGCAGTCCTATGTAACACCACAGATAACACAGTGCAGTCCTATGTAACAGCACAGATAACACAGTGATATCTCTGAGTACAGATCATGTAGTAGATGTGTCCTGCAGTCCTATGTAACACCACAGATAACACAGTGATATCTCTGAGTACAGATCATGTAGTAGATGTGTCCTGCAGTCCTATGTAACAGCACAGATAACACAGTGATATATCTGAGTACAGATCATGTAGTAGATGTGTCCTGCAGTCCTATGTAACATCACAGGTAACACAGTGATATCACTGGCTACTGTGAGGGGAGTGTAGCTATATTGGCTACTGTATGGCATCACCGGGACTACAGGCTACTGTGAGGGGAGTGTAGCTATATTGGCTACTGTATGGCATCATTGTAACTACAGGCTACTGTGAGGGGAATTTCGGTATATTGGCTACTGTGTGGCATCACTGTGACTATAGGCTACTTTGAGGGAAATGTCCCTATATTACCTACTGTGTGGCATCATCGGGACTACAGGCTACTGTGAGGGGAATGTTACTATATTGGCTACTGTGTAACATTACTGTAACTACAGGCTACTGTGAGGGGAATTTCGGTATATTGGCTACTGTGTGGCATCACTGTGACTACAGGCTACTGTGAGGGGAGTGTCGCTATATTGGCTACTGTGTGGCATCACTGTGACTATAGGCTACTTTGAGGGAAATGTCCCTATATTACCTACTGTGTGGCATCATCGGGACTACAGGCTACTGTGAGGGGAATGTTACTATATTGGCTACTGTGTAACATTACTGTAACTACAGGCTACTGTGAGGGGAATGTCATTATTTTGGCTACTGTGTAACATTACTGTGACAACAGGCTACTGTGAGGGGAATGTTACTATATTGGCTACTGTGAGATGATCCACTTGCTAGATGTGCACATGGGAATCATCCAGAGAAAATGGTGTAAATGATTAGAAAATGTAAATTTCCATCCAGACTGTAGGAGTAGGGGTGACCTGTGCTTATATATATGGAGTGTACAAGAATGATCACCTCAAATTAGCATTTAATTAGTGAAGGGAGACCGCTAGTGCATTTAATTAGTGAGGGGGCCACTGCGGGGGCATTTAATCCGTGAGGGGAGGCCGCTGCTGGAACATGTTATTAGTGAGGGGAGGCCACTGCTAGGATATGTTATTCGTGAGGGGAGGCCACTTCTGGGACATGTTATTGGTGAGGGGAGGCCACTGCTAGGACATGTTATTAGTGAGGGGAGGCTGCTGCTGGGACATGTTATTAGTGAGGGGATGCCACTGCTAGGATATGTTATTAGTGAGGGGAGGCTGCTGCTGGGACATGTTATTAGTGAGGGGAGGCCACTGCTGGACATGTTATTAGTGAGGGGAGGCCGCTGCTGGGCATGTTATTGGTGAGGGGAGGCCACTGCTAGGACATGTTATTAGTGAGGGGAGGCCACTGCTAGGACATGTTATTAGTGAGGGGAGGCCACTGCTAGGATATGTTATTAGTGAGGGGAGGCCACTGCTAGGACATGTTATTAGTGAGGGGAGGCTGCTGCTGGGACATGTTATTAGTGAGGGGATGCCACTGCTAGGATATGTTATTAGTGAGGGGAGGCTGCTGCTGGGACATGTTATTAGTGAGGGGAGGCCACTGCTGGACATGTTATTAGTGAGGGGAGGCCGCTGCTGGGCATGTTATTGGTGAGGGGAGGCCGCTGCTGGGACATGTTATTAGTGAGGGGAGGCCGCTGCTGGGCATGTTATTGGTGAGGGGAGGCCACTGCTGGGACATGTTATTAGTGAGGGGAGGCTGCTGCTAGGACATGTTATTAGTGAGGGGAGGCCACTGCTGGACATGTTATTAGTGAGGGGAGGCCGCTGCTGGGCATGTTATTGGTGAGGGGAGGCCACTGCTGGGACATGTTATTAGTGAGGGGAGGCCGCTGCTGGGCATGTTATTGGTGAGGGGAGGCCACTGCTGGGACATGTTATTAGTGAGGGGAGGCCGCTGCTGGGACATGTTATTAGTGAGGGGATGCCACTGCTAGGATATGTTATTAGTGAGGGGAGGCCACTGCTGGGACATGTTATTAGTGAGGGGAGGCCACTGCTAGGATATGTTATTAGTGAGGGGAGGCCACTGCTAGGATATGTTATTGGTGAGGGGAGGCCACTGCTAGGATATGTTATTGGTGAGGGGAGGCCACTGCTGGGACATGTTATTAGTGAGGGGAGGCCACTGCTAGGATATGTTATTAGTGAGGGGAGGCCACTGCTAGGATATGTTATTAGTGAGGGGAGGCCACTGCTAGGATATGTTATTGGTGAGGGGAGGCCACTGCTAGGATATGTTATTGGTGAGGGGAGGCCACTGCTGGGACATGTTATTAGTGAGGGGAGGCCACTGCTAGGATATGTTATTGGTGAGGGGAGGCCACTGCTGGGACATGTCATTAGTGAGGGGAGGCCATATTTTATTTAAGAGTAGCGGCTGCATTTTCCACCCCAGGCTTATACTCAAGTAAATATTTTTCTCCAGTTATTTGTGATAAAATTATATACCTCGGTTTATACTCAGATTGACATATATATACGGGAGGGGGGGGGGGGCACTCATTCCTAGTTACACCACAGTGTGCATAGTAACTTTTCTGACATTGGCCGCTGCTGATTGGACAAGGGAAGATTAGCATAACACACGCCTTCTTCTTCAGCTCCTCCTCTCTAACCAAACACAGATTAGAATGGTCAGATACTAGGACTGATATCTCCACAACTGCGGGGGCTAGAAAGAGAATCCAGAGAGCCCACGAATCTGCGTAGCCCCCTCATACAGAATGGATTATAATCTTCACATGTGAGGGAGGGGAGAGATCCTCTTTAAAATTACAATTTAGAGTAAGACAATGGGGCTCATTTACTAAGGGTCCGAGGACTGCGATTCCGTCGGCTTTCCCGAATATTTCCATTTTGCACCGAATTGCCCCGGGTTTTTGGTGCATGCTCGGATTGTGGCGCATCAGTGCCGGCTTGCGTGCGACAGAAATTGGGGGGCTTGGCCGTTGGACAACCCGATGGATTCGGACAAACCGCAGAATTTAAAAATGAAATTGTGTCGCAAGATCAGCACTTACATGCACCGGGAAGAGGAAGGTGAACTCCGGCCGACCTCGCGGCAGAAGCAACACATGCTGGATATTGGACGCACGACCTTAGTGAATTGCGCCGGACCCGAATCCTCGCCGGACAACGCACATCGGGGATTGCGGCGGGACGGGTAACTAAATCTGCCCCGGTGTTCCTATTGGAGGTTTCATTTTCCTTTTCTTGTGAGATTCTGGATTCTAATAAAAATAGTAGAAATATTAAAAAACCTAAAAAAAAATCTAATCACCTTTCCCTAGAACTGATCTAAAAAATAAAAAGTAAAAATCATAAACACATTAGGTATCAAAGTGTCTGAAAATCCCTGATCAAAATAGAACAACGGTTTTTCAACCATTTTTCAAATAATGCCCAAAGTTAAAAATTAAATAAAAATTGATCACAAGGTCGCACAGTCCGAAGAATGATAACATTGAAAACGTCATCAAAAGTCACAAAAAATGACACCACCCGCAGCTCCGGGCAACAAAGTATGAAAATTGGCGCCAGAAGATGGCAAAATAAAAAAAAAAAACATTTGTACAGGAGGTTTTAATTTTTGTAAATGTATGAAAACATTATAAAACCTGTATAAATTTGTTATCCCCGTGATCGCACCGACCCAAAGAATAAAGCAGACCTGTCATTTGTGGAGCACAGTGAAAGACGTAATGTCCAAGCCCACAAGAAAATGGCGCAAATGCGGTTTTTCACCAATTTCACTGCATTTGGAATTTTTTTCCCACTTCCCAGCACCAGATATTGAATATTAAATACCATCACTACGAAGTGCAATTTGTTACGCAGAAAACAAGTCCTCACACAGCGCTGTACAGGGAAAAATAAAAAAGTTATAGATTTTTTAGGGGAGGGGAGTGAAGAATGTAAAATGCAAAATTGAAGAAGGGCCTCAGCAGGAAGGGGTTAATGGTGTGACCTTTCATTGTAGTTGATGGTTTGAAATGTGATCCTTTAGATAAGATGTAAGGACAAGGAGAAAGGTTATCACATTATATTCTTCACTTACGTTCTTAGAACCAGGATTATTTACAATTATTATTTATTATTTACTATTATTATTTATTATTTACAATTATTATTTATTATTTACTATTATTATTTATTATTTACTATTATTATTTGGGTTCCGTTTGCATTTTGTCCGTTCTGAGACTTTTCATTTGTGTTTTTGTGGCTTTTTTTAATTTGTTGTTTCTTACATTTCAGTTTTTTCTGTTTTTTCATTAGCTGTTTGTATTCTCCATCATCACAATCTGAAACATCTGTAACCGTCCGGGAAACTGATGGAGACTTTGTGCCGATTCACACTCAGAAATTTCTTCTTTACGATTGATTTCGGATAAGTTTTTGTTGTTGTTTCAAGGTATTTATTTTATTTTTGATGAAAATCCTATAATTCTCTCCCAAATTTTTTTTTTTTTTTGGTAGTTGTAATAAGATCTTCTAAATTTTTTACAGTATTTCATTTTTTTTTCTTGTAATTGCTAAAAACACAGTGTTGTACAGTGTTATGTCCCATGAGGAAGCGGTGGTAACTATCGCCCACAGCCGAGGACCTAGGAGTTCTTTGAATGCGAATGTGTAATCAATTCTTATATGTTCCTTCATACTGGGTACACATCACATATGGCCACGGTGCCGCATTTATAGTCATCATGAGACACTGATATGTTCCCCATTAGCGTTTACATGCACTTTGCACTTACATTTTTTGCATTACATTACATTTTTGCACTTTTTCCATATGGGCCATGTCACGGGTGCTCCCAGGATCCCAGTCTCTGATCGCAGGTGCACCCATGCCTCTCTGTGTACCCTCGGAGCCCAGCACCGCTTACCTCCCCTGGCTCCAGCGCGATCTCTGCTGCTCGGCGCATACGTCCCCATCTCAAAGGGCGCGCGCATGCCAGCTCACTAAGTTTTAAAGGGCCAGCCTGATATAAATTCCTGCCTCTTCCTGTGACCCTTGCCGGATCTTCCAAATTCCCTGAAGAGAAAGCTCCCCTGTGTATCCTGTGATTCCTGCATGCCAGTCCGTTCATGTGATTCCTGAGTTCCTGTGTGCCAGTCCATTCCTGTGTGCCAGTCCGTTCCTGCATGCCAGTCCGTTCATGTGATTCCTGAGTTCCTGCATGCCAGTCCATTCCTGTGGTCCTGCGTTCCTATGTGCCGGTCCGTTCCTGTGATTCCTGCATGCCAGTCCGTTCATGTGATTCCTGAGTTCCTGTGTGCCAGTCCGTTCCTGTGTGCCTGATCCGTGTGCCAGCTCCTGTGATTCCTGACGTGAGTCCTGTATGCCTTCCTGTGCTATTCTACTGTCGTCATCCCGGGTACAGACAGACAGTCTCCTGTGTTACTACCTTGGCAGCCACCGCGGGCTTGTTGCACCTGTGGAACGACCTGGTGGTACCATGCCGCAGCTAGCCCATCCCGATTTGCGGCAGGCTCTGGTGAAGAGCGGGTGCCACTTAAACTCCAGTCCCAGGTCGGCTAGTACCATCTCCCGCGGTGGTCCAGAGGGTCCACAGACTCCCAGACCTGACCGGCCAGATGGCAATACAATCTTTTTTGGAGTGTCATCAATAATGTTTTTAATTATGTGTGTTATTTATTTTTATGGGATTTCTCTCAAAGTATTGACTTGTTGGACCTGAATACTCTTGATTCCCTTTGTGGTTTTGTACGCTCTAGATACATCTGAAGATTTCACTCTTCTATTGATTTTGTGCTCAGCAGTGTCTGGTCTTCCACCAGGAGACATTAGATATTTAGGCCCGCAGTGTGGACGCCACCTGACCTTTCCGTGGTCTCTCTTGTAGTTTGTCAGCAGGTTCCTCTTGGCTTGGAGAAAGGTTTATGGACATTTTGTGGATTTATATTAATATCTGATCCTCTGTTACAGCTGTGAGTTATTTCTCCTTGGGGGATCCTCCTTTATCTTGTGCAGGGAGAACACAGAGATGATTATATGGTGAGGTCTGTGGCGTGGGAGAAGGGGACCAAGAGATCCTAGGAAGATGTGTGACCACTGGACAGATCATGTGGATAGACATTCAGTCCGATTATTTATCTCAGAAATAATTTCCTTTATAGTAAATGCAGTACACACTCTTACCTGATGTGCAGATGAATGGGTCTCAAAATCACAGGCTGGAAGATTCTTATAACTAACAAAGAGATACAGAAGACTCACTATTTGGAGGTGTAAATCCTTCATTTTACGCTAAATGTCTATAATGTCATTCCACGGTAAAACCAGCACAAAATGGAGAAAACTGGGGCAACAACCCACCAGAGACCAGGAACAAGTTGGAGCAACAATCCACCAGAGACCCGGGACAGACTGGAGCAACAATCCACCAGAGACCAGGGAGAGACTGGAGCAACAATCCACCAGAAACCAAGGAGAGACTGGAGCAACAATCCACCAGAAACCAAGGAGAGACTGGAGCAACAATCCACCAGAAACCAAGGAGAGACTGGAGCAACAATCCACCAGAGACCAGGGACAGAGTGGAGCAACAATCCACCAGAGACCAGGGACAGAGTGGAGCAACAATCCACCAGAAACCAAGGACAGACTGGAGCAACAATCCACCAGAGAACAAAGAGACTGGAGCAACAATCCACCAGAAACCAAGGAGAGACTGGAGCAACAATCCACCAGAGACCAGGGACAGACTGGAGCAACAATCCACCAGAGACCAGGGACAGACTGGAGCAACAATCCACCAGAGACCAAAGAGAGACTGGAGCAACAATCCACCAGAGACCAAAGACAGACTGGAGCAACAATCCACCAGAGACCAAGGACAGACTGGAGCAACAATCCACCAGAGACCAAAGACAGACTGGAGCAACAATCCACCAGATACCAGGGACAGACTGGAGCAACAATCCACCAGAGACCAGGGACAGACTGGAGCAACAATCCACCAGAGACCAAAGAGAGACTGGAGCAACAATCCACCAGATACCAAGGAGAGACTGGAGCAACAATCCACAAGAGACCAAGGACAGACTGGAGCAACAATCCACCAGAGACCAGGGAGAGACTGGAGCAACAATCCACCAGAGACCAGGGACAGAGTGGAGCAACAATCCACCAGAGACCAGGGACAGACTGGAGCAACAATCCACCAGAGACCAAGGACAGACTGGAGCAACAATCCACCAGAGACCAGGGACAGAGTGGAGCAACAATCCACCAGAGACCAGGGACAGACTGGAGCAACAATCCACCAGAGACCAGGGACAGAGTGGAGCAACAATCCACCAGAGACCAGGGACAGACTGGAGCAACAATCCACCAGAGACCAGGGACAGACTGGAGCAACAATCCACCAGAGACCAGGGACAGACTGGAGCAACAATCCACCAGAGACCAAAGAGAGACTGGAGCAACAATCCACCACAGACCAAGAAGAGACTGGGGCAACAATCCACCAGAGACCAGGGACAGACTGGAGCAACAATCCACCAGAGACCAGGGAGAGACTGGAGCAACAATCCACCAGAGACCAGGGACAGAGTGGAGCAACAATCCACCAGAGACCAGGGACAGACTGGAGCAACAATCCACCAGAGACCAAGGACAGACTGGAGCAACAATCCACCAGAGACCAGGGACAGACTGGAGCAACAATCCACCAGAGACCAGGGACAGACTGGAGCAACAATCCACCAGAGACCAAAGAGAAACTGGAGCAACAATCCACCAGAAACCAAGGAGAGACTGGAGCAACAATCCACCACAGACCAAGGAGAGACTCAAGCTACTGCAACATTCCCCACCAAGGCCTAGCCTTTCTTCGGTGGCTGTAGACAGCCGGGGCCCAGAATACCATAGTGGTGGCTTATGCGACCTTTGGCATGCAATAGTCACAGTGCTTAGTATATGGACCGGAGGATGGGTCCACAGCTTGGCAGGTCTCCAGCAGGTGGTGTGTGTGCAAGAAATATGGAGGGAGAGGTTGATGCAATGGTTTCTCCCTGGGGCAACCTCTGAGGTGCATATGGGAATCTCTCGGTGATGGAGCATGGGGAGCCCGTGATGGTGAATCAGCCTGATCCAGGGATCACATGGAGGCAGGTTGTGCAAATCTTACTAATGGTTCCTTATTGGAACTTGAATAGCAAGCAACAGCCTAACATCAGCAGTAGGTCCAGCAGGCTGGAAAGCTGGTAGGAGAAAGCTGGTATGCAGGAAGGGTTGCTCACAGCCCGATAGTAGCCTGGTCGATGGATCCGAGTCCGGACAGTGTACCTCTGCTCTAGCCTAGTCTCCTGACTTGCCCTCAGGTATCAGACAGCGGCCGGAGGTACCTCTTCTTTCTGGTAGTGGGTCTGTATGGCAGCTCGGCAGGAAATGCACACTGGACCCGCTTCTCATTCTGCTCCTGGAATGTACTAGAACTTCAGACAGACCATGTGCTCCTGCCCACAATGGGTTCTTATACTCCCATGGCCAAGTGGCAGCACTCTCCAATCAGCTTCCAGCATGCTTTACAATAGTACAAAGGATATCATTGGTTAACAACATTTCACCTGTTAACTCTTGCCCTCCCAGGCAGTTTCCAACTGTAATTAGAAAGTTTAGCAGCGCAGTAGCTTCTGAGTGAGTTGTGCAGGCTCACCTGACAGATCCTGACAAGGAGAGGGCGCTATATGCAACAACTACCCACCCTATGCATTGGCAGGGTTGTTGCACAACCATCCACCAGAGACCAAAGAGAGACTGGGGTTACAAATCAGATGGGGGAAAACATCCATAAAAGACTGGGGCAAACTGGAACAACTATATACCAGTGACTTGGAGCAAACTGGAGTAACAATTCACCAAAGACCAGGGAAAGGCTAGAGAAACAATTCCCCAAAGCCTGGGGTCAAAATCCATCAGAACCTGGAGTCAAACAGAGGTAAAAATCCATCAACAGCTGTCAGCAAACTGGAATAACTATTCACCAGCGACTGCGGACAGATTTGGGCCACAATCCACCATAGCCCAGGGGCAGACTAGGGTAGCTATCCACCAGAGCCCAGGGGCAGACTAGGGTAGCTATCCACCAGAGCCCAGAGGCAGATGCGGGTAGCTATTCACCAGAGTCAGGGGCAGAGTAGGGTAACTATCCACCAGAGCTCAGGGGCAGATTAGTCTAGCTATCCACCAGAGCTCAGGGGCGGAGGAGGGTAGCTATCCACCAGAGCTCAGGGGCAGATGAGGCTAGCTATCCACCAGAGCCCAGGGGCAGACTAGGCTAGCTATCCACCAGAGCCCAGGGGCAGACTAGGGTAGCTATCCACCAGAGTCCAGGGGTGGATGAGGGTAGCTATCCACCAGAGTCCAGGAGCAGATGACGGTAGCTATCCACCAGACGCAACTGTGGTAGCAGCAACAGGATCAGCCTGGAGAAACAATCCCGTGTCCCTGTTTTGCCCTGGGACCTGGTGGGACAAAGATCGGGTCCTGTGGCCTCTGTTGTCTTCTCTTTATTGCCACTCAGGGGAAATTTATCAGCAGTGTCTGAAAGCAAAACCGTTACTCATTACAACCAATCAGAACTCAGAACTTTTATTTTCCCACATAAAATGAAAGCTGAGCTCTGACTTGTTGCCAGGAGCAGGTTGAAAAGTTCTGATCTCAGACACTTGTGATAAATCTCCCCCAGGTCTGCTTGTACTTTCTCTCGGAGTCTTCTCATGCAGGAAATACCTGATACTTTCATTTCTTCTCTTGTAAGCAGAGACGTGCACCTGGCAGAACAGTCTTAGACCCCGGGTTCGCCATGTGTCCCCCCTACGTTCTCCCCATGCTGTGTATCCTGACAGGTAAGTGAACCCGCAGATGTATACATGGAATTTGGAGGGTGAGTGCAGGTTATGGCCCAGTAGAGTTCACACATTCACTACGGGACCAGGGACAGATAAGGGCAGGGGTGACCCCATGGAAGGAGGGATCAAGGACCTCTGAATGTATGACCACAATGCTCATGGTGGATGCCTTCTGTGTATGGTGATGGTAGAAACTCCTCTGCTGTACATGTAGAGGATGCCCCCGGTCTATGGTGATGGTAGAACCTACTCTCCTCTAGGTGTAGAGGATGTCCCCGGTCTATGGTGATGGTAGAACCTCCTCTCCTCTAGGTGTAGAGGATGGCCCCTGTCTATGGTAATGGTAGCACCTCCCCTCCTCTAGGTGTAGAAGATGTCCCCTGTCAATGGTGATGGTAGAACCTCCTCTCCTCTAGGTGTAGAGGATGTCCACTGTCTATGGTGATGGTAGAACCTCCTCTCCTCTAGGTGTAGAGGATGTCCCCTGTCTATGGTGATGGTATAACCCCCTCTCCTCTAGGTGTAGAGGATGTCCCCTGTCTATGGTGATGGTAGAACCTCCTCTCCTCTTGGTGTAGAGGATGCCCCCTGTCTATGGTGATGGTAGAACCTCCTCTCCTCTAGGTGTAGAGGATGCCCCCTGTCTATGATGATGGTAGAACCGCCTCTCCTCTATGTGTAGAGGATGCCCCCTGTCTATGGTGATGGTAGAACCGCCTCTCCTCTATGTGTAGAGGATGCCCCCTGTCTATGGTGATGGTAGAGCCTCCTCCCCTCTAGGTGTAGAGGATGCCCCCTGTCTATGGTGATGGTAGAACCTCCTCTCCACTAGGTGTAGAGGATGTCCCCTGTCTATGGTGATGGTAGAACCTCCTCTCCTCTAGGTGTAGAGGATGCCCCCTGTCTATGGTGATGGTAGACCCTCCTCTCCTCTAGGTGTAGAGGATGCCCCCTGTCTATGGTGATGGTAGAACCTCCTCTCCTCTAGGTGTAGTGGTGGCGAACCTATGGCACGGGTGCCAGAGGTGGCACTCAGAGCCCTCTCTGTGGGCACCCAGGTCATGACCAGAGAAGACTCCAGGTATCTTCCTGCAGTTCCAGACAGCCCAGGACTTGCTGTGCACAGAGCTATTTTAAAGTGACAGTGCTACTTGGGACTACTGGAGGAGTGGGAAGGTGTGGACAGATCTGCATTATCATTGTAGCTCCTGCTCCGGCCCTGACAATTCTTCCTGTTTATTGGATCCTGGAGGGAAACTACAATGACCATCCAAATTTCTTCTATTTTCTGCTTTATTGGTGTCCTCAGGTGCTGATATGAATGAAAGTTGTGACAGAACAGGGAGTATAAATCACTAATTAAATTTCTGTGTTGGCACTTCGCGATAAATAAGTGGGTCTTTGTTGTAGTTTGGGCACTCTGTCTCTAAAAGGTTCGCCATCACTGGTGTAGAGGATGCCCCCTGTGTATGGTGATGGTAGAACCTCCTCTCCTCTAGGTGTAGAGGATGCCCCCTGTCTATGGTGATGGTAGAACCTCCTCTCCTCTAGGTGTAGAGGATGCCCCTGTCTATGGTGATGGTAGAACCGCCTCTCGTCTAGGTGTAGAGGATGTCCCCTGTCTATGGTGATGGTAGATCCTCCTCTCCTCTAGGTGTAGAGGATGCCCCCTGTCTATGGTGATGGTAGAACCTCCTCTCCTCTGGGTATAGAGGATGTCCCCTGTCTATGGTGATGGTAGAACTTCCTCTCCTCTAGGTGTAGAGGATGTCCCCTGTCTATGGTGATGGTAGAACTTCCTCTCCTCTAGGTGTAGAGGATGCCTCCTGTCTATGGTGATGGTAGAACCTCCTCTCCTCTAGGTGTAGAGGTTGTCCCCTCTCTATGGTGATGGTAGAACCACCTCTCCTCTAGGTGTAGAGGATGCCCCCTGTCTATGGTGATGGTAGAACCTCCCCTCCTCTAGGTGTAGAGGATGCCCCCTGTCTATGGTGATGGTAGAACCTCCTCTCCTCTAGGTGTAGAGGATGCCCCCTGTCTATGGTGATGGTAGAACCTCCTCTCCTCTAGGTGTAGAGGATGCCCCCTGTCTATGGTGATAGTAGACCCTCCTCTCCTCTAGGTGTAGAGGATGCCCCCTGTCTATGGTGATGGTAGACCCTCCTCTCCTCTAGGTTTAGAGGATGCCCCCTGTCTATGGTGATGGTAGAACCTCCTCTCCTCTAGGTGTAGAGGATGCCCCTGTCTATGGTGATGGTAGAACCTCCTCTCCTCTATGTGTAGAGGATGCCCCTTGTCTATGGTGATGGTAGAACCTCCTTTCCTCTAGGTGTAGAGGATGCCCCCTGTCTATGGTGATGGTAGAACCTCCTCTCCTCTAGGTGTAGAGGATGCCCCCTGTCTATGGTGATGGTAGAACCACCTCTCCCCAAGGTGTAGAGGATGCCCCCTGTCTATGGTGATGGTAGAACCTCCTCTCCTCTAGGTGTAGAGGATGCCCCCTGTCTATGGTGATGGTAGAACCTCCTCTCCTCTAGGCGTAGAGGATGCCCCCTGTCTATGGTGATGGTAGAACCTCCTCTCCTCTAGGTGTAGAGGATCCCCCTGTCTATGGTGATGGTAGAACCTCCTCTCCACTAGGTGTAGAGGATGCCCCCTGTCTATGGTGATGGTAGAACCTCCTCTCCTCTAGGTGTAGAGGATGCCTCCTGTCTATGGTGATGGTAGAACCTCCTCTCCTCTAGGTGTAGAGGATGCCCCCTGTCTATGGTGATGGTAGACCCTCCTCTCCTCTAGGTTTAGAGGATGCCCCTGTCTATGGTGATGGTAGAACCACCTCTCCTCAAGGTGTAGAGGATCCCCCCTGTTTATGGTGATGGTATTTGTACATTGTAATGCTGTACTCACCTAGCCACCCTTTTTCTAAACTGAATAATCCCAAAATTTGGCATCTGTCCTTTTATTCTAGTCCACACATTTCCCCAATGCTCTTGGTTGCTCTTCTCTGCCCTTTTTATACACTGGTGCCAAAAACTGTCCAAAATGGGGCGAATTTACTAAGGGCCGTGCTCCAGGTTTTTATCAGACTATGGGGGTCATTTACTAAGGGCCCGATTCACGGTTTCCCGACGTGTTACCCGAATATTTCCGATTTGCGCCGATTTTCCATGAATTGCCCCAGGATTTTGGTGCACACGATCGGATTGTGGCGCATCGACGCTGGCATGCACGCGACGGAAATGGAGGGGCGTGGCCAAACGAAAACCCGACGTATTCGTAAGAAACGCCGCATTTAAAAAAAAAAAAAAGTGTCGCGGGACTCGCGCTTACCTTCACTCGGTCTGGCTTGGTGAAGATCAGTGCATTCCGGGGAACTTCAGCGCAGCAGCGCCACCTGGTGGACATCGGAGGAACTGCCTTAGTGAATCCCGGCCGGACCCGAATCCACCGCAGAGAACGTGCCGCTGGATCGCGAATGGACCGGGTAAGTATACTATCCCCCAATACCTCCAAGTCTTTTTCTCCATCAGTTTTACCAATAATTTTATCATTTAACACATTTAATAATTTAATTTTCATTTCCTTGACCCAAGTGCATAACTTTACATTTATCTACATTAAACCTCATCAGCCATTTCTTTGCCCACTCCTCAAGCTTCCACAAATCCTTCTCTGTATTAAGTACTTTACAGAGCTTAGTATCATCTGCAAATATTGAAACTCAATTGAAAACCCACAACAAGGTCATTAACAAAAATATTAAAAAGTGGACTCAATGCTGACCCCTGTGGCCTCCACTGGTAACGTCACCCCAATCTGAGAATGTTCAAATCATGACGACCCCATCATCCGGCACCAGACACGCGGGGATCCATGGTCCGGCACCAGACACGCGGGGATCCATGGTCCGGCACCAGACAAGCGGGGATCCATGGTCCGGCACCAGACACGCGGGGATCCATGGTCCGGCACCAGACACGCGGGGATCCATGGTCCGGCACGCAGCAGAGAACTGTCTAGTCCTCCTCCCCACTGGTCTGAAGACAGACTGATTATTACATCTCCCTCAATGCTCCACACAATGGGGGTCATTTACTAAGGGTCCGAACACCACACTTTCGTCGGGTTTCCCGAATATTTCCGATTTGCACTGAATTGCCTCGGGATTTTGGCGCATGCGAACGGATTGTGCCGCATCGGTGCCGGCTTTCACGTGACAGAAATCGGGGGGCGTGGCCGTCGGACAACCCGACGGATTCGGAAAAAGAATTTAAAAAAAACTATTTGTGTCGCAAGCCCAAGCACTCACATGCACCAGGAAGAAGAAGGTGAACTCCGGCAGACCTCGGCGCAGCAGCGACACCAGGTGGACATCGGGCGCACAACCTTAGTGAATCCCGGAAGACCCGAAGCCTCATCGGACAATGCACTGCAGGAACGCCACTGGACCGGGTAAGTAAATGAGCCCCAATATGATGTGAATGCACTAAATTACTCTCAGGTTTACTTTATTCAATAATTTGTTGATGGTTTTATTAAAGTATTGAGATAAATGATGATAGAGATAGATGATATGAGGTGAATACATGGCAGATAGTAATGTAGCAGGTAACCATCCCCTCCCCCGCACTATCCTGCAGTAACCAGGCCACCTTACATGTTGCCGTGGCTTAGCGGATGACGTGGCGCTGTGTCGGGGGTCTGGTCAGGATGTGGTTTTGGTTTAGATTTCCTCATACTTTCCATGTAAAGGTGAAACTGAGAATATAGTTGTATTAACCCTACGGTGTCTTCACATCTACAACCCCCACAGTGCAGCCCTCAGAACATTGTGAGGACCGCACCCCATAACCTCCGTGGCTCCTGAGCTTATACACTCCTGAATACGGGCCACACGTACAGCGCACTTACATTTGTAGCACATGTCCAAACCTCTCACTACATGCAGTTCATCTCTTATCGTTCTTTGACACTTTCATATCCTAAGAGTCATTTCCACCCACAGTCCCAAAACCACGTGAAGTGAAGTGCATTTACATGTCAAAATTTATGTCCAATCAAAAAGTCCTTAAAGGACGCCTGTCATCAGGTCTGTGTCACTTGTCCTGTCACCTCTTCCTGTTGGAGCAGCTCACAAGGATCCATCCCAGCCTTTATCTAGTTATTTCATACATTATTCATTGTAAAATCATCTATTTTTTATCATGTAAATGAGGCTGGTCACATGGTCAGAGGCAGTGATGTCACCCCTGTTCCCCCTCCCCTCTCCTCCCCCTGCTCATGTCGGTGTGTAATGTATAGTAAAGCATTGCTGGTGTGTGTGCTGCATCTGCTGACATGCTGCATCCTCCTAATATACAGGTGAGAGACACAGACATCAGCTACACAAGTACCTGACATGTTCTGCTGTAACATGGCTGCATCCTGGAGCTGCTGTATCTCTCCTATACACACACACAGACTGCAGGGGGCGCCAGCACCAGGAAGCACATCATTATACAGCCTCACATCATTATACAGGCTGTCAGTCATGTGTATAGGAGTATCTCATACACACACAGGCTGCAGGGGGCGCCAGCACCAGGAAGCACATCATTATACAGCCTCACATCATTATACAGGCTGTCAGTCATGCACTGGGGGTGTGGCTGTGCCTCCCACTCATGAATATCGTGGACAGCTTGAATATGCTAATGCTTCATTGGACATTTCACAGGTCATTTGCATACAGCTTTAGGACCTCATTGCTTAGGATTACAGGCATGTAGAGGGACAATGAAGGGATAGAGGCAATGCTCTCTAGTGGCAGTTTATGATAATATATTTAGTTTAGGGGGGTTATTTTGCATGACGGGTTCTCTTTAAGGGGAGACTATGGATGGAACGGGTACAGAGGGATCTGGAGGAGACTGAAGAGTCTGGAGAACATTCAGAGTGTGAGGTGGAGACATGTGGCAGAGGACGACATCTAGAAGAGAGAAAGGAGACAGAAGAGCCAGGAAGGTCAGGGGAGTAGCAGATGGCTCTGCAGGGGCAGGGTCTTGCCAAGGCTCATTGATCACATGATGCAAGTTTCTGAACATCTAAAATGTGGCTGAGAGGATGTAACCCATGAGGGGGGCATAGAAATGAAAGATAAATTTACCAAAGTCCCAAGTTCTATAGTCTATCCTATTTTAACTGGTTTGCAACCGCCCACCGTGTATTCACGGCAGCGGTCGGGTCCCGGTGCATGGAGAGAGCTCACGGGCTGAGCCCTCTCCATAGCCGGTAAGTCTTTGCTGCATATTGCCAGCACCGATCGCAGTGATCGCTGCCAGGAAAGCTACCGGCAGCCTCAAAAAGATAGCGGCGCATGGGTGCCGCCATCTTGCCTGGGATCGTCGCTTCCCACGACGTCATCGGGGAACGGCGATCCGTCTCCATGGTAGCCTTGGGTCTTTGGAAGACCCGAGGCTATTCCGTTTTAACATTATAATGAATGAGGAGGAAAATCCCCATATACTGCAGTATGGCAGTATATTATATGATCGTACAGACAACCTAGGGTTAAAGTACCCTAGGGAGTCTGTAAAATATTAAAAATAAAAATAAGACAAAGTTTTTAAAAAAATTATAATAAAAAAACCTAAAAATTCAAATCACCCCCCTTTTCCCTAGAACTGACATAAATATAAATAAACAGTAAAAATCATAAACACATTAGGTATCGCCGCGTCCAAAAATGTCCGATCTATCAAAATATAATAACATTTTTTCACTGTGTTTAACCCCGTAACCGAAAATAGCGCCCAAAGTAAAAAATGGCACTTTTTTGCCATTTTGAAAAATATTAAAAAAAAAATCTATAAAAAGTGATCAAAAAGTCGTACAGTCCTTAAAATGATATCATTGGAAATATTATCAAATGTCGCAAAAAATGACACCACCCACAGCTCCGTACTACAAAGTATAAAAAAGTTATTAGCGCCAGAAATGGCAAAATCAACAAAAAAAACTTTTGTACAGGAGGTTTTAATTTTTGTAAATGTATGAAAACATTATATAACCTATACAAATTTGGTATCCCCTTAATCGTACCGACCCAAAGAATAAAGCAGACCTGTCATTTGGGGCGCTCAGTGAAAGACGTAATATCCAAGCCCACAAGGAAATGGCGCAAACGCGTTTTTTCACCATTTTTACTGCATTTGGAATTTTTTTCCCGCTTCCGAGTACACGGCATGGAATATTTAATACCATCACTGTGAAGTGCAATTTGTTACACAGAAAACAAGTCATCACACAGCTCTGTACATGGAAAAATAAAAAAGTTATAGATTTTTGAAGGTGGGGAGTGAAAAATGGACATGAAAAAAAAACAGGAAAGGGCCCGGTCCTTAACCGGTTAATTAGATGTTTAGTGATCAGTACGACCTACAGTCCCTCATCCAGGGTCTCATTTAGGAATAAGTCACTGGTGGTGGTCCTGATCACAAGTCTGTTCAGTAGTTTGTGTGGATCTGCCTTACAATATCCCATTCCCTACTGCCGTTTCCTGACTTCTCTCCGACCTATGACCCCATGTCGCCTGCCTTGCCTTGATCTGTCCATCACCTGCCTGTCCTGACCTCAGCTCGTTTTGCCTGATAACTCTGTCTCTCGGCGGCTGATACTCATGTCGGGACAACCTCTAGGTAGGTGAGGTGGTCAGTGGGATAATTTCCCAATGTCTTCCCCAGGTTTTGTAGGAGCTCTCAACATCTCCGCTTACCCTCAAGTCACCGGCTATGAAAACGACTCCATCACACTGGCGGTGTCCTACGAGGCCAGCAACACAACAGACTGGCTCCAGATACGGTGGATCATGGTTCATCCAAAAGCTAGGGACTTAGTTATCTGCACTAGACGCTCGGAGAACAACTACAGCACGTTCCCAGAAAACGGATATGAAAATCGCATGACTGTGGATCCAGAGACCGGGACACTGACCATTAAACACCTGAGCAAGGAGGACGAGGGGACGTACAAGATGTCCATTATGGACACTACGCATGAAAACTCAATCCTGCTCAATGTCACAGTCCTACCTGCAGGAGTCACGGGTAAGTCTTGTACCCGGGAAACTAGGAGATAAAGACTTGGTGGTCGATCTTCGGAAACAAAGTTTCTATACATCATCATCAGGATTGACCAAACAAGAAACTGAAGGACTGAAAAAGTGACTACTATATAACTACTATAATACTGCCCCCTATGTACAGGAATATAACTACTATAATACTGCCCCTATGTACAGGAATATAACTACTATAATACTGCCCCCTATGTACAGGGATATAACTACTATAATACTGCCCCCTATGTACAAGAATATAACTACTATAATACTGCCCCCTATGTACAAGAATATAACTACTATAATACTGCCCCCTATGTACAAGAATATAACTACTATAATACTGCCCCCTATGTACAGGAATATAACTACTATAATACTGCCCCCTATGTACAGGAATATAACTACTATAATACTGCCCCCTATGTACAGGGATATAACTACTATAATACTGCCCCCTATGTACAGGGATATAACTACTATAATACTGCCCCCTATGTACAGGAATATAACTACTATAATACTGCCCCTATGTACAGGAATATAACTACTATAATACTGCCCCTATGTACAGGAATATAACTACTATAATACTGCCCCCTATGTACAGGAATATAACTACTATAATACTGCCCCTATGTACAGGGATATAACTACTATAATACTGCCCCCTATGTACAGGAATATAACTACTATAATACTGCCCCTATGTACAGGAATATAACTACTATAATACTGCCCCCTATGTACAAGAATATAACTACTATAATACTGCCTCCTATGTACAGGAATATAGCTACTATAATACTGCCCCTATGTACAGGAATATAACTACTATAATACTGTCCCTATGTACAAGAATATAACTACTATAATACTGCCCCCTATGTACAAGAATATAACTACTATAATACTGCCTCCTATGTACAGGAATATAACTACTATAATACTGCCTCCTATGTACAGGAATATAACTACTATAATACTGCCCCCTATGTACAGGAATATAACTACTATAATACTGCCCCCTATGTACAGGAATATAACTACTATAATACTGCCCCCTATGTACAGGAATATAACTACTATAATACTGCCCCCTATGTACAGGAATATAACTACTATAATACTGCCCCCTATGTACAGGAATATAACTACTATAATACTGCCCCCTATGTACAGGAATATAACTACTATAATACTGCCCCCTATGTACAGGGATATAACTACTATAATACTGCCCCCTATGTACAGGAATATAACTACTATAATACTGCCTCCTATGTACAGGAATATAACTACTATAATACTGCCCCCTATGTACAGGAATATAACTACTATAATACTGTCTCCTATGTACAGGAATATAACTACTATAATACTGCCCCCTATGTACAAGAATATAACTACTATAATACTGCCCCTATGTACAGGAATATAACTACTATAATACTGCTTCCTATGTACAGGGATATAACTACTATAATACTGCCCCTATGTACAAGAATATAACTACTATAATACTGCCCCCTATGTACAGGAATATAACTACTATAATACTGCCCCCTATGTACAGGGATATAACTACTATAATACTGCCCCCTATGTACAGGAATATAACTACTATAATACTGCCCCTATGTACAGGAATATAACTACTATAATACTGCCCCTATGTACAGGAATATAACTACTATAATACTGCCCCCTATGTACAGGAATATAACTACTATAATACTGCCCCTATGTACAGGGATATAACTACTATAATACTGCCCCCTATGTACAGGAATATAACTACTATAATACTGCCCCTATGTACAGGAATATAACTACTATAATACTGCCCCCTATGTACAGGAATATAACTACTATAATACTGCCCCCTATGTACAAGAATATAACTACTATAATACTGTCCCCTATGTACAAGAATATAACTACTATAATACTGCCCCCTATGTACAGGAATATAGCTACTATAATACTGCCCCCTATGTACAAGAATATAACTACTATAATACTGCCCCCTATGTACAAGAATATAACTACTATAATACTGCCCCCTATGTACAGGAATATAACTACTATAATACTGCCCCCTATGTACAGGAATATAACTACTATAATACTTCCCCTATGTACAGGAATATAACTACTATAATACTGCCCCCTATGTACAAGAATATAACTACTATAATACTGCCCCTATGTACAGGAATATAACTACTATAATACTGCCCCCTATATACAGGGATATAACTATCATATGACTGCTTTGTGTTTTTTCAGAATCACATCTAGAATTGGAACATGATTCAGAACCAGTACCAGGACCAGGACCAACGGCGATCTATAGGGACCACTGCTTCTGCTCACGTAACAGCAGCTCTATAGACGTCTCCACCTCCGCCTGGATTTTCTTCATCAGTCGCGTCTCCTCTTTTTTCATCACTTTTTTTTTGTTACTTTTTATTTACACTAAGAATAGAAATCGTCCCGGGAGGCGGAGACTGAGGACCTTACCCTCACGTCACCCATGGTAACAGCTCAGGTATTTTCTGCTACAAAGTTTAAGATAATTGGGAAGCTCCGCCCCTGAGGAACCCGACCACACACAGCAGCGGAAGATTGTACTCAAGCAGGAAGAGGTGAATCATGGGAGACTCCGCTCTGTGAATGATGTATTAAAGACAAATCATCTGAACCATATTATAGAGAGGAGACCGGAGATATAACAGGCGTCACATCCAAGGATGCCGAGAGGAGGACAAAACATGAAGACGTCACAGATGCTGCAACATGTTACCCAAGATCTTATCATTCTGGACCTCTCCAGTGTAATAAGAATATACATTATCTTACAGTGAATAAATAGTTCATGAAATTAAACACAAAGTAATACCCAGGTTATAGCGGCTGTACATATATCATTATATACAGGAGATCCCCAGGTTATAGCGGCTGTACATATATCATTATATACAGGAGATCCCCAGGTTATAGCGGCTGTACATATATCATTATATACAGGAGATCCCCAGGTTATACCAACTGTACATATATCATTATATACAGGAGATCCCCAGGTTATAGCGGCTGTACATATATCATTATATACAGGAGATCCCCAGGTTATAGCGGCTGTACATATATCATTATATACAGGAGATATCCAGGTTATACCGGCTGTACATATATCATTATATACAGGAGATCCCCAGGTTATACCGGCTGTATATATATATCATTATATACAGGAGAACCCCAAGGTTATACCGGCTGTACATATATCATTATATACAGGAGATCCCCAGGTTATACCGGCTGTACATATATCATTATATACAGGAGATCCCCAGGTTATACCAGCTGTACATATATCATTATATACAGGAGATCCCCAGGTTATACCGGCTGTACATATATCATTATATACAGGAGATCCCCAGGTTATACCAGCTGTACATATATCATTATATACAGGAGATCCCCAGGTTATACCGGCTGTACATATATCACTATATACAGGAGATCCCCAGGTTATACCGGCTGTACATATATCACTATATACAGGAGATCCCCAGGTTATACCGGCTGTTCATATATCATTATATACAGGAGATCCCCAGGTTATACCGGCTGTACATATATCATTATATACAGGAGATCCCCAGGTTATACCAGCTGTACATATATCATTATATACAGGAGATCCCAAGGTTATACCGGCTGTACATATGTAGTTATATACAGGAGATCCCCAGGTTATACCGGCTGTACATATATCATTATATACAGGAGATCCCCAGGTGATACCAGCTGTACAAATATCATTATATACAGGAGATCCCCAGGTTATACCGGCTGTACATATATCATTATATACAGGAGATCCCCAGGTTATACCAGTTGTACATATATCATTATATACAGGAGATCCCCAGGTTATACCGGCTGTACATATGTAGTTATATACAGGAGATCCCCAGGTTATACTGGCTGTACATATATCATTATATACAGGAGATCCCCAGGTTATACCGGCTGTACAAATATCATTATATACAGGAGATCCCCAGGTTATAGCGGCTGTACATATATCATTATATATAGGAGATCCCCAGGTTATACCGGCTGTACATATATCATTATATACAGGAGATCCCCAGGTTATACCGGCTGTAGATATATCATTATATACAAGAGATCCCCAGGTTATACCGGCTGTACATATATCATTATATACAGGAGATCCCCAGGTTATACCGGCTGTAGATATATCATTATATACAGGAGAACCCCAAGGTTATACCGGCTGTACATATATCATTATATACAGGAGATCCCCAGGTTATACCGGCTGTACATATATCATTATATACAGGAGATCCCCAGGTTATACCAACTGTACATATATCATTATATACAGGAGATCCCCAGGTTATACCGGCTGTACATATATCACTATATTCAGGAGATCCCCAGGTTATACCGGCTGTACATATATCATTATATACAGGAGATCCCCAGGTTATACCGGCTGTACATATATCATTATATACAGGAGATCCCCAGGTTATATCGGCTGTACATATATCATTATATACAGGAAATCCCCAGGTTATACCAGCTGTACATATATCATTATATACAGGAGATCCCCAGGTTATACCGGCTGTACATATATCATTATATACAGGAGATCTCCAGGTTATACCGGCTGTACATATATCATTATATACAGGAGATCCCCAGGTTATACCGGCTGTACATATATCATTATATACAGGAGATCCCCAAGTTATACCGGCTGTACATATATCATTATATACAGGAGATCCCCAGGTTATACCAACTGTACATATATCATTATATACAGGAGATCCCCAGGTTATACCGGCTGTATATATATCATTATATACAGGAGATCCCCAGGTTATACCGGCTGTACATATATCATTATATACAGGAGATCCCCAGGTTATAGCGGCTGTACATATATCACTATATACTGGAGATCCCCAGGTTATACCGGCTGTACATATATCATTATATACAGGAGATCCCCAGGTTATACCAACTGTACATATATCATTATATACAGGAGATCCCCAGGTTATACCAACTGTACATATATCATTATATACAGGAGATCCCCAGGTTATAGCGGCTGTACATATATCACTATATACAGGAGATCCCCAGGTTATACCGGCTGTACATATATCATTATATACAGGAGATCCCCAAGTTATACCGGCTGTACATATATCATTATATACAGGAGATCCCCAGGTTATAGCGGCTGTACATATATCATTATATACAGGAGATCCCCAGGTTATAGCGGCTGTACATATATCATTATATACAGGAGATCCCCAGGTTATAGCGGCTGTACATATATCATTATATACAGGAGATCCCCAGGTTATACCGGCTGTACATATATCATTATATACAGGAGATTCCCAGGTTATACCAGCTGTACATATATCACTATATACAGGAGATCCCCAGGTTATACCGGCTGTACATACATCATTATATACAGGAGACCCCCAGGTTATAGCGGCTGTACATATATAGTTATATACAGGAGATCCCCAGGTTATACCGGCTGTACATATATCATTATATACAGGAGATCCCCAGGTTATACCGACTGTACATATATCATTATATACAGGAGATCCCCAGGTTATACCGGCTGTACATATATCATTATATACAGGAGATCCCCAGGTTATACCGGCTGTACATATATCACTATATACAGGAGATCACCAGGTTATACCGGCTGTACATACATCATTATATACAGGAGATCCCCAGGTTATACCGGCTGTACATATATAGTTATATACAGGTGATCCCCAGGTTATACCGGCTGTACATATACCATTATATACAGGAGATCCCCAGGTTATACCGGCTGTACATATATCATTATATACAGGAGATCCCCAGGTTATACCGGCTGTACATATATCATTATATACAGGGGATCCCCAGGTTATACCGGCTGTACATATACCATTATATACAGGAGATCCCCAGGTTATACCGGCTGTACATATATCATTATATACAGGAGATCCCCAGGTTATACCAGCTGTACAAATATCATTATATACAGGAGATCCCCAGGTTATACCGGCTGTACATATGTAGTTATATACAGGAGATCCCCAGGTTATACCAGCTGTACATATATCATTATATACAGGAGATCCCCAGGTTATACCGGCTGTACATATATAGTTATATACAGGTGATAGCCGGGTTATATAGTTGCTTCTATCAGTATATACAGGATTCTTCTGTGTGCAGATGGTGACATCTGGTGGTGATGACATGAAGTGCAGTCTATGTGATGTGATCTTTAACTCCTTAATGCCGCAGCCGGTTTTTAAGTTAATGCTCAGACCTTTTTCTTAAAATGTGACCAGTGTCTCTTCCTGCGGTAATAACTTTTCAACACTTTAAGATCTCCTTGTGATTTTCAGATTGTTTTCTCGTGAGACATTGTAGTTTATGTTAGTTGTGTCATTTCGGTGATCCGTTCCTTTTTTGGGGGGTAAAAATTCAATAATTTAGGAATAATTTGAAAAAAAATTACAATTTTCAAATGTTATACTTTTTAGCCAAAAAGTCATACCCCAATTTTTTTTTTGTAGAAACCTTTTGCCTTTGGTCTTATTCTTATTTGTTATTTATTTATTATTTATTATAATTTTATTTATTATTCTTATTTCCATTATTTGTTTTTCGGATCGGAGAAGGTTTCAGGTTTTCAGATATTCAAGAGATTTGAAAAATGCTAAATTTTTAGTGACCGATTCAGTTTGGAAGTGCCCTACAAAGGCTTCTGTACCATACACCCCCACAAGTGACACCATTTTACCAACCTCACATCTCAAACTATTCAAATCAGCATTTGAGAATTCTGTTAACCCTTTACATCTTTCTCTGGAAGCAAACAAAAATGCGTTGAAAATTTAGAAATTTCAATTTTTGAATAAGATTATTTTCATTTAGCCCTAAAATGGACACAATCAGAAGGAATTTGAGGTAAATGTACATCCCATAATTTTTGCCCAGCTTCTTCCGAGTGCGGCATTACCAGACGTGGGGATGTCAGATGCCGATTCGTCGGAGTTCGTGGTATTGGGTTTTTGGCAAATGTTTTGTGGTGTCACAGTGTACTGGAAGAGCCCCTGAAGTGACAGTACAATAGAAAACTCCCAATGATGTCACCATTTTGGAAACTAGACCCCTCAATGAATTTATCTTGGGGTGTGGTGAGCATTTTAACCCCCAACATGATGGTCAAAATTTAATGCAAAGTAAATGGTGCAGAGTAAAAGATGCATTTTTATCTCAAAAATGTCATTTTAGCACCTAATATATTGTGCCTAACTCATGCCACTTTAGACAAACACCCCAAAAATAATTCGGCAGGTTGTCCCGAGTACGGCAATACCACACATGTGCCAATAACTGACAGGCTGGGCGCACAGCAGGGCTGAGAAGGGAAGGAGCGAAATTTTGCTTTTGCAGCTCCATTTTCACCTGTCTGGATTTGGAGTGCCATGTCATGTTCTCAGGGCCCGTGAGGTGCCAGTGCAATAGAAACCCCCGAGAAATTAGACCATTTTGGAAACTACACCCCTCAAAGAATTTATCTTGGGGTGTGGTGAGCATTTTAACCACCAACATGCTGACCAAAATCTAATGCAAAGTAAATGGTGCATATATAAAAATTTAGTTTTTATCTCAAAAATGTCATTTTAGCACCTAATATATTGTGCCCAACCCATGGCACTTCAGACAAACACCCCAAAAATCATTCTGTGTGTTGTCCCGACTACGGCAATACCACACATGTGCCACTAACTGACAGGCTGGGCACACAGCAGGGCTGAGAAGGGAAGGAGCAGAATCTAGCTTTTGGAGCACCCGTTTCACTAGACTGGTGTTGGGGTGCCCCTGAGGTACCAGTACAATAGAAACCCCCGTGTAGTGACCACATTTTAGGAAAGAGCACCCCTCAAAGTATTTATTTAGGGTTGTATGAGCATTTTAACCCATAAGATCCTGCCTCAAATGTAACACAAATTGAACGGTGTGGAGTAAAATTTGCTTTGCAATTTCTCTAAATTTGTAATTGTAGCGTCAAAAGTATTTTACCCAATTCATGCAACTGGAGGCAAACACCCCAAAAATCATCATGCGGGTTCTCCCGGGTACATGCCAATAATCTAAAAGATGGAGACAGGGCAGGGCTCGGAGGAGAATGGCATTTGGAGTACCTACATTTACATTTTTTTGGCACCAGGAAACATTTGTAGATGCCCTCGGGATCAGTACAGCAGGAACCCCTGAGAACAGACCCTAAACTACACCCCTCCATGAATAAATCTAGGGGTGTAGAGGGTGTGTAACCCCACAGGTGGACCCCAAGTGATAGTACTAAATATCTATTATGTCATCTTGTGCCCAGCTCCTGCCACGGGAGGCAAACACCCCAAGAATCATGATGCAGCCTCTCTCTCTCCTGTCCTTGTACCCAGGCACTTCAGCACTACTACGGCCTTCTCGGGGGTTCCTCAGAGTCGCACAAACAAAACGTCCCCACACTCGTCCCCACTAGCAGACTCCATATAATTATATACCTCCACGTCAGTGTATGACTTCTGGGACATGGGGGGTGGGTAGTACACAACCTACACAGAACAACACAGAACAACGACTGCCCCTCCACGCTATTACTAGTCCAGCACAGAACTCCTGCCCCTCCACGCTATTACTACTCCAGCACAGAACGCCTGCCCCTCCACGCTATTACTACTCCAGCACAGAACGCCTGCCCCTCCACGCTATTACTACTCCAGCACAGAACGCTTACTCCTCCACGCTATTACTACTCCAGCACAGAACGCCTGCCCCCCCACGCTATTACTACTCCAGCACAGAACGCCTGCCCCCCCACGCTATTACTACTCCAGCACAGAACGCCTGCCCCCCCACGCTATTACTACTCCAGCACAGAACGCCTGCCCCTCCACGCTATTACTAGTCCAGCACAGAACGCCTGCCCCCCCACGCTATTACTACTCCAGCACAGAACGCCTGCCCCTCCACGCTATTACTACTCCAGCACAGAACGCCTGCTCCTCCACGCTATTACTAGTCCAGCACAGAACGCCTGCCCCCCCACGCTATTACTACTCCAGCACAGAACGCCTGCCCCTCCACGCTATTACTACTCCAGCACAGAACGCCTGCCCCTCCACGCTATTACTACTCCTCCACAGAACGCCTGCCCCTCCACGCTATTACTACTCCTCCACAGAACGCCTGCCCCTCCACGCTATTACTACTCCTCCACAGAACGCCTGCCCCCCCACGCTATTACTACTCCAGCACAGAACGCCTGCCCCTCCACGCTATTACTACTCCAGCACAGAACGCCTGCCCCTCCACGCTATTACTACTCCAGCACAGAACGCCTGCCCCTCCACGCTATTACTACTCCAGCACAGAACGCCTGCCCCTCCACGCTATTACTACTCCAGCACAGAACGCCTGCCCCTCCACGCTATTACTACTCCAGCACAGAACGCCTGCCCCTCCACGCTATTACTACTCCAGCACAGAACGCCTGCCCCTCCACGCTATTACTACTCCAGCACAGAACGCCTGCCCCTCCACGCTATTACTACTCCAGCACAGAACGCCTGCCCCTCCACGCTATTACTACTCCAGCACAGAACGCCTGCCCCTCCACGCTATTACTACTCCAGCACAGAACGCCAGCCCCTCCACGCTATTACTACTCCAGCACAGAACGCCTGCCCCTCCACGCTATTACTACTCCAGCACAGAACGCCTGCCCCTCCACGCTATTACTACTCCAGCACAGAACGCCTGCCCCTCCACGCTATTACTACTCCAGCACAGAACGCCTGCCCCTCCACGCTATTACTACTCCAGCACAGAACGCCTGCCCCTCCACGCTATTACTACTCCAGCACAGAACGCCTGCCCCTCCACGCTATTACTACTCCAGCACAGAACGCTTACTCCTCCACGCTATTACTACTCCAGCACAGAACGCCTGCCCCCCCACGCTATTACTACTCCAGCACAGAACGCCTGCCCCCCCACGCTATTACTACTCCAGCACAGAACGCCTGCTCCTCCACGCTATTACTACTCCAGCACAGAACGCCTGCTCCTCCACGCTATTACTACTCCAGCACAGAACGCCTGCCCCTCCACGCTATTACTACTCCAGCACAGAACGCCTGCCCCTCCACGCTATTACTACTCCAGCACAGAACGCCTGCCCCCCCACGCTATTACTACTCCAGCACAGAACGCCTGCCCCTCCACGCTATTACTACTCCAGCACAGAACGCCTGCCCCTCCACGCTATTACTACTCCAGCACAGAACGCCTGCCCCTCCACGCTATTACTAGTCCAGCACAGAACTCCTGCCCCTCCACGCTATTACTACTCCAGCACAGAACGCCTGCCCCCCCACGCTATTACTACTCCAGCACAGAACGCCTGCCCCTCCACGCTATTACTACTCCAGCACAGAACGCCTGCCCCCCCACGCTATTACTACTCCAGCACAGAACGCTTACTCCTCCACGCTATTATTACTCCAGCACAGAACGCTTACTCCTCCACGCTATTACTACTCCAGCACAGAACGCCTGCCCCTCCACGCTATTACTACTCCAGCACAGAACGCCTGCCCCCCCACGCTATTACTACTCCAGCACAGAACGCCTGCCCCTCCACGCTATTACTACTCCAGCACAGAACGCCTGCCCCTCCACGCTATTACTACTCCAGCACAGAACGCCTGCCCCTCCACGCTATTACTACTCCAGCACAGAACGCCTGCCCCCCCACGCTACGCCTGCCCCCCCACAGAACGCTTACTCCTCCATGCTATTACTACTCCTCCACGCTACGCCTGCCCCTCCACGCTATTACTACTCCAGCACAGAACGCCTGCCCCTCCACGCTATTACTACTCCAGCACAGAACGCCTGCGCCCCCACGCTACGCCTGCCCCCCCACAGAACGCCTGCCCCTCCACGCTATTACTACTCCAGCACAGAACGCCTGCCCCCCCACGCTACGCCTGCCCCCCCACAGAACGCTTACTCCTCCATGCTATTACTACTCCTCCACGCTACGCCTGCCCCTCCACGCTATTACTACTCCAGCACAGAACGCCTGCCCCTCCACGCTATTACTACTCCAGCACAGAACGCCTGCTCCTCCACGCTATTACTACTCCAGCACAGAACGCCTGCCCCCCCACGCTATTACTACTCCAGCACAGAACGCCTGCCCCCCCACGCTATTACTACTCCAGCACAGAACGCCTGCCCCCCCACGCTATTACTACTCCAGCACAGAACGCCTGCCCCTCCACGCTATTACTACTCCAGCACAGAACGCCTGCCCCCCCACGCTATTACTACTCCAGCACAGAACGCCTGCCCCCCCACGCTATTACTACTCCAGCACAGAACGCCTGCCCCTCCACGCTATTACTACTCCAGCACAGAACGCCTGCCCCTCCACGCTATTACTACTCCAGCACAGAACGCCTGCCCCTCCACGCTATTACTACTCCAGCACAGAACGCCTGCCCCTCCACGCTATTACTACTCCAGCACAGAACGCCTGCCCCCCCACGCTATTACTACTCCAACACAGAACGCCTGCCCCCCCACGCTATTACTACTCCAGCACAGAACGGCTGCCCCCCCACGCTATTACTACTCCAGCACAGAACGCCTGCCCCTCCACGCTATTACTACTCCAGCACAGAACGCCTGCCCCTCCACGCTATTACTACTCCAGCACAGAACGCCTGCCCCTCCACGCTATTACTACTCCAGCACAGAACGCCTGCCCCCCCCACGCTATTACTACTCCAGCACAGAACGCCTGCCCCCCCACGCTACGCCTGCCCCCCCACAGAACGCTTACTCCTCCACGCTACGCCTGCCCCTCCACGCTATTACTACTCCAGCACAGAACGCCTGCCCCCCCACGCTATTACTACTCCAGCACAGAACGCCTGCCCCCCCACGCTATTACTACTCCAGCACAGAACGCCTGCCCCCCCACGCTATTACTACTCCAGCACAGAACGCCTGCCCCCCCACGCTATTACTACTCCAGCACAGAACGCCTGCCCCTCCACGCTATTACTACTCCAGCACAGAACGCCTGCCCCTCCACGCTATTACTACTCCAGCACAGAACGCCTGCCCCTCCACGCTATTACTACTCCAGCACAGAACGCCTGCCCCCCCACGCTATTACTACTCCAGCACAGAACGCCTGCTCCTCCACGCTATTACTACTCCAGCACAGAACGCCTGCCCCTCCACGCTATTACTACTCCAGCACAGAACGCCTGCCCCGCCACGCTATTACTACTCCAGCACAGAACGCCTGCCCCTCCACGCTATTACTACTCCAGCACAGAACGCCTGCCCCTCCACGCTATTACTACTCCAGCACAGAACGCCTGCCCCTCCACGCTATTACTACTCCAGCACAGAACGCCTGCCCCTCCACGCTATTACTACTCCAGCACAGAACGCCTGCTCCTCCACGCTATTACTACTCCAGCACAGAACGCTTACTCCTCCACGCTATTACTACTCCAGCACAGAACGCCTGCCCCTCCACGCTATTACTACTCCAGCACAGAACGCCTGCCCCTCCACGCTATTACTACTCCAGCACAGAACGCCTGCCCCTCCACGCTATTACTACTCCAGCACAGAACGCCTGCCCCTCCACGCTATTACTACTCCTGCACAGAACGCCTGCCCCTCCACGCTATTACTACTCCAGCACAGAACGCCTGCCCCTCCACGCTATTACTACTCCAGCACAGAACGCCTGCTCCTCCACGCTATTACTACTCCAGCACAGAACGCCTGCCCTCCACGCTATTACTACTCCAGCACAGAACGCCTGCCCCCCCACGCTATTACTACTCCAGCACAGAACGCCTGCCCCTCCACGCTATTACTACTCCAGCACAGAACGCCTGCCCCTCCACGCTATTACTACTCCAGCACAGAACGCCTGCCCCTCCACGCTATTACTACTCCAGCACAGAACGCCTGCCCCTCCACGCTATTACTACTCCAGCACAGAACGCCTGCCCCCCCATGCTACGCCTGCCCCCCCACAGAACGCCTGCCCCCCCACGCTATTACTACTCCAGCACAGAATGCCTGCCCCCCCACGCTACGCCTGCCCCCCCACAGAACGCTTACTCCTCCATGCTATTACTACTCCTCCACGCTATTACTACTCCTCCACGCTATTACTACTCCAGCACAGAACGCTTACTCCCCCACGCTATTACTACTCCTCCACGCTACGCCTGCTGCCATGCAAGTAGCGCTCACATTCGATATATCGGATGCAGAGCGTGAAGGGGTTAATTTGTGTGTGTGTGTGTGTGTGTGAGTGTTTTTACTTTATGTCCCCCATGAGGTCATAGAAGATTCCTGGGGACATTTTCCCTTTTTTCCCCTGTCACTGAGGCTTCTATAAGAGCCTCCGTTACAGGGTAAATGCCCACATGTCACTGGCACAGGTGATCAGAGCTGGTCTGGGTCTAACTATGCCCAGCAGCTCTGATTAACCCCTTCAGACCCGGCGGTCACGTGACCCCCGAGTCTATGGAGCCGGCAGCCGCGCCGCTCAGCTCATTCCGCGCGATGCAGGGAGGATCGGAGAAGGGAGAAGCGGTAATGAAACACATCTCCCTTCTCCCTTGGGTCTCCGGGTGCCTCTGACACCCCGAGACCGCAATTAGCGCGGGAGCAGCAGAAACTGCAGCGACGTCTAAAGTCAGTGAGCGGTCCGAGAGGAGTTAATAAAGAACAAACACCTGACAAGAGAAACATGTGGGACTCATTTACTAAGAGCAGTGCAAGGTGTGTACTATGTGCAGGGTGTGTGTACTATGTGCAGGGTGTGTACTATGTGCAGGGTGTGTGTACTATGTGCAGGGTGAGTGTACTATGTGCAGGGGGAGTGTACTATGTGCAGGGGGAGTGTACTATGTGCAGTGTCCTGTGTACTATGTGCAGGGGGAGAGTGTACTATGTGCAGGGTCCTGTGTACTATGTGCAGGGGGTGTACTATGTGCAGTGTCCTGTGTACTATGTGCAGGGGGAGTGTACTATGTGCAGGGTCCTGTGTACTATGTGCAGGGGGTGTACTATGTGCAGTGTCCTGTGTACTATGTGCAGGGGGAGTGTACTATGTGCAGGGGGAGTGTACTATGTGCAGGGGGAGTGTACTATGTGTAGTGTCCTGTGTACTATGTGCAGGGGGTGTGTACTATGTGCAGGGGGAGTGTACTATGTGCAGGGTGTGTGTACTATGTGTAGTGTCCTGTGTACTATGTGCAGGGGGTGTGTACTATGTGCAGGGGGAGTGTACTATGTGCAGGGGGAGTGTACTATGTGCAGGGGGAGTGTACTATGTGCAGGGGGAGTGTACTATGTGTAGTGTCCTGTGTACTATGTGCAGGGGGTGTGTACTATGTGCAGGGGGAGTGTACTATGTGCAGGGGGAGTGTACTATGTGCAGGGGGAGTGTACTATGTGCAGGGGGAGTGTACTATGTGCAGGGGGAGTGTACTATGTGTAGTGTCCTGTGTACTATGTGCAGGGGGTGTGTACTATGTGCAGGGGGTGTGTACTATGTGCAGGGGGAGTGTACTATGTGCAGGGGGAGTGTACTATGTGTAGTGTCCTGTGTACTATGTGCAGGGGGTGTGTACTATGTGCAGGGGGAGTGTACTATGTGCAGGGGGAGTGTACTATGTGCAGGGGGAGTGTACTATGTGTAGTGTCCTGTGTACTATGTGCAGGGGGTGTGTACTATGTGCAGGGGGAGTGTACTATGTGTAGTGTCCTGTGTACTATGTGCAGGGGGATGGTGTACAATGTGCAGGGGGATGGTGTACAATGTGCAGGGGGATGGTGTACAATGTGCAGGGGGATGGTGTACAATGTGCAGGGGGATGGTGTACAATGTGCAGGGGGATGGTGTACAATGTGCAGGGGGATGGTGTACAATGTGCAGGGGGATGGTGTACAATGTGCAGGGGGATGGTGTACAATGTGCAGGGGGATGGTGTACAATGTGCAGGGGGATGGTGTACAATGTGCAGGGGGATGGTGTACAATGTGCAGGGGGATGGTGTACAATGTGCAGGGGGATGGTGTACAATGTGCAGGGGGATGGTGTACAATGTGCAGGGGGATGGTGTACAATGTGCAGGGGGATGGTGTACAATGTGCAGGGGGATGGTGTACAATGTGCAGGGGGGTGGTGTACAATGTGCAGGGGGGTGGTGTACAATGTGCAGGGGGGTGGTGTACAATGTGCAGGGGGGTGGTGTACAATGTGCAGGGGGGTGGTGTACAATGTGCAGGGGGGTGGTGTACAATGTGCAGGGGGGTGGTGTACAATGTGCAGGGGGGTGGTGTACAATGTGCAGGGGGGTGGTGTACAATGTGCAGGGGGGTGGTGTACAATGTGCAGGGGGGTGGTGTACAATGTGCAGGGGGGTGGTGTACAATGTGCAGGGGGGTGGTGTACAATGTGCAGGGGGGTGGTGTACAATGTGCAGGGGGGTGGTGTACAATGTGCAGGGGGGTGGTGTACAATGTGCAGGGGGGTGGTGTACAATGTGCAGGGGGGTGGTGTACAATGTGCAGGGGGGTGGTGTACAATGTGCAGGGGGGTGGTGTACAATGTGCAGGGGGGTGGTGTACAATGTGCAGGGGGGTGGTGTACAATGTGCAGGGGGGTGGTGTACAATGTGCAGGGGGGTGGTGTACTATGTGCAGGGGGGTGGTGTACTATGTGCAGGGGGGTGGTGTACTATGTGCAGGGGGGTGGTGTACTATGTGCAGGGGGGTGGTGTACTATGTGCAGGGGGGTGGTGTACTATGTGCAGGGGGGTGGTGTACTATGTGCAGGGGGGTGGTGTACTATGTGCAGGGGGGTGGTGTACTATGTGCAGGGGGGTGGTGTACTATGTGCAGGGGGGTGGTGTACTATGTGCAGGGGGGTGGTGTACTATGTGCAGGGGGGTGGTGTACTATGTGCAGGGGGGTGGTGTACTATGTGCAGGGGGGTGGTGTACTATGTGCAGGGGGGTGGTGTACTATGTGCAGGGGGGTGGTGTACTATGTGCAGGGGGGTGGTGTACTATGTGCAGGGGGGTGGTGTACTATGTGCAGGGGGGTGGTGTACTATGTGCAGGGGGGTGGTGTACTATGTGCAGGGGGGTGGTGTACTATGTGCAGGGGGGTGGTGTACTATGTGCAGGGGGGTGGTGTACTATGTGCAGGGGGGTGGTGTACTATGTGCAGGGGGGTGGTGTACTATGTGCAGGGGGGTGGTGTACTATGTGCAGGGGGGTGGTGTACTATGTGCAGGGGGGTGGTGTACTATGTGCAGGGGGGTGGTGTACTATGTGCAGGGGGGTGGTGTACTATGTGCAGGGGGGTGGTGTACTATGTGCAGGGGGGTGGTGTACTATGTGCAGGGGGGTGGTGTACTATGTGCAGGGGGGTGGTGTACTATGTGCAGGGGGGTGGTGTACTATGTGCAGGGGGAGTGTACTATGTGCAGGGGGAGAGTGTACTATGTGCAGGGGGAGTGTACTATGTGCAGGGGGAGAGTGTACTATGTGCAGGGGGGGAGTGTACTATGTGCAGGGGGGGAGTGTACTATGTGCAGGGGGGGAGTGTACTATGTGCAGGGGGGGAGTGTACTATGTGCAGGGGGGGAGTGTACTATGTGCAGGGGGGGAGTGTACTATGTGCAGGGGGGGAGTGTACTATGTGCAGGGGGGGAGTGTACTATGTGCAGGGGGGGAGTGTACTATGTGCAGGGGGGGAGTGTACTATGTGCAGGGGGGGAGTGTACTATGTGCAGGGGGGGAGTGTACTATGTGCAGGGGGGGAGTGTACTATGTGCAGGGGGGGGAGTGTACTATGTGCAGGGGGGGAGTGTACTATGTGCAGGGGGGGAGTGTACTATGTGCAGGGGGGGAGTGTACTGTGTGCAGGGGGGGAGTGTACTGTGTGCAGGGGGGGAGTGTACTATGTGCAGGGGGGGAGTGTACTATGTGCAGGGGGGGAGTGTACTATGTGCAGGGGGGTGGTGTACTATGTGCAGGGGGGTGGTGTACTATGTGCAGGGGGGTGGTGTACTATGTGCAGGGGGGTGGTGTACTATGTGCAGGGGGGTGGTGTACTATGTGCAGGGGGGTGGTGTACTATGTGCAGGGGGGTGGTGTACTATGTGCAGGGGGGTGGTGTACTATGTGCAGGGGGGTGGTGTACTATGTGCAGGGGGGTGGTGTACTATGTGCAGTGTCCTGTGTACTATGTGCAGGGGGAGAGTGTACTATGTGCAGTGTCCTGTGTACTATGTGCAGGGGGAGAGTGTACTATGTGCAGTGTCCTGTGTACTATGTGCAGGGGGAGAGTGTACTATGTGCAGTGTCCTGTGTACTATGTGCAGGGGGAGTGTACTATGTGCAGTGTCCTGTGTACTATGTGCAGGGGGAGTGTACTATGTGCAGTGTCCTGTGTACTATGTGCAGGGGGAGTGTACTATGTGCAGGGGGGTGGTGTACTATGTGCAGGGGGGTGGTGTACTATGTGCAGGGGGGTGGTGTACTATGTGCAGGGGGGTGGTGTACTATGTGCAGGGGGGTGGTGTACTATGTGCAGGGGGGTGGTGTACTATGTGCAGTGTCCTGTGTACTATGTGCAGGGGGAGAGTGTACTATGTGCAGTGTCCTGTGTACTATGTGCAGGGGGAGAGTGTACTATGTGCAGTGTCCTGTGTACTATGTGCAGGGGGAGAGTGTACTATGTGCAGTGTCCTGTGTACTATGTGCAGGGGGAGTGTACTATGTGCAGTGTCCTGTGTACTATGTGCAGGGGGAGTGTACTATGTGCAGTGTCCTGTGTACTATGTGCAGGGGGAGTGTACTATGTGCAGGGGGGTGGTGTACTATGTGCAGGGGGGTGGTGTACTATGTGCAGGGGGGTGGTGTACTATGTGCAGGGGGGTGGTGTACTATGTGCAGTGTCCTGTGTACTATGTGCAGTGTCCTGTGTACTATGTGCAGTGTCCTGTGTACTATGTGCAGGGGGAGTGTACTATGTGCAGGGGGAGTGTACTATGTGCAGGGGGAGTGTACTATGTGCAGGGGGAGTGTACTATGTGCAGGGGGAGTGTACTGTGTGCAGGGGGAGTGTACTGTGTGCAGGGGGGGTGTACTGTGTGCAGGGGGGGTGTACTGTGTGCAGGGGGGGTGTACTGTGTGCAGGGGGGTGGTGTACTATGTGCAGGGGGGTGGTGTACTATGTGCAGGGGGGTGGTGTACTATGTGCAGGGGGGTGGTGTACTATGTGCAGGGGGGTGGTGTACTATGTGCAGTGTCCTGTGTACTATGTGCAGGGGGAGTGTACTGTGTGCAATCTGTACTATGTGCAGGGGGGTGGTGTACTATGTGCAGGGGGGTGGTGTACTATGTGCAGGGGGAGAGTGTACTATGTGCAGGGGGAGAGTGTACTATGTGCAGGGGGAGAGTGTACTATGTGCAGGGGGAGAGTGTACTATGTGCAGGGGGAGAGTGTACTATGTGCAGGGGGAGAGTGTACTATGTGCAGGGGGAGAGTGTACTATGTGCAGGGGGAGAGTGTACTATGTGCAGGGGGAGAGTGTACTATGTGCAGGGGGAGAGTGTACTATGTGCAAGGTGTGTACTATGTGCAGGGGGGTGTACTATGTGTAGTGTCCTGTGTACTATGTGCAGGGTGTGTACTATGTGCAGGGGGAGAGTGTACTATGTGCAGGGGGAGAGTGTACTATGTGCAAGGTGTGTACTATGTGCAGGGGGGTGTACTATGTGTAGTGTCCTGTGTACTATGTGCAGGGTGTGTACTATGTGCAGGGGGAGAGTGTACTATGTGCAGGGGGAGAGTGTACTATGTGCAGGGGGAGAGTGTACTATGTGCAGGGGGGTGTACTATGTGTAGTGTCCTGTGTACTATGTGCAGGGGGAGAGTGTACTATGTGCAGGGGGAGAGTGTACTATGTGCAGGGGGAGAGTGTACTATGTGCAGGGGGAGAGTGTACTATGTGCAGGGGGAGAGTGTACTATGTGCAGGGGGAGAGTGTACTATGTGCAGGGGGAGAGTGTACTATGTGCAGGGGGAGAGTGTACTATGTGCAGGGGGAGAGTGTACTATGTGCAGGGGGAGAGTGTACTATGTGCAGGGGGGGAGTGTACTATGTGCAGGGGGAGAGTGTACTATGTGCAGGGGGAGAGTGTACTATGTGCAGGGGGAGAGTGTACTATGTGCAGGGGGAGAGTGTACTATGTGCAGGGGGAGAGTGTACTATGTGCAGGGGGGGGAGTGTACTATGTGCAGGGGGGGGAGTGTACTATGTGCAGGGGGGGAGTGTACTATGTGCAGGGGGGGAGTGTACTATGTGCAGGGGGGGAGTGTACTATGTGCAGGGGGGGAGTGTACTATGTGCAGGGGGGGAGTGTACTATGTGCAGGGGGAGTGTACTATGTGCAGGGGGAGTGTACTATGTGCAGGGGGAGTGTACTATGTGCAGGGGGAGTGTACTATGTGCAGTGTCCTGTGTACTATGTGCAGGGGGAGTGTACTATGTGCAGGGGGAGTGTACTATGTGCAGGGGGAGTGTACTATGTGCAGGGGGAGTGTACTATGTGCAGGGGGAGTGTACTATGTGCAGGGGGGTGGTGTACTATGTGCAGGGGGGTGGTGTACTATGTGCAGGGGGGTGGTGTACTATGTGCAGGGGGGTGGTGTACTATGTGCAGGGGGGTGGTGTACTATGTGCAGTGTCCTGTGTACTATGTGCAGGGGGAGTGTACTGTGTGCAATCTGTACTATGTGCAGGGGGGTGGTGTACTATGTGCAGGGGGGTGGTGTACTATGTGCAGGGGGAGAGTGTACTATGTGCAGGGGGAGAGTGTACTATGTGCAGGGGGAGAGTGTACTATGTGCAGGGGGAGAGTGTACTATGTGCAGGGGGAGAGTGTACTATGTGCAGGGGGAGAGTGTACTATGTGCAGGGGGAGAGTGTACTATGTGCAGGGGGGAGAGTGTACTATGTGCAGGGGGGAGAGTGTACTATGTGCAGGGGGGAGAGTGTACTATGTGCAGGGGGGAGAGTGTACTATGTGCAGGGGGAGAGTGTACTATGTGCAGGGGGAGAGTGTACTATGTGCAGGGGGAGAGTGTACTATGTGCAGGGGGAGAGTGTACTATGTGCAGGGGGAGAGTGTACTATGTGCAGGGGGAGAGTGTACTATGTGCAGGGGGGGGAGTGTACTATGTGCAGGGGGGGGAGTGTACTATGTGCAGGGGGGGAGTGTACTATGTGCAGGGGGGGAGTGTACTATGTGCAGGGGGGGAGTGTACTATGTGCAGGGGGGGGGGAGTGTACTATGTGCAGGGGGGGAGTGTACTATGTGCAGGGGGGGAGTGTACTATGTGCAGGGGGGGAGTGTACTATGTGCAGGGGGGGAGTGTACTATGTGCAGGGGGGGAGTGTACTATGTGCAGGGGGGGAGTGTACTATGTGCAGGGGGGGAGTGTACTATGTGCAGGGGGGGAGTGTACTATGTGCAGGGGGGGAGTGTACTATGTGCAGGGGGGGAGTGTACTATGTGCAGGGGGGGAGTGTACTATGTGCAGGGGGGGGAGTGTACTATGTGCAGGGGGAGTGTACTATGTGCAGGGGGAGTGTACTATGTGCAGGGGGAGTGTACTATGTGCAGGGGGAGTGTACTATGTGCAGTGTCCTGTGTACTATGTGCAGGGGGAGTGTACTATGTGCAGGGGGAGTGTACTATGTGCAGGGGGAGTGTACTATGTGCAGGGGGAGTGTACTATGTGCAGGGGGAGTGTACTATGTGCAGGGGGAGTGTACTATGTGCAGGGGGGTGGTGTACTATGTGCAGGGGGGTGGTGTACTATGTGCAGGGGGGTGGTGTACTATGTGCAGGGGGGTGGTGTACTATGTGCAGGGGGGTGGTGTACTATGTGCAGTGTCCTGTGTACTATGTGCAGGGGGAGTGTACTGTGTGCAATCTGTACTATGTGCAGGGGGGTGGTGTACTATGTGCAGGGGGGTGGTGTACTATGTGCAGGGGGAGAGTGTACTATGTGCAGGGGGAGAGTGTACTATGTGCAGGGGGAGAGTGTACTATGTGCAGGGGGAGAGTGTACTATGTGCAGGGGGAGAGTGTACTATGTGCAGGGGGAGAGTGTACTATGTGCAGGGGGAGAGTGTACTATGTGCAGGGGGAGAGTGTACTATGTGCAGGGGGGGAGTGTACTATGTGCAGGGGGGGAGTGTACTATGTGCAGGGGGGGGAGTGTACTATGTGCAGGGGGAGTGTACTATGTGCAGGGGGAGTGTACTATGTGCAGGGGGAGTGTACTATGTGCAGGGGGAGTGTACTATGTGCAGTGTCCTGTGTACTATGTGCAGGGGGAGTGTACTATGTGCAGGGGGAGAGTGTACTATGTGCAGGGGGAGAGTGTACTATGTGCAGGGGGGGAGTGTACTATGTGCAGGGGGGGAGTGTACTATGTGCAGGGGGGGAGTGTACTATGTGCAGGGGGGGGAGTGTACTATGTGCAGGGGGAGTGTACTATGTGCAGGGGGAGTGTACTATGTGCAGGGGGAGTGTACTATGTGCAGGGGGAGTGTACTATGTGCAGTGTCCTGTGTACTATGTGCAGGGGGAGTGTACTATGTGCAGGGGGAGTGTACTATGTGCAGGGGGAGTGTACTATGTGCAGGGGGAGTGTACTATGTGCAGGGGGAGTGTACTATGTGCAGGGGGGTGGTGTACTATGTGCAGGGGGGTGGTGTACTATGTGCAGGGGGGTGGTGTACTATGTGCAGGGGGGTGGTGTACTATGTGCAGGGGGGTGGTGTACTATGTGCAGTGTCCTGTGTACTATGTGCAGGGGGAGTGTACTGTGTGCAATCTGTACTATGTGCAGGGGGGTGGTGTACTATGTGCAGGGGGGTGGTGTACTATGTGCAGGGGGAGAGTGTACTATGTGCAGGGGGAGAGTGTACTATGTGCAGGGGGAGAGTGTACTATGTGCAGGGGGAGAGTGTACTATGTGCAGGGGGAGAGTGTACTATGTGCAGGGGGAGAGTGTACTATGTGCAGGGGGAGAGTGTACTATGTGCAGGGGGAGAGTGTACTATGTGCAGGGGGAGAGTGTACTATGTGCAGGGGGGAGAGTGTACTATGTGCAGGGGGGAGAGTGTACTATGTGCAGGGGGGGAGTGTACTATGTGCAGGGGGAGTGTACTATGTGCAGGGGGAGTGTACTATGTGCAGGGGGAGTGTACTATGTGCAGGGGGAGAGTGTACTATGTGCAGGGGGAGAGTGTACTATGTGCAGGGGGAGAGTGTACTATGTGCAGGGGGGGAGTGTACTATGTGCAGGGGGGGAGTGTACTATGTGCAGGGGGAGTGTACTATGTGCAGGGGGGAGTGTACTATGTGCAGGGGGGAGTGTACTATGTGCAGGGGGGGAGTGTACTATGTGCAGGGGGGGAGTGTACTATGTGCAGGGGGGGAGTGTACTATGTGCAGGGGGAGTGTACTATGTGCAGGGGGAGTGTACTATGTGCAGGGGGAGTGTACTATGTGCAGGGGGGGAGTGTACTATGTGCAGGGGGGGAGTGTACTATGTGCAGGGGGGGAGTGTACTATGTGCAGGGGGGGAGTGTACTATGTGCAGGGGGGGAGTGTACTATGTGCAGGGGGGGAGTGTACTATGTGCAGGGGGGGAGTGTACTATGTGCAGGGGGAGAGTGTACTATGTGCAGGGGGAGAGTGTACTATGTGCAGGGGGAGAGTGTACTATGTGCAGGGGGGGTGTACTATGTGCAGGGGGAGTGTACTATGTGCAGGGGGAGAGTGTACTATGTGCAGGGGGAGAGTGTACTATGTGCAGGGGGAGAGTGTACTATGTGCAGGGGGAGAGTGTACTATGTGCAGGGGGAGAGTGTACTATGTGCAGGGGGAGAGTGTACTATGTGCAGGGGGAGAGTGTACTATGTGCAGGGGGAGAGTGTACTATGTGCAGGGGGAGAGTGTACTATGTGCAGGGGGAGAGTGTACTATGTGCAGGGGGAGAGTGTACTATGTGCAGGGGGAGAGTGTACTATGTGCAGGGGGAGAGTGTACTATGTGCAGGGGGAGAGTGTACTATGTGCAGGGGGAGAGTGTACTATGTGCAGGGGGAGAGTGTACTATGTGCAGGGGGAGAGTGTACTATGTGCAGGGGGGTGGTGTACTATGTGCAGGGGGAGAGTGTACTATGTGCAGGGGGGGAGTGTACTATGTGCAGGGGGGGAGTGTACTATGTGCAGGGGGGGAGTGTACTATGTGCAGGGGGGGAGTGTACTATGTGCAGGGGGGGAGTGTACTATGTGCAGGGGGGGAGTGTACTATGTGCAGGGGGGGAGTGTACTATGTGCAGGGGGGGGAGTGTACTATGTGCAGGGGGGGGGGTGTACTATGTGCAGGGGGGAGAGTGTACTATGTGCAGGGGGGGGAGTGTACTATGTGCAGGGGGGGGAGTGTACTATGTGCAGGGGGGGGAGTGTACTATGTGCAGGGGGGGAGTGTACTATGTGCAGGGGGGGAGTGTACTATGTGCAGGGGGGGAGTGTACTATGTGCAGGGGGGGGAGTGTACTATGTGCAGGGGGAGTGTACTATGTGCAGGGGGAGTGTACTATGTGCAGGGGGAGTGTACTATGTATACACTGCCCCCCCCAGTAGATAGGCATCCGGCACACTGTCCACCGGTATCACACAGGATAACGAGGGAGGTATCACACAGGATTAGATACACGGCTCAGCATGTAACGTGGGAGGTATCACACAGGATTAGATACACGGCTCAGCATGTAACGAGGGAGGTATCACACAGGATTAGATACACGGCTCAGCATGTAACGTGGGAGGTATCACACAGGATTAGATACACGGCTCAGCATGTAACGTGGCAGGCATCACACAGGATTAGATACACGGCTCAGCATGTAACGAGGGAGGTATCACACAGGATTAGATACACGGCTCAGCATGTAATGAGGGAGGTATCACATAGGATTAGATACACGGCTCAGCATGTAACGAGGGAGGTATCACACAGGATTAGATACACAGCTCAGCATGTAATGAGGGAGGTATCACACAGGATTAGATACACAGCTCAGCATGTAATGATGGCGGTATCACACAGGATTAGATACACAGCTCAGCATGTAATATGGGTGGTATCACATAGGATTAGATACACAGCTCAGCATGTAATGAGGGAGGTATCGCACAGGATTAGATACACAGCTCAGCATGTAATGATGGCGGTATCACACAGGATTAGATACACGGCTCAGCATGTAATATGGGTGGTATCACATAGGATTAGATACACAGCTCAGCATGTAATGAGGGAGGTATCTCATAGGATTAGATACACAGCTCAGCATGTAATGAGGGAGGTATCACACAGGATTAGATACACAGCTCAGCATGTAATGATGGCGGTATCACACAGGATTAGATACACAGCTCAGCATGTAATATGGGTGGTATCACATAGGATTAGATACACAGCTCAGCATGTAATGAGGGAGGTATCGCACAGGATTAGATACACAGCTCAGCATGTAATGATGGCAGTATCACACAGGATTAGATACACGGCTCAGCATGTAATATGGGTGGTATCACATAGGATTAGATACACAGCTCAGCATGTAATGAGGGAGGTATCTCATAGGATTAGATACACAGCTCAGCATGTAACGAGGGAGGTATCACACAGGATTAGATACACGGCTCAGCATGTAATGATGGCGGTATCACACAGGATTAGATACGCGGCTCAGCATGTAACGAGGGAGGTATCACACAGGATTAGATACACGGCTCAGCATGTAACGAGGGAGGTATCGCACAGGATTAGATACACGGCTCAGCATGTAACGAGGGAGGTATCACACAGGATTAGATACACGGCTCAGCATGTAATGATGGCGGTATCACACAGGATTAGATACACAGCTCAGCATGTAATATGGGTGGTATCACATAGGATTAGATACACAGCTCAGCATGTAATGAGGGAGGTATCGCACAGGATTAGATACACAGCTCAGCATGTAATGATGGCGGTATCACACAGGATTAGATACGCGGCTCAGCATGTAACGAGGGAGGTATCACACAGGATTAGACACACGGCTCAGCATGTAACGAGGGAGGTATCGCACAGGATTAGATACACGGCTCAGCATGTAACGAGGGAGGTATCACACAGGATTAGATACACGGCTCAGCATGTAATGATGGCGGTATCACACAGGATTAGATACACAGCTCAGCATGTAATATGGGTGGTATCACATAGGATTAGATACACAGCTCAGCATGTAATGAGGGAGGTATCGCACAGGATTAGATACACAGCTCAGCATGTAATGATGGCAGTATCACACAGGATTAGATACCCGGGCATACACTGTAGGTGAGGATCAGTGACGTCACTCCTCTGGCTCCGCCCCGCTGTGCTCTCGTCTCCCTCTGCTGGTCATGACTCGTACAATTACAGGTATATGTACGGTACATCGCAGGGGGGGGGGGGACTGCGCCTGCGCACTGCTAGTGCCAGTGTCCTTCATATTTCTGGTCCTCCTGTCAGGCTACAACAAAATGGCGACGGCCTAAGAGCACGTGATCCGGGCTCCAGTGAGGCTTGAGATGGGTCATGTCCTCCAGATTACCACCCGCAGCCCTCACTCTGAGACAGGTGACCCGGGCGGGTGTGTGTTATATGTAGGATATTATATCTCTACATAGAAGGGAGCAGTGTATATTGTGGGATAATGTACATCTTATATATATGTAGGGGGTGTGCTGGGATATATATATGTAGGGGGGTGCGCTGCGTGCTGGGATACATATATGTAGGGGGGTGCGCTGCGTGCTGGGATATATATATATATATGTAGGGGGGTGCGCTGTGTGCTGGGATATATATATATGTAGGGGGGTGCGCTGTGTGCTGGGATATATATATATGTAGGGGGGGTGCTGTGTGCTGGGATATATATATATGTAGGGGGTGCGCTGTGTGCTGGGATATATATATGTAGGGGGTGTGCTGGGATATATATATGTAGGGGGTGCGCTGTGTGCTGGGATATATATATATGTAGGGGGTGTGCTGTGTGCTGGGATATATATATGTAGGGGGTGCGCTGTGTGGTGTAATATATGTACATGTATAGCGGGGGGGGCAGTGTGTGGTGTAATATATGTACATGTATAGCGGGGGGGGCAGTGTGTGGTGTAATATATGTACATGTATAGCGGGGGGGGCAGTGTGTGGTGTAATATATGTACATGTATAGCGGGGGGGGCAGTGTGTGGTGTAATATATGTAGGGGGTGCGCTGTGTGCTGGGATATATATATATATGTAGGGGGTGCGCTGTGTGCTGGGATATATATATATATATGTAGGGGGTGCGCTGTGTGCTGGGATATATATATATATGTAGGGGGTGCGCTGTGTGCTGGGATATATATATATATGTAGGGGGTGCGCTGTGTGCTGGGATATATATATATATGTAGGGGGTGCGCTGTGTGCTGGGATATATATATATATATGTAGGGGGTGCTGTGTGCTGGGATATATATATATGTAGGGGGTGCGCTGTGTGCTGGGATATATATATATGTAGGGGGTGCGCTGTGTGCTGGGATATATATATATGTAGGGGGTGCGCTGTGTGCTGGGATATATATATATGTAGGGGGTGCGCTGTGTGCTGGGATATATATATATGTAGGGGGTGCGCTGTGTGCTGGGATATATATATATGTAGGGGGTGCGCTGTGTGGTGTGTGTATATATATATGTAGGGGGGGTGCTGTGTGCTGGGATATATATATATGTAGGGGGTGCGCTGTGTGCTGGGATATATATATGTAGGGGGTGTGCTGGGATATATATATATGTAGGGGGTGTGCTGGGATATATATATATGTAGGGGGTGTGCTGGGATATATATATATGTAGGGGGTGTGCTGGGATATATATATATGTAGGGGGTGTGCTGGGATATATATATATGTAGGGGGTGCGCTGTGTGCTGGGATATATATGTATGTAGGGGGTGCGCTGTGTGGTGTGTGTATATATATATATGTAGGGGGGGTGCTGTGTGCTGGGATATATATATATGTAGGGGGTGTGCTGGGATATATATATATGTAGGGGGTGCGCTGTGTGCTGGGATATATATGTATGTAGGGGGTGCGCTGTGTGGTGTGTGTATATATATATGTAGGGGGTGCGCTGTGTGCTGGGATATATATATGTAGGGGGTGCGCTGTGTGCTGGGATATATATATGTAGGGGGTGCGCTGTGTGCTGGGATATATATATGTAGGGGGTGCGCTGTGTGCTGGGATATATATATGTAGGGGGTGCGCTGTGTGCTGGGATATATATATATATGTAGGGGGTGTGCTGTGTGCTGGGATATATATATGTAGGGGGTGCGCTGTGTGGTGTAATATATGTACATGTATAGCGGGGGGGGGGGGCAGTGTGTGGTGTAATATATGTACATGTATAGCGGGGGGCGCAGTGTGTGGTGTAATATATGTACATGTATAGCGGGGGGGGGCAGTGTGTGGTGTAATATATGTAGGGGGTGCGCTGTGTGCTGGGATATATATGTATGTAGGGGGTGCGCTGTGTGGTGTGTGTATATATATATGTAGGGGGGGTGCTGTGTGCTGGGATATATATATATGTAGGGGGGGTGCTGTGTGCTGGGATATATATATGTAGGGGGTGCGCTGTGTGGTGTAATATATGTACATGTATAGCGGGGGGGGGCAGTGTGTGGTGTAATATATGTACATGTATAGCGGGGGGGGCAGTGTGTGGTGTAATATATGTACATGTATAGCGGGGGGGGCAGTGTGTGGTGTAATATATGTAGGGGGTGCGCTGTGTGCTGGGATATATATATATGTAGGGGGTGTGCTGTGTGCTGGGATATATATATATATATGTAGGGGGTGTGCTGTGTGCTGGGATATATATATGTAGGGGGTGTGCTGTGTGGTGTAATATATGTACATGTATAGCGGGGGGCAGTGTGTGGTGTAATATATGTACATGTATAGCGGGGGGGCGCAGTGTGTGGTGTAATATATGTACATGTATAGCGGGGGGGCAGTGTGTGGTGTAATATTTGTACATGTATAGCGGGGGGGGCAGTGTGTGGTGTAATATATGTACATGTATAGCGGGGGGGGGCAGTGTGTGGTGTAATATATGTACATGTATAGCGGGGGGGGGGCAGTGTGTGGTGTAATATATGTAGGGGGTGCGCTGTGTGCTGGGATATATATATATGTAGGGGGTGCGCTGTGTGCTGGGATATATATGTATGTAGGGGGTGCGCTGTGTGGTGTGTGTATATATATATGTAGGGGGGGTGCTGTGTGCTGGGATATATATATATGTAGGGGGTGCGCTGTGTGCTGGGATATATATGTATGTAGGGGGTGCGCTGTGTGGTGTGTGTGTATATATACATGTAGGGGGTGCGCTGTGTGCTGGGATATATATATACATGTAGGGGGTGCGCTGTGTGCTGGGATATATATATACATGTAGGGGGTGCGCTGTGTGCTGGGATATATATATACATGTAGGGGGTGCGCTGTGTGCTGGGATATATATATACATGTAGGGGGTGCGCTGTGTGCTGGGATATATATATACATGTAGGGGGTGCGCTGTGTGCTGGGATATATATATACATGTAGGGGGTGCGCTGTGTGCTGGGATATATATATACATGTAGGGGGTGCGCTGTGTGCTGGGATATATATATACATGTAGGGGGTGCGCTGTGTGCTGGGATATATATATGTAGGGGGTGCGCTGTGTGCTGGGATATATATATGTAGGGGGTGCGCTGTGTGCTGGGATATATATATGTAGGGGGTGCGCTGTGTGCTGGGATATATATATGTAGGGGGTGCGCTGTGTGCTGGGATATATATATGTAGGGGGTGCGCTGTGTGCTGGGATATATATATGTAGGGGGTGCGCTGTGATATATATATGTAGGGGGGTGTGCTGGGATATATATATGTAGGGGGGTGTGCTGGGATATATATATGTAGGGGGGTGTGCTGGGATATATATATGTAGGGGGGTGTGCTGGGATATATATATGTAGGGGGGTGTGCTGGGATATATATATGTAGGGGGGGTGTGCTGGGATATATATATGTAGGGGGGGTGTGCTGGGATATATATATGTAGGGGGTGCGCTGTGTGCTGGGATATATATATATGTAGGGGGGTGTGCTGGGATATATATATGTAGGGGGTGCGCTGTGTGCTGGGATATATATATGTATATATTTAGGGGGCAGTGTGTGGTGTAATATATGTACATGTATAGCGGGGGGGGCAGTGTGTGGTGTAATATATGTACATGTATAGCGGGGGGGGGCAGTGTGTGGTGTAATATATGTACATGTATAGCGGGGGGGGCAGTGTGTGGTGTAATATATGTACATGTATAGCGGGGGGGGGGTGCAGTGTGTGGTGTAATATATGTACATGTATAGCGGGGGGGGGGTGCAGTGTGTGGTGTAATATATGTACATGTATAGCGGGGGGGGTGCAGTGTGTGGTGTAATATATGTACATGTATAGCGGGGGGGGTGCAGTGTGTGGTGTAATATATGTACATGTATAGCGGGGGGGGCAGTGTGTGGTGTAATATATGTACATGTATAGCGGGGGGCAGTGTGTGGTGTAATATATGTACATGTATAGCGGGGGGGGGCAGTGTGTGGTGTAATATATGTACATGTATAGCGGGGGGGGCAGTGTGTGGTGTAATATATGTACATGTATAGCGGGGGGGGGCAGTGTGTGGTGTAATATATGTACATGTATAGCGGGGGGGGCAGTGTGTGGTGTAATATATGTACATGTATAGCGGGGGGGGCAGTGTGTGGTGTAATATATGTACATGTATAGCGGGGGGCAGTGTGTGGTGTAATATATGTATATGTATATGTATATGTGTGTGTGTGTTTGGGTTCTCAGTACTTTTCCTGCTCTCCATATTAACCCTTTGTCTCCTCAGTTCCTGGTCCGGCAGCAGGTTCTGGGTTTGTATCGCCGGATCCTTCGGGCCGTGCGGCAGATCCCGGACCCCGGTGACCGCACATACATGAGGGACTGGGCCCGGGGGGAGTTCAGGAGGAACAAGGAGACCAGCGATGAGGTGCGGGGACAATGCGGGGGTCCGGGCTCTACATCCTGACACACTGTGACGACCTCCCCTCTCCTCCACAGATCACTATACGGATGATGGTGTCGCAGGGAGAGCGCCAGGTGCAGGAGATGGAGCGAGCGCTACAGCTGGCCAAGTCCTAGGGGTGCGCCGTCCTGGAGGGGGCGCTGCGGAGCACAGGACTGCAGGGGGCGCTGTGTATACCTACCCGCTGTATACTGCCTGTATGATGACATCACTACTGCCTGATATACATGTATACTATGCATCCTCATTGTCAGTCTTATACTCCAGTCACTGCTAAAGCTGCAGGCTGGGATTAACCCTCGTGGTGCTGATACTTGTTGTATCACTGGGATATTAACAAAAGTAAAATAGAAACTAATAAAGTTGTAGATGAGGCCCCGGATCTCTGAGTGCAGGCGATGGATCCCCCCGACACTACAGACTCTGCTGACCTGGGGGGCAGAGGTCAGCGCTGGTCACTCTCTTCACCCAAGTCTTATTTCCGGTTTCGCCTGGATCAGGGATGAAGATTCCGGAATGTCCCGTTTTCCGCTTCGTCCCCCATGACGGCCCAACCTGGAGGATGCCCCTTGACCTCTGCAGGGACAGGAAGAAGAGAGGTTAAATGCTCCCCCCCTTGCATCCTCCCGCCAGTGTTCTTCCTGTCCCTGCCGAGGCAGGACAAGAGAGGTGCCCTCTCTCCTCCAGGGGGGGGGGGGGGACGAAGTAAACTTACGGGTAGTCCTGGCTGGCTAAATCCCGGCGGGCTGGGGCGTTCGGTCGACCTTGTGTCCTCCCTTTCGCCGCCCTTCCAGTCCGTTCGTCCTGGCCGCCGCTCCGCGATCCGTGTGTGAGCGCGCGGCGGCCGAAAAAACTACATTTCCCGGCGTCCCCCGAGGTCCGATGACGACTTCCGGTCGCGACCGGAAGTGGCGGCTCACAGGACCGCAATGCATCCCTGGGAACGGGAGCGCGGCGCAGACGAATTCTACAGGGGGATGGGCTCCCCATTAAGGTATTTAATGTCACCTGGAGCAGGTAGTCACGCTGATCTCAGGTCTAAGATCTGTGCGTGACGCTGCGGTGCTGGTTTCCTGTGCTGTGTATTTCTGAAATTTTCCTGTGCGCTTCCACGGCTCTTATGATGGCTGACGAGGCAGACCCTACCCTCCTGCATCCTCCGGTTTCTGTAAGTGGGATTCTTGTGCAGGTTTGGGTTTTTTACTGTGTGTAAAATAGTGGGTCATTTATTATCCTCCGCTTACCCTTTCAGGAGAAAGACCATGGGTCTAAAGTGAAAGGCAAGGAGGATAAAGGGGATAAGACGAGCAGGTCTGAAAAACCCGAGAAAAGCCGGCTTAGAAAGTGTAACATGTGTGCCCACTCTATGTCCGACTCATACAAAAAGCCGATTTGCAAGTCTTGCATCGACAATTTTATGAGAGAGGAAAAGACATCATTCTTAGATGAATTAAAGGGGTTTATCGAGGAGAAAATAAGCTCTTCAGTGGCCGCTGCTACGTCCAGGCCTCCCCCGAGTAAGAAACCTAGAGTGGAGCCGGATTCTTCTATATCTGAAGGGGGGGATGATTCTGAAGCTCCCTCTTGCTCATACGTAGAAGATGATGATCCTACGGATTCACAAAAAACAGAAGATTCACGTCATCTGTTTCAGTTTGAGGAACTCGATGGTCTCTTAAAAGCAATTAGACAGACCTTGGAAATCGAGGAGATTCTTCCCCCTAGATCTAAAGAGGAGGAACTATTTGGGGGACTGAAGGCAAAACGCCAGAGGGTGTTTCCCCTGAATGACACGTTAAAGGAGCTGGTTTCTGAGGAGTGGCAAGAGCCAGAAAAAAGGGTTATCGTGTCCAAAAACTTTAAAAAGAGACTTGTTTTCGAGCCCGAGGAGTCTAAAGTATGGGACACTTGTCCAAAGATGGATGTGCAAGTTACCAAAATAGTAAAGAAGACTGACCTTCCTTTTGAGGACGCGGCCCAATTAAAGGACCCTATGGACAGGAAGTCTGACTCCCTGTTGAGAAAGGCCTGGGAGACCTCCATGCTCAGTCTGAAAACTAACTTAGCTTCCACCTCAGTCGCAAGGAACTTGCTGTACTGGCTGAATGAGTTGGAATCCCACATCAAGGAGGGGACTCCGAGATCAACTATCTTGGAGAACTTTCCTTTGCTGAAATCTGCAACAGCCTTCCTCGCAGATTCTGCCGCCGAGGGAATTCGCTTCGCTTCAAAGGAGGGAGCACTTACTAACTCTACCCGACGGGCGCTGTGGCTAAAACAGTGGAACGGGGACATCAGATCCAAGGCAAAGCTGTGCAGTCTTCCCTTCTCAGGGGAGTTTGTGTTTGGCCCAGAGTTGGATGCTATACTTGAGAGAGCATCAGATAAGAAAAAGGGCTTCCCTGAGAGATCGTTACCTAAGAAGCAGCCCTTTCGGGACTTCAAAAAGGATTCCTACAAGGATAAAGGGAAAAGGGGACGCTGGAGCTACCCGAAAGGAGGTAAAGGGAGAGGGTTTCTGTTCTCCACCCCAACAGACCCTAATAGAAACAAAAAACAATGATGCCATAGTAGGGGGAAGGTTGCTAAGATTCAGAGGAGAATGGACAAAGGTCACTTCAAATCCCTGGGTCTTAGATATATTACTGCATGGTTACAACATCGAATTCCTCAGACTTCCCCCTACGAAATATATGCCACCTTCACCTTCCATGTCACTTACATCCCTCAGCTTAATATGGCAAGAAGTAGCTTCTCTTTTGTCTTCTGGAGTGATTATACCTGTTCCACAGGATCAAGAGAAATCCGGTTTTTACTCTTCTCTTTTTTTGGTAAAGAAACCGAATGGCACAAACCGACTAATCATCAACCTGAGAGGTCTCAACGAGTTCATCATCTACCGGAAATTCAGGATGGAGTCGGTAAGATCAGCCACACACATTATTCACCAAGATGCATTAATGTGCACTATAGACTTAAAGGATGCATATTATCACATCCCTATACACCATTTCTCACAAAGGTTTTTAAGGTTTTCTGTCTTGTCTCCAGAGGGTGCTACACTACACTTTCAATTCTGTGCACTCCCCTTCGGAATATCTTCTGCACCAAGGACCTTTACAAAGGTGATGGCAGAGGTGGTGGCGTCTCTCAGACTACAGGACGTACTGATCGTCCCGTACCTAGACGACCTGCTTATTGTTGGCCAAGACAGGGGGAGCTTACTCTTCTCCAGAGATCTCACCCTAGAAACCTTAAAAAGACTGGGATGGATAGTAAACTACCAGAAGTCAGAACTTTCCCCAGCTACTGTGAGGAAATTCCTGGGTGTAAACCTGAACTCAGTTTACCAAATGTCGTTCCTTCCACAGGACAAGGGAGACCACATCAAGGATCTGATAACAAGGTTCAGGAGAAAGTCAGTGATCTCTATCAGAGAAGCTATGAAGATTCTGGGCTCCCTAACAGCCTGCATCTCCTCGGTAGCCTGGTGTCAGGCCCATTCCAGAATACTCCAGGGATGGATCTTAAGATCCTGGAACAGAAAACAGGAGGATCTGGACAGGAAAATCCCAATCCCACCTGCCGTCAAGGAGGACCTGCTATGGTGGTTGGAAGACGGAAATCTGAGGAAAGGGATCTTCTGGTCAAACAGCCCTTACATCCCAATCCAGACAGACGCGAGCCAGAGGGGCTGGGGGGCAGTGATGCCTCAGCAATTTTCCCAGGGTACCTGGACAGAGGAGGTTACAAGAAGATCCTCAAATTTCCGAGAGTTGCAAGCAGTATGGGAAGCACTCAGCGCGAATACTCCTCTTCTTGCCCACCAACACCTCCTAATTCTATCAGACAATACAACTACGGTCTCCTACATAAAAAGACAAGGAGGAACCAGGTCTCCTCTCCTGAGTACCCTAGCTCGGAAAATATTCTCGTGGGCAGAACAACACACTCTGTCAATTTCTGCCACTCATCTAAAGGGCACGGAGAATTCAAGGGCAGACTTTCTAAGCAGAAGAAAGATCCTACCAAACGAGTGGAGCCTCAAGGAGGAGATCTTCCAGGGGCTAACATCTTTGTGGGGCTATCCTCTAGTGGACTTGTTCGCAACAAGGGAGAATACCAAATGCCTGCATTATTTTTCTCTGGAAAAAGGGGAGAACAGGGAACGGCTGGACGCCTTCTCTCACTCCTGGGACATTCCACTAGTCTACGCCTTCCCCCCAATTCCCCTGATCGCCAGGGTCCTGAGGAAAATATTTCAGGAAAATACCAGAGCCATCTTCATCTGCCCGAACTGGCCGAAGAAAAGCTGGTACCCACTCTTGAAGAAGATGTCACCAGAGAATCCAGTCATTCTTCCGCCATCAGAGGACCTTCTACATCAGGGTCCAATCCATCATCCAAACCCAGGGAAATTACAGCTGTCTGCCTGGATCCTGAATCCAGCTTCTTAAGCTCTCAGGGACTCTCATCTGAAGTCATCAAGACCCTGAAGGCAAGTAGAAAACCAGTCACCTTTGCCATCTATCATAAGATATGGAAGAGGTTCTGTTCCTTCTGTAAGGACAGTCCACCTTCCCAAGCTAACCTTAATATTTTGCAGGTGCTTGAATTTCTTCAGAAGGGTTTGGAGTTGGGTTTGTCTACCAGCACCCTGAAGGTCCAGGTGTCGGCGCTTAGTGTCTTCTTCGACCAGCCTCTCATCGAGCACAGGTGGGTCAAGAGATTTATTAAAGCTGCCTCTAGGTTAAAGCCTCAGACTGTCAAAAAATCATCAGCATGGGACTTAACTCTAGTTTTGAATGCCTTAATGAAGGAACCATTTGAACCTATTGATTCCTCCAGTGTTAAAAACCTGACACTTAAGACAGTTTTCCTGATAGCCATCACTTCTGCTAGAAGGTTAGGTGAACTTCAGGCTATATCAATTAGGGAACCCTACATGAAAATTCTAGATGATAGAATTGTTTTGATGTTGGATCCAAATTTTGTTCCCAAGGTGGTTTCCGATTTTCATAGGAATCAGGAGATTATCCTGCCCTCCTTCTGTGAGAACCCTTCTTCGGCAAGAGAACGCGAATGGAGTTCTTTGGATGGGAAAAGTAAGGGGAGGAAGGCGTCGAAGGCGACTATTGCAAGATGGCTGAGACTGGCAATTGCCTCATGTTACGACCTACAGAAAAGCCCGATACCAGCAGGAATCCGAGCTCACTCGACCAGGGCTATGTCCACTTCTTGGGCGGAAAGAAGAGGAGCGTCACTAGATCAGATTTGCAGAGCTGCAACGTGGTCTTCATCCACGACATTCTCCAAGCATTATAGGCTGGACTTGCACTTGTCAAAAGACCTATCATTTGGACGCAAGGTGTTACAGGCTGTAATCCCTCCCTAAAAAAGCTTACTAATTTTGTAAGTCTCCAGGTTGGGCCGTCATGGGGGACGAAGCGGAAATTGTGAATTAGATTACTCACCGGTAATTCTATTTCCGTTAGTCCACCATGACGGCCTATATATTTTCCCTCCCAGATGGATTTATTCCTTTCTTTGTGTTGTTATTTCCAGATAATTTTCCTTTGTATGTGGAGCAAACATACTAAATAAATCTGGTTGTATCTTCCTCAGCATGGTTATTTTGTAATCACTGGCGGGAGGATGCAAGGGGGGGAGCATTTAACCTCTCTTCTTCCTGTCCCTGCAGAGGTCAAGGGGCATCCTCCAGGTTGGGCCGTCATGGTGGACTAACGGAAATAGAATTACCGGTGAGTAATCTAATTCACAATTTTGTACCTCCTCCAGGTTCTCTCCTCGGAATGATGGAGGATGCCCCTGGATTCTTTTTTTGCCTTTTTTCTGACGTTGCATTCCAGGAGTACAAGAGTCTCTGCCGGTCCTTAAACGGAACCTGTCACCAGGGACCTCATGTTCACTAAAGACGGGTCACAGGAGCTCATCACTCCTGCAGTGCAAAGATTTCTTTCTGTCTTCTCTAAGCATTTGCATTACAGTATAATTATAGTTATAACTTACCTTACATCCTGACAGAATCCTCTGTGTAGGCCCAGGGGTTGGGCCTTGGTTTGGATGCATTTCAAAAACATGTGACTTGTCTGTGCTGCAGACACCTCAGCTCTCAGCCCCCACCTTTGTGCTCCTGTACAACTCCTCCTTCCTGCTCCTTTATAGAGGTCACAGCCTGGTGACATCAGTGGGAGAGGGAGGAGCTGTACAGGAACACAAAGATGGGGGCTGAGAGCTGAGGAGTCTGCAGTACAGACAAGTCACATGGTGTTTTATGAAATGCATCTAAACCAAAGCCCAACCCCTGGGACTATACAGAGGATATTTAGCACATGGGGTGAGGGGGAGTCTTAGTTTGGGGAAGCCATCTTGGATCGATGCTGTGTGAGCTGAGCTGCTCCCTGCAGTGGCTCCCGTCCTTTCATTCTACAAGAAGCTCACACACCGGAGGACATTAATCCTAGTGGGGTCTCAGCTTCGCCTATTTTTGCGCCTGGTTTGTTCTCTTTTTTGGCTCCTGATCTATGATGAATCTAGTTCTGCCTTTGTAAATTGTCGCTTGTCCCATTCATTGGCGCCAAATTTGTCATTAGTGACTAATAATGGAGACTGAGATAAGGGGACAGGAGGGTCCGGGCGTCATCTCTGCACAGAGTCTCCGCCTGTACAATGTCCGGACCGCATTGTATGTAACTGCAGGGACTAAAAGTTACAGAGATGTCGAAAAAAAATAAAAAATTCTTGCTGAAATGAGTCTTTTCCTTTGTTATTATAATGTAAAGGAAATGGAGACTGATAATATTCTCAGATCTGTACAATAAGACAATAATCACTCGGAGAGATGATCCCAGAGACGATAATCGCTCCCAGAGATGATCCCAGAGACGATAATCGCTCCCAGAGATGATCCCAGAGACGATAATCGCTCCCAGAGATGATCCCAGAGACGATAATCGCTCCCAGAGATGATCCCAGAGACGATAATCGCTCCCAGAGATGATCCCAGAGACGATAATCGCTCCCAGAGATGATCCCAGAGACGATAATCGCTCCCAGAGATGATCCCAGAGACGATAATCGCTCCCAGAGATGATCCCAGAGACGATAATCGCTCCCAGAGATGATCCCAGAGACGATAATCGCTCCCAGAGATGATCCCAGAGACGATAATCGCTCCCAGAGATGATCCCAGAGACGATAATCGCTCCCAGAGATGATCCCAGAGACGATAAACGCTCCCAGAGATGATCCCAGAGACGATAAACGCTCCCAGAGATGATCCCATAGACGATAATCGCTCCCAGAGATGATCCCAGAGACGATAATCGCTCCCAGAGACGATCCCAGAGACGATAATCGCTCCCAGAGACGATCCCAGAGACGATAATCGCTCCCAGAGACGGTCCCAGAGACGATAATCGCTCCCAGAGACGGTCCCAGAGACGATAATCGCTCCCAGAGACGGTCCCAGAGACGATAATCGCTCCCAGAGATGGTCCCAGAGACGATAATCACCCAGAGATGATCCCAGAGACGATAATCACTCCCAGAGATGATCCCATAGACAATAATCACCCAGAGATGCTCCCAGAGACGATAATCACTCCCAGAGATGATCCCATAGACAATAATCACTCCCAGAGATGATCTCATAGACAATAATCACTCCCAGAGATGATCCCATAGACAATAATCACTCCCAGAGACAATAATCACCCAGAGATGATCCCAGAGACGATAATCACTCCCAGAGACAATAATCACCCAGAGATGATCCCAGAGACGATAATCACTCCCAGAGATGATCCCATAGACGATAATCACTCCCAGAGATGATCCCATAGACGATAATCACTCCCAGAGATGATCCCAGAGACGATAATCACTCCCAGAGATGATCCCAGAGACGATAATCACTCCCAGAGTTGATCCCATAGACGATAATCACTCCCAGAGATGATCCCATAGACGATAATCACTCACAGAGATGATCCCAGAGACGATAATCACCCAGAGATGATCCCAGAGACAATAATCACTCCCAGAGTATATCCCAGAGACGATAATCACCCAGAGATGATCCCAGAGACGATAATCACCCAGAGATGATCCCAGAGACGATAATCACCCAGAGATGATCCCAGAGACGATAATCACTCCCAGAGATGATCCCAGAGACAATAATCACCCAGAGATGCTCCCAGAGACGATAATCACTCCCAGAGATGATCCCAGAGACAATAATCACCCAGAGATGATCCCAGAGACGATAATCAGTCCCAGAGATGATCCCAGAGACGATAATCACCCAGAGATCATCCCAGAGACGATAATCACCCAGAGATGATCCCAGAGACGATAATCACCCAGAGATGATCCCAGAGACAATAATCACTCCCAGAGATGATCCCAGAGACAATAATCACTCCCAGAGATGATCCCATAGACGATAATCACCCAGAGATGATCCCAGAGACGATAATCACTCCCAGAGATGATCCCAGAGACGATAATCACTCCCAGAGATGATCCCAGAGACGATAATCACTCAGAGATGATCCCAGAGACGATAATCACTCAGAGATGATCCCATAGACGATAATCACCCAGAGATGATCCCAGAGACGATAATCACCCAGAGATGATGCCAGAGACGATAATCACCCAGAGATGATCCCAGAGACGATAATCACCCAGAGATGATCCCAGAGACGATAATCACTCCCAGAGATGATCCCATAGACAATAATCACTCCCAGAGATGATCCCAGAGACAATAATCACCCAGAGATGATCCCAGAGACGATAATCACCCAGAGATGATCCCAGAGACAATAATCACCCAGAGATGATCCCAGAGACGATAATCACCCAGAGATGATCCCAGAGATGATCCCAGAGACGATAATCACCCAGAGATGATCCCAGAGACGATAATCACCCAGAGATGATCCCAGAGATGATAATCACCCAGAGATGATCCCAGAGACAATAATCACCCAGAGATGATCCCAGAGACAATAATCACTCAGAAATGATCCCAGAGACAATAACCACTCCCAGAGATGATCCCATTAACAATAATCACTCCCAGAGATGATCCCACAGACAATAATCACTCCCAGAGATGATCCCAGAGACAATAATCACTCCCAGAGATGATCCCAGAGACGATAATCACCCAGAGATGATCCCAGAGACGATAATCACTCCCAGAGATGATCCCATAGACAATAATCACCCAGAGATGATCCCAGAGACGATTATCACCCAGAGATGATCCCAGAGACGATAATCACCCAGAGATGATCCCAGAGACGATAATCACCCAGAGATGATCCCAGAGACGATAATCACCCAGCGATGATCCCAGAGACGATAATCACCCAGAGATGATCCCAGAGACGATAATCACCCAGAGATGATCCCAGAGACGATAATCACTCCCAGAGATGATCCCATAGACAATAATCACTCCCAGAGATGATCCCAGAGACAATAATCACCCAGAGATGATCCCAGAGACGATAATCACTCCCAGAGATGATCCCATAGACAATAATCACCCACAGATGATCCCAGAGACGATAATCACCCAGAGATCATCCCAGAGATGATCCCAGAGACGATAATCACCCAGAGATGATCCCAGAGACGATAATCACCCAGAGATGATCCCAGAGACGATAATCACCCAGAGATGATCCCAGAGACAATAATCACCCAGAGATGATGCCAGAGACAATAATCACTCAGAGATGATCCCAGAGACGATAATCACCCAGAGATCATCCCAGAGATGATCCCAGAGACGATAATCACCCAGAGATGATCCCAGAGACGATAATCACCCAGAGATGATCCCAGAGACGATAATCACCCAGAGATGATCCCAGAGACAATAATCACCCAGAGATGATGCCAGAGACAATAATCACTCAGAGATGATCCCAGAGACAATAACCACTCCCAGAGATGATCCCACAGACAATAATCACTCCCAGAGATGATCCCAGAGACAATAATCACTCCCAGAGATGATCCCAGAGACGATAATCACCCAGAGATGATCCCAGAGACGATAATCACTCCCAGAGATGATCCCATAGACAATAATCACCCAGAGATGATCCCAGAGACGATAATCACTCCCAGAGATGATCCCAGAGACGATAATCACTCAGAGATGATCCCAGAGACGATAATCACCCAGAGATGATCCCAGAGACAATAATCACTCCCAGAGATGATCCCAGAGACGATAATCACCCAGAGATGATCCCAGAGACGATAATCACTCCCAGAGATGATCCCATAGACAATAATCACCCAGAGATGATCCCAGAGACGATAATCACTCCCAGAGATGATCCCAGAGACGATAATTACCCAGAGATGATCCCAGAGACGATAATCACTCCCAGAGATGATCCCATAGACAATAATCACCCAGAGATGATCCCAGAGACGATAATCACTCCCAGAGATGATCCCAGAGACGATAATCACTCAGAGATGATCCTAGAGACGATAATCACTCAGAGATGATCCCAGAGACGATAATCAACCAGAGATGATCCCAGAGACAATAATCACTCCCAGAGATGATCCCATAGACAATAATCACTCCCAGAGATGATCCCATAGACAATAATCACTCCCAGAGATGATCCCATAGACAGTAATCACTCCCAGAGATGATCCCATAGACAATAATCACTCCCAGAGATGATCCCAGAGACGATAATCACCCAGAGATGATCCCATAGACGATAATCACCCAGAGATGATCCCAGAGACAATAATCACTCCCAGAGATGATCCCAGAGACAATAATCACCTAGAGATGATCCCCGAGACGATAATCACCCAGAGATGATCCCAGAGACAATAATCACTCAGAGATGATCCCATAGACGATAATCACCCAGAGATGATCCCAGAGACAATAATCACTCCCAGAGATGATCCCAGAGACAATAATCACTCCCAGAGATGATCCCAGAGACAATAATCACCCAGAGATGATCCCAGAGACAATAATCACCCAGAGATGATCCCAGAGGCAATAATCACTCCCAGAGATGATCCCAGAGGCAATAATCACCCAGAGATGATCCCAGAGACGATAATCACCCAGAGATGATCCCATAGACGATAATCACCCAGAGATGATCCCAGAGACAATAATCACTCCCAGAGATGATCCCAGAGACAATAATCACCTAGAGATGATCCCCGAGACGATAATCACCCAGAGATGATCCCAGAGACAATAATCACTCAGAGATGATCCCATAGACGATAATCACCCAGAGATGATCCCAGAGACAATAATCACTCCCAGAGATGATCCCAGAGACAATAATCACTCCCAGAGATGATCCCAGAGACAATAATCACCCAGAGATGATCCCAGAGACAATAATCACCCAGAGATGATCCCAGAGGCAATAATCACTCCCAGAGATGATCCCAGAGACAATAATCACTCCCAGAGATGATCCCAGAGACAATAATCACCCAGAGATGATCCCAGAGACAATAATCACCCAGAGATGATCCCAGAGGCAATAATCACTCAGAGATGATCCCAGAGACAATGATGAAGTCGTTACTGGAGAAATGTTACATTTTAAAACTTCTCCGAAGGATTTTCCATGTTACATAGAGATTTTTTTATTTGGGAAGCGAAAACCTTTGTTTTTAGTAAAGAAAAGTGACGTTTTTTGGAAGTGCAGCTGCTCAGAGTAGGGGGATTTTTGTACATTTTTTGCGACTTTTTAGGCACAAATTAGTGATAGACGCCGAGCAAACCTCTGTATAGCAGCCGCTCACTATGTCAGATAAGGCGCAGGGACTCAGAACCACTAAGTGCCGGACTCTGACGTGCGGCAGAAAATGTCACAAAAATTGCGCCAAATTAATGAACTGCGCCAGATTATTGCACAAAAAAAACTACAATCAATGTCCCCCACTGACACTGGCCCGCAAACACATCACATCATGAGGAGAGAAGAGCTGCAAGCTACAGGCAGAGGGGGAGGGAGGCATATAGCAGAGCTGATAGTGTGAGAGCACATATGTAGCAGTGCTGACTGCTTGTCATTGTGTGTAATATGCATCTCCTCATCTCTGATCCGTCTCATCTCTTCCTATGTGTCAGATACCAGTGAATGTTCAGAAGGTAAATAAAAGTGTAGATAAACTTGTGCCCTGATAATCTAAGCACATTGTCAGCACACAGCATCTCATAGTATAGAGGGATCATGAAGTGTCTGCTCAGAGAGGCCTCGCTCACACTCTGGAGTCTTACACCGACCATCACTGAGCGATAGGAGCGGAAACGCCAATAACACTGAGTAACACTGTAAAGTAAGGGGTTAAACATGATCTTTATGTGTAACATCACTGGGGGGGGGGTAGTATGTGAGCATTTTCTTTCATGGGCTTATACCTTTTAGTAAAATTTGACCTTTTTGTTAATTTGATTTGGAGTTGCCTTCCTTGTCTGTGACTTTGCTGTATCCTGGGGAGGCCACCCCGGTACACGGCTTACACACGGATAACAAGCCGCCCTTCGTCTTCTCACCCTCCTCTCCATCTCCTTCCAGGGCTCCTGTGCTGTTAACGCTCTATGGTCCAAGCAGGAAGTAGCATCATTGTCCGGTGCTGCCGCCTACTGGACATAATAATTATCTCTGCTCCAAATCAGAAGGGAGATCATTATAAAAGTAAACAGAGAGCTGCAACTTCTTCCAAATCCTCTGCATGCATCAGAATCACAGACTGTAATCATCATTACTATCCCACACCTGCAGCTTTGATGTGGGCGCCCCTGCGTATAAAATAGGGGCCCTGGTTCTCGCACCACGGGTGCACTCCATATAATCCAAGCCGTGTTGGTGATATTATACACTTGTAGTGTATGGAGAGTGTGAGTGATCGGAGGAGACCTCACATTATTCTCACCACTTATAGATG